>NC_136419.1:31757500-32357500 GCF_052625555.1 Lactuca saligna | reverse complement strand
AACCGAAACAATGAATAATGAGTAATCAGTATGGTGATAAATAAAAGGTGTTTTATTTATATTCATAGGTTTTAATACCATATCAGATTCAATTATTCTTGTGTTTCATTTTGCATGTTTTGACTTCCAGAATAAACTAGGTCATTGTTCCGGATGACTAAGTTATTCAAACCATCCACACTCAGTCATATGTTGGAAGTAGATATGAATTAAAACTGTCATGGGTTGGCTTGTAGAGGTCTAAGATGTTGGACAAGGGGCTACAACACTCATGAGTGCTCAAAGTTCTGAGTATTGGATTCAACCTGCGCTCATTGGAATCACTTCATGGATTTTATCACGAGTGATCATGAGACGATAATATCTTATATTCTTTAAACCTAGAGATATGAGTTGTTACTATGAGTTTATAATACATTGATTGCATGAAAACACATTCATAACTCGATGTTATAATACGTGCCTTTGTGTATGATTCAACAAGTAGCAGAACAATCCATATGAGTTGAACTTTATCCATTCCTTTTACCTTCGGGATAAAAGTGATATCTGTGGGCTCCTCGATGATTTAATGATGATACATGTGAGTGCTTGGCCAAGCCAGGACTAATTTGATTTGTTCAATCAGTCAATCATCAGGAATCAGAAATCAGGAAACAATAGATGGACAGAGAGAATGATTTACAATCCATGTCTCAGTCCATATAATATCTAGAATGGAGGAATGTATGATCACTTATCTAATGGACAAGTCATTGACAAAGGTCAGAGATCATCGGCAAGGTCAGAGTTCGACAGAAGCTTTTGAGAGCTACGATTGCCGGTCGATTCTTGAAGTCATTCGCAATAATAGTTTTAGATTTATCCAAGTGGCAGACTGTTGGATTAATGTCTAAGTCCATAACTATAATTGGTAAGACTTGACCCGACCCGACATGGTCCATTTGGGTTGCATGGCATCATGCACTTGGATAGACTATAATGAGAGAAATAACACTTAAGGTTGATTAATATATTATAAGTTCTAATATATTAATAGGATTATTTAATTAGTATTGATCAAGAATTAATCTAGAATTAATTAAGTTATCAAAAGAAGATTAATTAAATATATGGGTTGACTGTGTAAATCATCCATACTTGTATAGTGGACTAATGCTCCATGGATAATCAAGTTGGGCTAAAACCCATAGGATGGTCCATGGATGCTCCATGGTGTATTTGAACCCATGGATCCAAGGAAATGGAAGGTCATGACAATTAGGGTTTACCCTAATTGTAACAACTATATAAGATCATATTCTTTGTGAGAAATCGGAGACTATGAATATTAAGAAAGGGCTAGCCGATTTTAGGAGTGTTCAAGTTTCTCTCAAGTTATTCCAAGTGTATTTGGTGTTGTGTGAACCATTTGAGTTTTCACACTTGAGGCACTAGGCACATCCAAAAGGTATGTATTCTATCTTATTATATTCATTATTTTGTATGCTAAATTAGGATAATATCTTGGATGTTAATAATTGCATGTATAATAGAGAAAACATAGATCCAAGGTATTTAGGTTGCATTTACACTTAGGAGTGTTAGAATGCTTACAACCCAACAACTAGAGTATCGCGTTTTATGATCATCTTAATGATTATGGAAACCATATCACAATTGATCCTCTAAGGACATCTTAGTGCACTCATATGACTAAGAAGAGGTGTCGGGAAATTGTTGAAAAGGCCAAATCAATTAAGGTGAATCATAATTCATTCCTAAATCATAACTTAGAGTCATACTCCAAGGTTGTTACTTGAGTGACATATATTAAGAAGGTTTATAACACTCACCAAATATAGAAGTAAAATGTTTCTTACTCTTGTACATTTAGAATTGGTAAGTTGTGATATCTTGGTAAGGATAAGGACCAACTAAGACCAATTGTATAAAGTGACATTCTTGATGAGAATCCACACTAACCCTTGAATATTTGTTTGTCTAGAATGTATCTTAACAATAGAATCTTATATTTCAAGAGGTCAGTGGGATTCTTAAAGATCTTGACAAGTTTCAGGAACTAATAAAGAATAAATCTATTGTTAATCACTAGCACACAATTTGAGGTTTGTAAGCTATTATGTTGACATATTATTATCTTTGTGCCATTTCAGTTAAAGTTGACTATACATGTGAGTTCTATGAGTTCTCAAATGTTTACATAAGGCAAAACACCTTGATTATTGAAATCCATTGCTTAGTAAGGGTGATCTGCTTACTAAGTTGCAAGAAATTAAGACTAGATAAGTTCATTCCATATGAGGTAGATTTTATCACTAACCTTGTATTGTGATTATGGTTATGATAAATCCACATGGATAGGAACATATACACCATAAAATTTAAGTATCATAAGGTTATTCTCCAACTCATGAAAATGATTATGAGGAAATGCTTTCACAAAGAAGATTTTAAGTGTTAGCAATTATGATATTTGCATTCTTAAATTCGATTATTGATTACGACATCCCTCTTCAAAGTTCGAATTGTGAGAAATGGCCAACAAATTTGGACATTCAGAACTTATTGTTGTAAGTTCGGAGATAGTTTAGACACACATATGAGCTTTCTAATAAAAGGTGTATGAGCTAGGATAAAGGCTTATTGAAGCATCACGTATCAAAAATATGAACTTTGGTAAGAAAGTTAATAACTATTGATTGCTAGCAGTCCAGCTGATTTTCGATACATGTCAAGGCTAGCGGGAGCATAAAAGTTATGCTAGTAACAAAAAATAATTGTTATGTTAGTGGGAGCATAATTAATTATGGTAAGTGTTGCAGGTTAGCATTGTTAGTTATAGAAAACAAAAGTTTCAATTAGCAAAGTTGCAGGGCTTGAAAAGTCATTTTGCAATAATTAAGAGAGAAGAACTTATACTTCATTTCAATTATAAGAGTTTAGATTGAGAATTTTAATCAAATTTAGTGAAGACATATATGAATGTTATGTTGAAAAGATTCGGCATAAGGTATTTCCATGTATTGAAATGTTAATTGTGTTCTCAAAATTCGATTATGATTACATCATCCCTCTTCATAGTTCGAATTGTGAGAATATGACAAATAAAAATATTATAGCACAATACTGGTCAAGGATCATGTCTTTATGTAAGACATTATGAATCATATCTCACATGCTTCGGATATAGGATCGATTGCATATGCTATAATATTCTCATGTTCTAATTTTGCAAATGCCTAGGGCCTTCAGATGGAAAAAGGAATAGAACTGGATATGACTAAAGTGGTTAAACAACTATCAATGACAATATAAGGTTCGCTAAGGACTGGTTGCTTATGAATAGTTGGAAGTATAGTAATGAATGGACCATATTGACATAATTCTAAATAGAAAGGGTTCTATTAAGAATGGATAGTCATATGGCAGTTATGGAAAATTTTCCATAAATGAGAGTATTGGATATTGAGAAAGTTAGTAACTTTTATGCAAGAAGGATGTTCAAAGGATTGAACTTTGAATTTGAGAATTCATATCCATGGAATTGTTTTGTAACAATTTCCAGCGGAAAGTTTTGTAATATCATTGGCCTAGTCTCTATGACTTTTGGTACCTAGACATTACAAAAGAATCATTGCATGATAGTTTAAAACTAACACATTCTAATAGTGGAAAGAATTTGGCATTCTTACACTTAAACACTTGAAATTGTGAAATAAGTTTAATTGGAAATGTTATCAAATTGATTTATTTCACAAAGTGAGGACCATAGGTAAACATAGTGTGCATGCATGGAGTATGGGATAACTATTGTTTAATTCAAGTATCAAGTTGATCAATCGAAACATTATACAGTGAATAATAAGTAATCAATATGGTGCTTAAATAAAAGGTGTTTTATTTACACTCAAAAATTTTGGGGCAATATAGGATTAGTTAAATTCTTGTGTTTCACTTTGCATGTTTTGACTTCCTGAATAATAAGATTTATTCAAACTCTCCACGGTCAATCATACTTTGGAACTAGGTATGAAAGAAGACTATCATGAGTTGGCTTGTAAGACTGTCTAAGGAGTTAGGCATAGCAATAGGTTTGCTACAGCATTCATGTGTACTTCTGATATAAGATTTGAGTATTGGATCAACCCACGCTCACTTGAATCACTTCATGGAATTAATCATGAGTGATTGCAAGACGATAATATAATTTAAGTCTTCAAACCCACATATATGAGTTGTTGACTATGAATTAGTTGTGCATTGATGATACAAAAACGCACAGTAACTTGATGTTATAAAATATATCGTTGTGCATGATTTAATGAATAGTTAGTACAAGCATATAATGTCGAAGTTTATCTATTCCCTTTTATCCTAAGAGGATTAAAAGCAATATCTTGGGCCCCTAGATGATTCTGTTTTGACTTATGTGCTAGGGCCAGTCAGAACTAAATTTAAGTGTTCAGTTATGTTCTATGTCAAACAAATCGAAAATCCAAAAACAAATTGATGGACAATAAGTATGACATTGTTCCATGTATTTTTCCATCTGATATCTTGAGAACAGAGGATTATATGATCCCTTATCTAAAAGACGAGTCACTGACTAGGTCAGAGTTCGATAATGGCTTTTGAAAGCTTACGATTGCTAAGTTGGATCCTAGAGGTACATTGGCAGTTATAGTTATTATACTTATCCATGTGGGAGAGAGTTGGATTGAGTGTTTAAGCCGATAACTATAACTAGGATGTACTTGACCTGATTGTAGCATGGTCCTTTTGGGTTGCCTTCACCAGTGCAATTTGATAGGATGGTTTTTTGAGAATAAGCTTATTTATGATTTATTAATATATTATAAGTATAATATTTTAATATGGTTATTTAATTATTATTGTCCAATAATTAATTTGGGATTAATTTTGTGGTTAAAAGAGATTAATTAAATATGGAGGGATTGATCATGTAAATCAATGATTCTTATAGTATGGGCTAGTGATCCATGATTATGTAGATGGTCTAAATAAATAAGATAACCCATGGATAGTCCATGGAGGTTAAACCCATGGAGCATAGGAATGTGGAAATTCATGGATCGTTAGGGTTTACAAAGTGTAACCCTAATACTTGGCACAACTATAAATAGAACCCTCTATACACCAAAATTGGTTGCACCTACATTTGAGACAAGTAACTTATTCTCTTAGAGCCTCCTTTTGCGTATTGGTGTTTGTGAACCATTAGAGGCATCACACTTGAGGTGCTCAAGCTTTCAAAGGTCAAGAACTACAAGTCCTTCTAAGAGGTAAGTCATCTAACTAGTTATATTGTTCAATTGACAATTTGTATTCTAATTAGGACAATGCATTGGAAAAAGGATAATGCATGTATAATTAGAGAAAACATATATCCAAAGCATTTAGGGTTGCATGTGCACTTAGGAAGTCTTATAGTACTCAAAACCCAACATTAACATCATCGGTACCATTACTCGGTACTACTGCCGGTAGCGATGGTGCCAATTTCCGAATTTCATGTATTTGGAGTCCCAAGTACTGTCCCATATATTTAAATTTGGTACGGTTTGGTATCGTTCCGATATGGTACTGGTACAAGATCGGGATTTGGGACAAATTGCTCATCGCTACGATTATCTCTCGACCTCAAATCTGACCCTTTGGGCCTTTTGCCTGAACCTGTGGATACCCAAATCTCATCCAACTTCCTTTTCCTCTCTGAGTCTAAGTCAATCTCTATCTTGCTCGAGCGATCATATCCTCCAGCATCATTCAGCTGGACCGACTAACAAACTGTCTGATATCACTCCTCAGCATCTCGTGGTACCGAGCCTTCTTCATCTCCTCATCCACCAAATACTACAGAACACGAAGGGATCTCTCTCTCTCTCTATATATATATATCTATCTATCTATCTATCTATCTATCTCTCTCTGTGAAATTGGCGGTGATCTCCACCACAGTCTCTGTAGTCTGCTGAAGGTCCTGGAACTCCCGTGCTAACTGTTTTACCTCAATCACTGGTGCAAACTTGGCCTTGAATTTGGTTGAGAAGTCACGCCATGTCATCGCGTCCAACGTGGCATCATCCCCAATAGCACGTCCAACCTCCTCCCACCAATCCCATGATTTGTCCTTTAGAAGAAAGGAAGCGAGCCGAACCTTTTCCCCCTCGGGACACCGACTAGAACGAAAGGTGTTGGTGACATCAACCAACCATCTACTGCTAGCAATGGAGTCCTTAGCCCCATGGTAATATGGAGCTCCACAATCTTTGAACTCTCATAATGTCAGTGTATGCACCCCCATCATGGCTATCACCTCAGTACGGAAGGCTCCTAGCCTCTCATCTAAAATTTCCAATATGCCTTGCTTGACTGTACCAAAGATCAAAGGAGTTTGGTCCAGAATACTGCGCGTAATCTCAGTTGATATAAACTCTTTCATCTGCTCCTCCAGTTGCTCGACTTCTGAACCCGAGCCTGATCCCTCGCCTGCACCAAAACTGCCCACTGGTCTAGCATGTAACATCAGCATTCTGCAACATATCATAATCAATAATAGAATACTCATCACTATTGAGGAATCACACACGCACTACAAGTTCCATGGTTTTATTTCAGCCCTTCTTGAAGCAAGTATGGATCCTCTGATTTTAGTAGTACGGGCCCATACTACATTCCACATCTATTCGTATTTTCCTCAAGAGTTCCCTCGACTCCACCAAGTCCCTTTCACTACTACCTTTCCTCCAAACAATAAACTCATCCTAGGCTTACCCTAGGGTAATCTTCAACCCAAACTAGTCCTCAGCTGCTGAAGGACTCCTCCTAATGCCATTTATCCACCATATTAATACCATCACATGTAACGACGCTCGAATAATCCTTCAAGTAAATGAATCACCCCTACAACGATTAAGACTCAGACAAGAGTTGCACAATAGGGTCAAATCCAACACTCCAAGATTATTCAACCCTGATCACATGTGACTTAACATGTTCACATAATGTGTAACGCCCCATTTCTAGTATGTAATTGATCTAGTATTATATCATTGGTATTAAGTGACTCGACGAGTGGCAGCCCTAACTCGTCGAGTAGATGTGAGGTTGGGATGTGGGGTTAAGAAATCTACTCACCGAGTTCGCGCTTGGACTCAACAAGTAGGCCGATCTGGATGAAACCCTAATTAAAGGGTTTTCATGCTATTTAAACAACGTTATGAGCTTCAGGTCCAGCCTCCATCACATTCAGAGCATTGCTTTTGAAACCCTAACTCCCTTTTGGCAAAATTGAGCTTTCTTAGTGACTTGGAGGTTTTTTGGTGCATTGTGCCTCTAGTAGAAGAATTGAAAGGAAGAAGGATCAAGGGAGAAGGACTAGATTTAGGAGCAACATTAGTTTCTCTTTAGTTTCAGGTAATTAAGCTCAAAACTTGACTTGTGGTTTTATAGATTTTCTCCTTTGCCCCTTTATGGAGTTTTGGGGTCAATAATCTTGATCGTTAAGACTTGGACATCCCAAGTAGATTCACCTTCAGATCTAGACTCTAGAACCAAGTTCATGGCATAAAAATGCAAGCTTTATGGCCATATTGGCCCATGCACCCCTTTAGACCCTATTTTGGGTCCTTCAAGCTTATACTTCCATGCATGCACCTAAAGTTCATAACCTTACGTGCTAGATTGATATTAGAAGCCTAGATCTACCTTTTAGATGAGAGTTGTACTCCAGAAATCGAGTTATAGACTTGGACAATAGGCGACTCGACGAGTTGTTCTTGGAACTCGGCGAGTTCGGGGCTTCAGTCCCTAATCTGTTGTGGTTCAAAGGGACCCAACTGAGTGATAGCAAGCTTTTAGACGAATCCAGGGGAGTGATTAATATTGAGATATAGCCTCAATCTGGAAAGCATGGGACTCGACGAGTGTTAGAACACACTCGGCGAGTCCAAGGAAATCTCCTTACCCACAAGAACAGACCCGACGAGTTGTTCATAAAACTTGGCGAGTCATAGTCTGGACGTGTTCATATGATAAAGATGAATCGATGAGTTATTCATACAACTCGGCGAGTCGGATGAAGATTGACTCGAGGAATTATAGAAGGAGAACTCGCAGAGTCTTTGCTAAGCTCGACGAGTAGAGCCAGGTAAGGGGGCAGAAGAAAGGATAAGGACTCGGCAAGTTGGCGGCCCAACTCGGTGAGTCGGGACAAATAGAGGTTGACATTGAACATGGATAAAATAGTCACTTTACCCTAGGATTTGTTATTAGTGTTTGATTAAGTGTCTTTATGGGAATTGTAGCTGGGGAGTTATCGGAGTAGCAGACAGATAGTTCCAAATCAACATTTCAGCAATTAGCCTTACGAGGTGAGTTTCCTTCCAGTAGGAACGTGTCTGCGACCACAATGCCGATCTGTTTAGATAGCATTAGTTCAGTAGGCTTGATTTATTTGTGATTCAGGCATGCCTATGTGTTACGTGTTCCGGGCTGTGGTCTGATGCAGTATGCAGTTTATGAGTTATTGTTATATGTTATGATTATGTTATGCTATGTTCAGTCAGTTTCAAACTCCAGCCCAATGCAGAGGATGAAGCCCTAATTATTATTGGACTTCAGTCCGATGCAGTGGGCAAGGCCCTAGTTAGTTCCAGACTTTGGTCCGATGTAGTGGGTAAGGCCCTAGTCAGTTTTGGACATCGGTTTGAGGTAGTGGGCAAGGCCCTAGTTAGTTCCGTACTTCGGTCTGATAAAGTGGGCAAGACCCTAGTCAGTTCCGGACTTCGGTCCGATGTAGTCGGCAAGGCCCAGTAGCTGCTTTATTTGTTATTGCATGGTATATGGTAGTTTGGGGGAGCTCACTAAGCTTCGTGCTTATAGTTTTTAGTTTTGGTTTCAAGTACTTCAACTAGCAAGGGGAAGGGCTTAGGTTGATGGCATGGCACACACCACAGTCTTTGCCTAGGAGTTAGACTCTAATATTTTGACATGATCATGACATCAAATTTGATTTGTTACATTTATTATGACATTTTGAGATACATGACTTATGGTTTTGTTATATGATATTTGGATATTATGGTTTTAGTAATGTTTTCAAATGAAATTTTTGGCTTGTATTTTTGGGATGTTTCAAGTTGATATCAGAGCCTGGGTTTGAGGGATTCGGGCACACTCTCGGGTGTGTCTGAACTCAAACAGAGGAAATGGTATAAGGTTTTCAAAAGAAAAACATTTTCGAAAGAAACTTTTGAAAAAGAAACTTAAAAAGAAAAGAGTTTTTGAAAAAGAAAAAGAAGAGGTGTGGTGCATGCGATCAACCGAGCTCAAGTAAGTACTCCTAAATTACCGATACAAGTTTATGTTATGATTATCAGTTTCAGTAGAATAGCATGCTAGAATAGGGCTAAGGATCTAGGAAGGATGCCTTATGTGCCTACTATATGTGTTTCAGCTATATGAGAATTGCATGCTAGTATCGAGTAGATAGTAGTAGGATATTCTATTTAGGTTATGCCTAATAGTATGAGCTTAGAATCATATGCTAGTATAGATTCTTGTTAGAATAGAATTGCTTGTATTAGATTTCCCTTTTTGTTTTAATGCTACTTGCTAAGTTATTTGTAGGACTCTAAGTGATGGGAGTTGGCCATTAGGTGAATATGTCACGCCACATTGGATCAGGGTTGAATAATCTCAGAGGGCTGGATTTGTCCCTATTGCGCAGCTCTCGTTTGAGTCTAACCGTTGTAGGGACAAGTCCTTTACTCGAAGGATTATCCGAGCCTCATCACATGTGATGGTATTCAGGTAGTGGCTAATTAGAATTAAAAAGACGCCTTCAGTAGCTGAGGATTGGGTGCAAGTTTGAGGTTACCTAGGGCCAGCCTAGGATGAGAGTAGCAGAGATCAGTAGTACTAGAAGGGACTTGGTGGACTCAAGGCAATTCTTGAGGAAAGTACGGATAGATGTGGAAGGTAGTATGGGCTCGTACTACTGAAAGTAGAGGATCCGTACTCGATTCAAGGAGAGATGAGACAAGACCAGGGAACTCGTAGTAGATATGATCCCTCGAGATATAATTGTTTTATGATGTTGTCGTTATGTGTTTTCAGAATGATGGTTTTGCGCCATAGACCAGCAGTCGGCAGCTTCGGTGTCGAAGAGGGATCAGTTTTAGGCTCGGGGGTCGAGCATTTGGATGAGCAGACTAGGGAGTTCATTTCCTCAGAGATTACACGCAGCATACTTGAGCAGACTCCTATGATCTTTGGTTCGGTCAAGGATGGTATTTTGGAGCTTTTGGATGAGAGGATGAGTACGTTCCGAGCTGAGGTGGCGGCCATGATGGGGTCGCACGCGCTCACATTCAGGGAGTTTAGGGCTTGTGGAGCTCTAGATTATCAGGGGGCCCGAGAGCCCATTGCGAGTACCAGATGGTTGGCTGATGTAGCCAACGCTTTCCGCACTGGTAGATATCCCTAGGGAGACAAGTTCCGACTTGCATCCTGTCTTTTGAAGGGCTGGGCACGTGATTGATGGGAGGAGGTCGGATATGTCATCGGGGATGACACAACTCTTGATGCTATGACCTGGGGGGATTTCATGACCAGGTTCATAGTCGACCTCGCACCTGTTATTGAGGTGCAGCAGCTTGCTAAGGAGTTCCAGGATCTCCAACAGACGACAGAGACAATGGCGGAGATTATTGCCATGTTCAGGGAGAGGGCTCTTCTCGTTCCTCAGTATGAAGTAGACGAGGAGATGAAGAAGGCCCGTTACCTTGAGATGTTGAGAAGTGATATCAGATAGTTTGGGAGTCGTTCCAAATGTAAAATGTTGGATGACATGATTGCGAGGGCTTGTGCGAGGGAGATTGATATAGATATGGAGAGGAAGGTGAAGCCAAAGGTGGTATCTGGCACAAGGAGTTCGGGCAAAAAGCCCAAGGTATCCGATCACAGACATTGGGGATAGCAGATCCACAATCGGTGTGGAAAGTGTGGGAGGTTGCACGATGGAGTGTGCAAGGCAGGGAGCTCCGGATGCTACAAGTATGGTTGGACTGGGCACATGAGCAAGGATTTTACCGCTACTACCATTACGACTCCCACCTCAGCATCTTATCTGATTTTCTTTCAGTGCAATCAGAGGGGCCACAAGAGGTCCTAGTGTCCAAGCTTAGCAGCAGCAGGGAAGGTGGCGGCACCTGCCCCTGCTACATTGAGGATTACAGACGGCTATCCGGGTCAGGCTGAGTCCCTAGTGGCGAAGAGTACAGCTTTCCAGATGACAACAGAGGAAGTGTGAGCGACTCCTAATGTGGTGACGGGTATGTATTTTCCTATTATCTCTGTTTTTTGGTAATGATTGTTTCTCATGGTTTTGTGCATAAGTTCGTTCTTAGTGAACGGCATTTCAACTACAGTATTGTTTGATTCGGGGGCTACCCGATCATTTGTCTTGCTTGCGCTTAGCAAGCGATTTAGCAGAGTTCCACGGGAGTTGGATTGCCCACTTGAGGTTGAGATAGATGATGACAGGACCGTCAGTGTCACAAGGGTACATAAGGGGTGTTCACTGCGATTATTTGATGAGCAGTTCTTAGTGGATTTGGCTCCTATTCCGCTACGAGGGAATAAGGTTATACTAGGTATGGATTGGCTCAGTCCTAATGGGGAAGTAATCGATTTTGAACTAGAATTAGTGAGGGTTCGCACTCCTAGTAGGGGAGAGTTAGTGATCAAGGCGAGAGGCCATAGCACGTACCGATTCTTTGCTCCGCAGTGAGAGGGAGGTGCTACTTTTAGCAGGGTTGTACGGGGTACATCGCTTATGTTATGGATGCCCGAGAGAAGGTAAGGTGACAGTTGACGATGTACATGTGGTACGACAGTACCCAGATGTATTTCCAGAGGATTTACCTGGAATAACTCCTGAGATATAGGTTGAGTTCATGATTGACCTGGTTCCTGGTGCGGCTTCGATAGCCAAGGCACCATATCAGCTGGCTCTTCCAGAGATGCAGGAGTTGTCTACATAGCTCTAGGAGCTGCTAGATAAGGGTTTTATCAGGCCGAGCAGTTCACCATGGGGAACCCCGATCCTTTTTGTGAAGAACAAGGACGGTCGCATCGCATGTGTATACACTACCGGGAGTTGAACAAGGTAACGATGAAGAACCGTTACCCATTTCCGAGGATAGATGACTTGTGCAATTAGCTTCAGGGAGTATCTTGGCTTTCCAAGATTGATCTACAGTCCGAATATCACCAGATGCGGGTCAGAGATGAGGATGTGTAGAAGACCGCTTTTAGGACCCGCTATGGTCATTATGAGTTTGTGGTGATGCCGTTTGGGCTCACCAACGCTCTGGCTGTGTTCATGGATCTCATGAACCGCGTATGCAGGCTGATGCTGAATCGGTATGTGATAGTATTCATTGACGACGTCTTGGTTTATTCCAAGACTTAGGATCAACACGAGCAGCACCTGAGAGATGTGCTAGAGACACTGAGGAGGGAGAAACTTTTCGCGAAGTTCTCCAAGTGTGAGTTCTGGTTGCGCAGGGTGCAATTTCTTGGACACCTCGTCAACCAGAAGGGTATACTTGTAGATCCGGCCAAGATAGAGGCAGTGATGCAGTGGGAGGTCCCGAGGTCTCCATCTGAGATTAGTTTGTAGATCCGGCCAACTAGTTTTAATATTACTAACTTAAACACAAGGAAAAACAGACGAAAGGCAGTGTACCTATCGATTAGCAGTTTGGTTTAGGTAAGTAGGGTATCGAACACAAGGAACGGTAAACAATTAAAATAAATGCAAATATTATCTAAATAAAACAAGTAATAAAAATGGGTTTTCTCTAGTTTTGCAAGACTAGAAACTTAAACAATTAACTACAAGTTAAACTAAACAACTAAGAGCTAAGCAAATAAAAATAAACTAAATTCAGTAATTAAGGAGATTTCTGTTTAGGTTTGAATCATTTATTCCTATGGTTGATTTTATAACAAGTGCAATGGATTAATTGGCATTGGCTACCGATTAGTGTGATTAGGGGGTGTTTGGCTTAGCTTTTGAGAAGCCAAAAGATCTTTTAGAAAAAGATAGAAGCCAAAAGATGTTTGGCAAACCAATTTTAAAACCTACTTTTGTATTTTTGATAGAAGGAAAATCAACTTTTTGGAAAAGTCAGGAAAACCTAACTTTTTGCAACTTTTCCAAAAAGGACTTTTGGCCCTTAAAAAGCTAAGCCAAACACCCCCTAGGTTTAAGTTCGCTATTACTAATCCTTAGAAAACAAATTAATTCACGCAATTCCTAGTTGTCTAAATTAATGAATTTCCTAGTTTATTGATTCGAGTTAAGTAAGACTTGTAATTAGCTAATTAAATTGGTGATTCAATTAACCTCTAGTTGATGATGTATCACACAATCTCACACATTCAGGAATACCCTTTATATACATTTTCACTTAACAGAGGTGACTCATCGAGTCCAGTGACCTACTCGGCGAGTCCATCACTTAAAACTCATGTATGACAAGTCAACGACTCCAGAATCGTGAAAGTTCGATGTGACTCGTTGAGTTGAGGCCCAACTCGTCAAGTCCTTTTGGAATCAACATTTTCTCAAAACAAAAAAGTCGTCCGAAATTGTGTCTAATTTTCAGAACATTTTAAATCTCATTAATCGGAGTTACAGTTCATGAGATATGGCCAAAACATTGACGAGGGGTCAAGTTGTCCAGCATCATCCTTATTTCTTAAAAACCCAAGATCCAAGCCTCCAATCGCTAATTCCGCTTCCTTTTCCATCCGAGACAGTCATTGTTGCTGAAAAATGAAATTCTAAACTAATTAAGCACCTTTTGTTCATTGAATGAGACAAAAACAACATAAAGTATTAAGATATTGCATGAATTTTATAACTAAATATGCCCATATCAAAATACCCCACACTTGACTTTTGCTTGCCCCCAAGCAAAATTGAATTTTAACATACTAATATCACATAAGTCAATCCCAATTGAACCCAACCATTACTGATTTATTAATAGAGAATAATTGTTATTAACATATGAGGTTCTTTAACAAGCTTAACAAAACAATATCACCAAATAAAATTAATCCTAACCATAAAATCAATCCATAATCACAAAATCATCTATCCTAAACAGAAGGTATGAGTTTTAGCTCATGATTATAGTAGAAACAAGCTCAAAAATGAAATCAATTGGTAAAAACATTGTTCAATCAAGAGATTAGGTAAAGAGTAAACTTGATTTTTCCTTGATTCTTCTTAAAATTGAATGTAGGGTTGATTACTTTGCTTCCCACGCACCAGAAGCACCTTTAGTTGACAATTGGTCTCCAAGGGTTCATCTATTTGCTAGGGTATCGGGCAGGAATACCCTTTATATAGATTTTCTCAAAACAGAGGTGACTCATCGAGTCCAGTGACCTACTCGGCGAGTCCATCACTCAAAACTCATGTACGACAAGTCAACGACTCCAGAATCGTGAAAGTTCGACGTGACTCGTCGAGTTGAGGTGCAAATCGTCGAGTCCTTTTGGAATCAACATTTTCTCAAAACAAAAAGTCGACCGGAATTGTGTCTAATTTTCAGAACATTTTGAATCTCGTAAATCAGAGTTACGGTTCATGAGATATGGCCAAAACACTAATGAGGGGTCAAGCTGTCCAACATCATCCTTATTTCTTCAAAACCCAAGATCCAAGCCTCCAATCGCTAGTTCCACTTCCTTTTCTATCTGAACATGTCATTGTTGCTGAAAATGAAATTCTAAACTAATTAAGCACCTTTTGTTCATTAAATGAGACAAAAACAACATAAAGTATTAAGATAATGCATGAATTTTATAACTAAAAATGCCCTTATCAAAATACCCCACACTTGACTTTTGCTTATCCCCAACCAAAACTGAATTTTAACATACTAATATCACATAATACAATCCCAATCGAACCCAACCATCGTGCCAAGGCCTCAACGCATGCATTTGTGTCTAAAAATTTTCCTAAGGACCCCCCTTAATCCTAAATACTTACAATCCTCATAAACACTCGCCCACTTCTTTTGAACTATGCTCATTTTATGCATCCCTCCGAATCCATCCGCATAAAACTTCCTAACCTCAAGGTATTTTTGGTCAAGCAACCCAAGCATACATAATCTAGAAAAAATTACAATTTTTTTGATACCACTATGTAGCTCTTTTGGAATTCTTCACTTCTTTAATATTTCACCATCTTTTTAATTTTTGGTATCTTCACTTTTTTTGTTCAGAATTTTGATCTTTTGATCTTCACTTTTGACTGCTCCAAAATTATTACAACTTTTTCTTGTAATTCTCTCTTTTTTTTCACATGTAAATCACTTTTTTTTTCACTCAAAACCTACA
The DNA here is from genome assembly GCF_052625555.1 of Lactuca saligna. Taxonomy (NCBI): domain Eukaryota; kingdom Viridiplantae; phylum Streptophyta; class Magnoliopsida; order Asterales; family Asteraceae; genus Lactuca; species Lactuca saligna. The sequence continues at coordinate 32,342,044 of NC_136419.1, read as the reverse complement.
TGCTTAAGCAGGGGCGCTCAACTTCAACCTTTATTTGTTAAAGATACAATTTTCCTAGATACATTTCTGGTACACAATGCTAAAAATATTGCATCCCTCAAACTAAGTGAGGTTGTGTTTTTATCCCAGGATTTCACTAGAATAAAGGGGGCCACAAATGCATAATAATGTGAATAAGTGCAACTAAACATTTGGGTCTTCAAAGAATCATCGAACATAATACTAGCATGAACCCTAATTGCTTTTACCAAAATTTTCTAATTTAGCCCTAGCAATTTATATGCAAAATTTAAATTTTTTCCAATTTTAACTAATGTAACCAACCCCCTACTGCACACTTAGTTTATGCAATGTCCCCATTGCATATTATGTATGATAAACAATAATAAAATAAAGAGGGAATTGGAACAAACTCCCCTGGGATAGTAGTTGTGAGTTTTATCTTCTTCATTTAAAGCTCCATCTTCAGCTGACTTTAGACATGGGAACAACTCATCCATGCCTTGGGTTTCGTTCATCTCGTGTGGTTGACAGCTCTAAAATATCGAGGAAAAAGCTTCTTGGAAATGCTCGGAAATGATCTTCAAAAATATAGACAATGCCCATGTCGAATGGAATCAAATCGCCAACCTTGAAGGTAAGAGAAAGAGTAACTCGTCGATTTGATAGTAAACTCACCGAGTTAAGTCGATAAAAGTGGTAACAGTCGGGTTTTTTCGCATGGACTCGTCGAGTATCTGAATGGAACTCGACGAGTTTTCTGCACCGAGTAAATAAAATTAGCTCCTGCTTCAGGTTTGTGTAACGACGAGAATTTCAAAACAAAATTTTCATTTTTCAACAACCAAATTTAATTATAAAACATTCTCAAAAGTATTTCACAGTAGTTATCAAACCAAACATATCCCAAGATCACAAATCAAATCTCCTCTCTGTGTGTACGGGTCACGCTGGCGCCTTCCCACGGTCCTCGATAGTACCTGAAACACATAACACAACAACTGTAAGCATAAATGCTTAGTGAGTTCCCCAATATACCACATACAACACATACGCCACTCGAGGATACTGTATGACCCTCTGGTCGGTGTGTCTCAGCGTTACCCTCCAGTCCCGTAGCTCGTTGGGCCCTTTGGCCCGGTCTGAATCGTTGGACCCTCGGGTCCTGTATGTATCGTTAAACCCTCCGATCCGATCTATACCATTATATAACATACATATATAACATAGCACATAATCTCATACATGGTACACAATCTCTTACATAACACATAAGACCTTTCGGTCAACTCATAATACCACTCTAGGTAACATATAATGAGAAGACTCACCTCGTGTAACTCGGTAACTCGGAAATCTCCGACTCCGTGAAATAGGATCTAGCCTCCACCTAATCATACGAAAATATACACTTGGCGTCAACACATTTCCCAAGGCTAGACCATTCCCTCTCTTAGCACTCTCAGGAGGGTAAAAGACCATTTTACCCCTCTTAAGGCTCAAATACTCTAAAGTTGACCAAACCCTAAAAGTCAACAAAAGTCAATGGTCAACCCTTTGACCAGATTCGCCGAATGCGCTATTGTGACTCGGCGAGTTCAGTCATGAACTCACATCCTTAAAATCCCAAGTGACTTAGTGAGTCACTTCCCCAACTCAGCGAGTTACCATCTGTGTGTTTTATGGGGAAAGCCCATCCTACTCGCCGAGTCTGTTCTTGGACTCGGCGAGTTCAAGCCATGCTCAAACTCAAATAACCTTTTAAGATCAGGTCTGCTCCTCTAATTCATAGATCTAACCTCCCCAAGCTCAATAAACACATAAAGGTTTGAACTTGATACTCATGTAACGCCCAAATGACACTACTTTATGATATAGTCCCAAATACAACACTCTAACCTCATTTTTTCCATAACCCAACATAAAGCAAGATGGATAACCTCCTCTCGACCACTATGGGTCCAGATCTAAAGTCTAAACATGATAAGGGACCTTATTCTCAACAAATCAGCCCAATAAAGGGCATAGGAAACCCTAGATCTATGGATGCTTTAACAAAACAGAAAGAGGGTCGATATGCTACCTCAAAGATGATGCCCTCTGCTTGAAATCCACAAATATGCAACCTCCTTGGCCTCCTCCAAGGTGGAATCAACTTCTTCTTGCAAAACAGACCCACAAAGGTCCATTAATGGCTTCTTCTCTCTCACAAACGCTCAAGCACTATAAGGGTTTCTCTCAAGGGTCTGGTAGCCGCAAATGGTGGCTATAAGGCCCTTTAAATAGGTATCAAACCCCGGGGATTAGGGTTTCATTATATAGCATGGAATCTCTGAGTCCACGAATGGACTCGCCGAGTCCGCCATTAAATCAATCCGACCATCCGTGATCCTACTCGGTGAGTCTGAGCGATTACTCGCTGAGTCTCCCTCCAAAACTCAATGTAAATGCATAACATAAGATACCTGGGAGTCCGGATGTTACAATTCTCCCCCACTAGAATCAGACTTCGCCCTCGAAGTCTCATGTCGAAAACAACTCCAGATGTTGCTCCCGCATCTCCGACTCCAGCTCCCAAGTCAGATCGGACCCTTTCTGATGTTGCCACTAGACCTGCACCAGGGGCACTTCCTTTTTCTCACAACCTTGATCTTCCGATCCAAGATTGCGAGCAGCTTCTTAGCATAATTCAGACTCACATCCACCTAGATATCCTCTAATGGTACCATTGCCGACTCGTCGGCTATACACTTCCTCAGCTGCGACACGTGGAAGGTATCATGCATCTGGTCCAACTCCATAGGTAACTCCAAACTATATACTACTCTACCCACCCTCGTGATCACCATAAACGACCCAATATACCGGTGCCCCAGCTTGCCCCTCTTTCTGAAACAGATCACTCCTTTCCAAGGAGACACCTTCAGGAGCACAATATCTTCAACCTAAAACTCGAGCTCCGATCGACGCCTATACGTGTAACTCTTCTGGCGACTCTGAGTGGGCAATAACCTCTGTCTGACCAGCTGTATCTGCTCGGTCGTCTGAAGCACTATCTCTGTATTACCCATCACACGTTTCCCTACCTCACCCCAGCAAATGGGAGTACGACACCTCCTTCCATACAACAACTCAAAGGGTGGCATAGCAATGCTCAAATGATGGTTGTTGTTATACGAAAACTCAGTCAAGGGCAAATACGTGTTCCAAATCCTACCGAAATCTAGTACACATGCCCGATCCTCGAGCGTTTGAATCGCCCGCTTGCTCTGTCCGTCAGTCTATGGGTGGTACGCAGTACTAAAATGAAGCCTCGTACCCAATTCCTCATGAAATTTCTTCCAGAATCTGGAAGTGAAACGCACATCTCGATCTGAGACGATCGAGATCGGTACTCCATACCGCGATACCACCTCCCTAATGTACAACTCTGTCAGCCTCTCCGCAGAAGAGCTCTCACTGATGGCAAGGAAGTGAGCGCTCTTTGTCAACCAGTCCACAATCACCAAAATTTCATCAACACCCCTAGCAGTCCTTGGCAACTTGGTGATAAAATCCATGGTAATCTATTCCCACTTCCACTCGGGAATCTCTAACAGCTGTAATTTACCATGCGGACGCTGGTGCTCGGCCCTAACTGTCACACCCCAAACCCGAGAACGGCGGAAACGTTATGGGGCTGAGGACGTCATGTAATGTATCACAACAATGCAAATTAGTAAACAAGCAACAACATCATCCATTGCATTAATAGTATAAATTTAAGTACATGTGAGTTCTTTCATAATATAAATCTACATAATGAATATTCAAAATAAAAGACGTGTCTTGACTGCTCCGTTTTCACAAAACCTGGTCGTCGTACTTGTCTATATGTGACCTGAGAATACAAGTTATTTTGAAAGCGAGTATCAGCAAGAAAGCTGGTGAATTCATAAGTATTTATGTGACTTTGATTTGTAAAACTGAAAAGAAAGACCTGTAAATGTTTGAAGGAAAGTTTGTATCAATGAACATGTTTGTAAGTAATTGTAAACGTTTGAAAACCCTAGAAAATCTCATATTTCCTACTAGTATAAAAAGTAGTCTTCTACCAAGACCCGACTGTTTTGAATGTTTGCTTTTAGAAATTCAATATTTATCCATAAGTGGGTGGTAGTCTAAAAGTCCCAAAACTGAAATGCAATATTATTTTTCATGCCTAAAATAGTAGATTTGTGTATGTAATAAATCGTTAAGGCAATTGATAACCTTGTAAATCAACGTGTTCTTAATACTCCATGTGAGTTTTATAACCATACAAATGACCCAGACTGCCTGTAACAACGTTCTTCGGGCGTTGAAATGCTATGACATTTGTCACCCCAGGCCTGCCGGCCTAGTTGTAGCTAACAGCTTAGGTGTGGAATTGTCAATCCCGTATAGATCTATACACAAGTATCACGCTCTCCCTACAAGAGATTATGGTATATAATACAGGACTTTAACTGCATACTCAAAAGTACGTGAAGCTGAAATGTCTCACAATTCTTAGTATTAAATAGATTTACGTATGAAAGTCCATTTTTGTTTTTGTATATGAAAGTATTTCCTTGATCTAGTACTTTTAGTATGTAAAATTTCATGAATATCTAGTAAACTATCTTATGTAATCGTATGTCTTATAATTGTATGTCTTGAAATTGTATGCCTTGTAATTGTATATAATCGTATCTCTTCATATAGTATGTAATGTATTAGCATAGACTCATGAATAAACTGACTCTTGTGAGATTCTTTGTACTTGGAATGGTAAGTAGTATCTCCTAACTATACCTATTATAGTTACTAGTGTTGTACTTGTATAACCGAAGTATGCCTTTGCTACTCAAAGTTACTGAACCAACTGATGGGAACTTTTATATCTATATATGTATACATGATATATATAACTAATATTTAGATGACTTTCAGATGAATAACCGATGTCGTAAGGCCACATCCAAATGAGGAAAAGGAAATAAAGCGAGCTATCCGTCCTAAGTCCTTTAAGCATTACTTATATAACTATACATATATAGGCATGCATTTGACCATATATATATATATATATATATATATATATATATATATATATATATATATATATATATATATATATATATATATAAAGTTTTGTAAAACCTTTGAAAGGTTTAATAAATAAGAAATGATGACTTGATGTGAGTTTATAAAACAATTTCAAAGCAGCTCGTTTGATAAGAATAGTTTTAAGTACAAGAAAACCTTTGTTTGAAACACGATTCTAACAGTGTTTGAAAGGAAACAGACAGTATGTAAGACAGTTTGATAAAGAGTTTTAACATGTATAAATGCTTGAGAAAGTCATTTGAAGTAATATGTTTGGTAAAACAGCTAAAGATGTAGTAAATTCATTTGTATACTAGTTATAAATCACATATGATTGATTAATTAACAGCAAGTATAGCAAAAGATTGATGTTTTTCGCACGAGGATAATCGTATGTTTACTTGTATTCCCCCCTTTAAAAGTGTATAAAAGCATTTATAAAGTATTTGAAAATATAGTTTTATGTGTATCAACTCACTTGATAGATTGAAGAAAGCGAGATGAAAACCGAGCATAACTTCTACTCGAGAAAGCAGATTTCTCGAGATTCTTGGGAATCTCAGGAGCGTAAAACTTCGTTCCAAACTTTGCTATGGAAACCGGGACTTCGGAATGGCTCCGAGGGTTTAAACGCAGAGCTTCGACACGAGAAAGAGAAGAAATAGGCAAATAACCCGGGAACCCTCGCACCCTTTTTATAGGGTTTGAATCCTCGGATTACGTTGGGTGTACCGAGACATTACGCTGGGCGTAATCTGGATCAGATCGCTGACTCCTCCTCCTACAGATAATATCGGGTATTTATAATTAAATTTAATATTTTAATTATTTAATAAACTTCAAAAATTCATATCTTACTCATACGAACTCCGTTTCCGGCGTTCTTTATATCCACGCGTAGGTGAGACTACGCTCTACCACTTTCGTTTAGACTCCTTCGGCTAAATTTGACTTTATTTTTAATAGGCTGCGACAGGAAAAGTCTGTTAAAAATCCATAACTCCTTCATCCGATGTCCGTTTTCGCCAGAATTTTTACCGTTGTAATACCATTGATGAGATCTTCGATTCTCGTTTAGGTCATGTTGGGAAAAAGCCGCTCGATCTCGATTTCGAGTTTTTAGCTGTCTACTACTATGTCTGAAACTTCGAAAAATCATAACCTCGTCATATGAAGTCAGATTTGGGCATTCTTTTTATGTATGCTTACGGTTTTGGGATATCTAAAACTTTCATTTAGATACCTAAGGAAAAAAATTATTGTATTGAAAATCGCGTTTTACGTCTATCAGTGTTGCCAGTTTTTGCTGCGAAAATTAGATTGGTCATAACTTCTTCGTTATAACTCGGATTTTAGTTTTCTTTATATGCACGAAAACCCTGATACGATTCCTACCACTTTATCTAACCCAAATAAGATTTTAGGAAAGTTAAATTTTTACCTATATTTGACTGGTGTTACATTTCATTGTCACAAAATATCGGGTTGTCACATCATCCCCCCGTTAGAGGGAATTTTGTCCCGAAATTAGAGTTTAAGCAGGATTGATAACTATACTATAGATAGAAGTTTCATTTGATGCTCGCATTCTCAGGTGAACTTAGGTCCTTGCTTGGCATTCCAGCGAACATTTCACTATCGGGATACGACTTTGCTTCTTTCGTTTCACTTTACTGGTATGATAAGTCTTCTTGGTTGGATGTGGGTTGAGTGTCTCCAGCTCTTTAGAGCAATTTCCGCTGCTCCTGACTCAAGATCATGTGTTGTATAGTTAACTTCGTGTTTCTTAAGCCGTCTTGAGGTATAGGCAGTGACCTTCCCTCTTGCATAAGAACAGAACCAAGCCCTTGGTTGGATACATCGCATTACACCACAAAATCCTTTATCCCTTTTGGGAGGGATAATATCGGTGTGGTGCACTAGGCTTACTTTAGCATTTGGAACATTCCTTCTTGTTTACAGACAAGTTCGGTGCTCCCCAAGGTGAGAAGCTTGGCCTAAAGAATCCCCTGTTGAGGAGTTCGTTAAGTTGTCCGGATGGTTGTTGTATCTCCGTAGGTGTTAGACTGTAGGGCGATCTAGTTACAGGATTATCCTTTGATTGGATTCCAATTTTGTTCGCATTACAATGCGATTACTCGTAGTCTTGGATAGTCTCCGTCCTGAAGTTCATATTTGAAGTCATACATGGTTCATCAATCACAGTCTCGTGTATACAAGTTGTATATAATTAAGATCAAAAAGGTAGTCGAATAAATGATTCTTCTTTAGGCTCACATCCAAACGAGGAAAAGAAGTTAATGTGGAATCATCAATTCTGAACATGTAGCACCTTGATTATATACCACCCTTGTGTATACATTCTTCAGCGATAGATCAACCATAAGGGTCCTTGGTTTGAACTTGACGTACTGTACGAGTGGTACTTCGGGGAGGTTTGCTGAGTTTTCTTCGGAAAGGATAAGAAACATGAGGGACTCTATGCATGAGTACCTCAGAGTTCTAAAATGACGGCTTCACTTAGAAAGGCGATTTCGGAGAAAGAGATGTGCGCATGAAACTGGTATTGTGAGGATTGAATTGAGTTAAATTGTATGATGATATCGGACTTACTGGGAAATAAAGGCATTAGATTTGATCATAAGGGTGTTACAGACAAAACACAACATTGCAACTCTTAACAGAGTTACAGTGCTTTAGTTTTACTACAAGACTATTGTTGCGAACAAGGAATACTACAAAAAGCAAGTATACATAGCACGAGAGTCCCCTTTACTGACGGGATCTCACAAATGATAAGACTCAAGTTGCACTAGTTTTAAACATGTTTAACAGCATACTTAATACTGACGATTAGAAGTGAACCCCTATTATAGTCGGGTCCTTCATTGCCTTTTTCCATTCTAAGGTGAAACTCCTCCTGTTCCACTGTCATTCTTCTCTATTGGGAAGTCTCTCTTGAAGTGTCGCATTACACCACATAGATGACATATCCGAGAAATTTCGACATTGGTGGTTGAAGTAATGTGTTGGATCCGAGTCCTGCAGAAGCGGGTAGTGTGTCCGTTCTTGTTGTAGGTCTTGCAGTGTAACAGATGACAACTACTTAGGTGATGGAAGCTACACTTATTGCACTTCGGTAGGTTTCCAGCATATTGTCTGGCTGGGTTAGGGGAAATTGGGATACCAGAAGGGATGGTAGTAGGAGGTACAGATGCCGTGGCTACGAAGGTTGCCACAGGTTGTTGTCTTTTGTTCGCCCCTTGGGGTGATTTGCCTTTAAATTTATCCCATAACTTTTGTTTGTTATTCTTGGGCTTGAGATTCGGGGTATCGTGGTATTTTGTTACTCGCTGAGGTAATTTATTGTTACTTGGATTGAAATTATTGCTAACAATCCTACTAACATTTGTGTTGTTAGCGTTAAGGTGAGTCAGAACAGCTGTCACGACAGCTGAGACTGCAGCTTGAAAGGTAGCTGCATCAATCTGAAGAGTTGGTGCTTGGTTGATGGGTTGATCACTTTTCTTCGGCGACATGATTCTGTTACACAGAAAGAAAATGAATTCGTGAGCAGATATGGTTGAACCTAGATGTAGTTTGATCGTTCATGTAAATAATAGAAATATGTTCTCGTGGGTTTGAGCTACATCCCTATGATGCAGTCTTAGTAAAGAGTAGAGGCAACTTCATAGAATGGTCTTAAGACTTTTGTCGTACAAGCCGGGGTATTATTGGTCGGTGAATAATATGATCCAACCTTTAAAAAAGGCTTCAAAATGATTCCAAAGTTAAATTACCCTATTCCAATATCTTGACCAGAGTGGGTTTCAGATAGACTCCAATGATAGTATGATGAAAGTATTTGAAAAAAGAGTAACACGGAAGTTAGCCGACTGTCAATATAATCGATGTTTAAGATGAAATAGGTTCGGGAAAATTGACCTTGTAGAAGGTCTTACATCATATTCAGAGTAGAAAAGTCTTTGACAGCATAAAGTCCTAACTAAAAGTACTTACAGTGCAAGGTAGTCACATGGAAAAGTGATAAAAAAAACTTAGATAGGAACACGGTTCTTTTTAGAACAAAGATGTAAAGTAAAGTATCTCCTACTCGCGAAGGTCACCCCTATGGTGAACCCTTAGTTCAGCTAGTTGATGTTCCATATCAAGCAGGTATCTTTCGTACACCCTATGGCGTACTCGGAGCTCTATGACTTTTGCTCGAGTTTCAGTTAGTGTTTGTAGCAGGGTCTAATGGTCTGTCTCAAATCTCTCACGTGTGTTGTCAAGGTGATTGGTGCAAATGGTATTTATTCTAGCATTGGCATTAACCTCTTTGATACTATGGAGAGTCGTCCTGCCTTGAATTTCGTTTCGGGCAACTCTATGGACTAGGATTGGTAGAACTCCATCTGCTGAGCTCCCTTCGTTTACGCTGTAGAAGCTTCGGTCTCCATTAAACGGCATAGGTTGATCTTGCTCTTCGCTCCATGTTTCCAAGCATTCTGCCCAAGGAGGCATCGGGCCATGAAAAGCTGGGACGAGGGTTAGGATTTAGAATGGGAGCTACCGAGGGAAAGTTCATAACCTCAGGTTTGGAGTTATCATCATCCAAAAGGTCTTCAACATGGTGATCATTCAAAGGGATTGGATGATCATTCTTGGGTTCTTCTCCAAACCATCCAGCATTGTCTTCGTTTGGAAGGTACGGGTTGTCGTGGGGATGGAGTCCAACATGTTATCTATGCGAGAATTGGGGTAAGAAAATAGTTATTAGACGAACTATCTAGATAATTATTAGATAATCTTCATTGGTTACATCATTTTTTGTAAAGTGCATACCGGTTATATGTAATCAAAATAGGATAGGCCTTCGAATAAGTGACCTTAACTCCAAATTCACAAGGAACTGGGGTAAAGCAGAATTTCACAGATTCTAAGTCTTTGACATCCTAGTTAAATATAACCTTCGTATATCCACTTAGAAACTATCAACTTAGTAATGAAGATCCTTTTTAGTTCTCAAGTAAGTAATTATAGTAACACAAAATATTCCTATAGTATTTTATACTTAGGTTCTGTTATAATGTTCTCATTGTGGTAGTGTTGGTAAGTTTTTAGACTTGTTGACACATCACTACCATTCTTGGGCATGTGCTAATCACTCCTCGGATCAGCATAGTTGATCAGGCTATGTCATTCCGAGGACTGACCATACATCCCCGAGCTTACCTGTGATATTCAACAACCGTAATACTTTTGTTCTTGTCATTGTGACATGGATTTTCGTATGAATGCAGGCACGTATTCTTTGTTAAATAATTTATTATTTAAATTATAAACTCTTGGTCAGAGTATTTTTAATCCCATTGTATTTATAGTTAGTATATATTTTATGGGTTGATATACTCAATTCACTATAAACAATGCTTTCATACCAATCTGTCACACCCCAAAACCGAGAACGGCGGAAACGTTATGGGGCTGAGGACGTCATGTAATGTATCACAACGATGAAAATTAGTAAACAAGCAACAACATCATCCATTGCATTAATAGTATAATTTTAAGTACATGTGAGTTCTTTCATAATATAAATCTACATAATGAATATTCAAAATAAAAGACGAGTCTTGACTGCTCCGTCTTCACAAAACCTGGTCGTCGTACCTGTCTATTTGTGACCTGAGAATACAAGTTATTTTGAAAGCGAGTATCAACAAGAAAGCTGGTGAATTCATAAGTATTTATGTGACTTTGATTTGTAAAACTGAAAAGAAAGACCTGTAAATGTTTGAAGGAAGGTTTGTATCAATGAACATGTTTGTAAGTAATTGTAAACGTTTGAAAACCCTAGAAAATCTCATATTTCCTACTAGTATAAAAAGTAGTCTTCTACCAAGACCCGACTGTTTTGAATGTTTGCTTTTAGAAATTCGATATTTATCCATAAGTGGCTGGTGGTCTAAAAGTCCCAAAACTGAAATGCAATATTATTTTTCATGCCTAAAATAGTAGATTTGTGTATGTAATAAATGTTTAAGGCAATTGATAACCTTGTAAATCAACGTGTTCTTAATACTCCATGTGAGTTTTATAACCATACAAATGACCCAGACTGCCTGTAACAACGTTCTTCGGGCGTTGAAATGTTATGACATTTGTCACCCCAGGCCTGCCGGCCTAGCTGTAGCTAACAGCTTAGGTGTGGGATTGTCAATCCCGTATAGATCTATACACAAGTATCACGCTCTCCCTACAAGAGATTATGGTATATAATACAGGACTTTAACTGCATACTCGAAAGTACGTGAAGCTGAAATGTCTCACAATTCTTAGTATTATATAGATTTACGTATGAAAGTCCATTTTTGTTTTTGTATATGAAAGTATTTCCTTGATATAGTACTTTTAGTATGTAAAATTTCATGAATATCTAGTAAACTATCTTATGTAATCGTATGTCTTATAATTGTATGTCTTGAAATTGTATGCCTTGTAATTGTATATAATCGTATCTCTTCATATAGTATGTAATGTATTAGCATAGAATCATGAATAAACTGACTCTTATGTGATTCTTTGTACTTGGAATGGTAAGTAGTATCTCCTAACTATACCTATTATAGTTACTAGTGTTGTACTTGTATAACCGAAGTATGCCTTTGCTACTCAAAGTTACTGAATCAACTGATGGGAACTTTTATATCTATATATGTATACATGATATATATAACTAATATTTAGATGACTTTCAGATGAATAACCGATGTCGTAAGGCCACATCCAAACGAGGAAAAGGAAATAAAGCGAGCTAGCCGTCCTAAGTCCTTTAAGCATTACTTATATAACTATACATATATAGGCATGCATTTGACCATATAAATAAATAAATATATATATATATATATATATATATATATATATATATATATATATATATATATATATATAAAGTTTTGTAAAACCTTTGAAAGGTTTAATAAATAAGAAATGATGACTTGATGTGAGTTTATAAAACAATTTCAAAGCAGCTCGTTTGATAAGAATAGTTTTAAGTATAAGAAAACCTTTGTTTGAAACACGATTCTAACAGTGTTTGAAAGGAAACAGACAGTATGTAAGACAGTTTGATAAAGAGTTTTAACATGTATAAATGCTTGAGAAAGTCATTTGAAGTAATATGTTTGGTAAAACAGCTAAAGATGTAGTAAATTCATTTGTATACTAGTTATAAATCACATATGATTGATTAATTAACAGCAAGTATAGCAAAAGATTGATGTTTTTCGCACGAGGATAATCGTATGTTTACTTGTATTCCCCCCTTTAAAAGTGTATGAAAGCATTTATAAAGTATTTGAAAATATAGTTGTAGGCGTATGAACTCACTTGATAGATTGAAGAAAGCGAGACGAAAACCGAGCATAACTTCTACTTGAGAAAGCGGATTTCTCGGGATTCTCGGGAATCTCGGGAGCATAAAACTTTCTTCCAAACTTTGATATGAAAACCGGGACTTCGGGATGGCTCTGAGGGTTTAAACGCAAAGCTTCGGCACGAGAAAGAGAAGAAATGAGCAAATAACCCTGGAACCCTCGCACCCTTTTTATAGGGTCTAAATCCTCGGATTACGCTGGGCGTACCGAGACATTACGTTGGGCGTAATCCGGATCAGATCGGTGACTCCTCCTCCTACGGATAATATCAGGTATTTATAATTAAATTTAATATTTTAATTATTTAATAAACTTCAAAAATTTATATCTTCCTCATACGACCTCCGTTTTCGACGTTCTTTATATCCACACATAGGTGAGACTACGTTCTACCACTTTCGTTTAGACTCCGTCGGCTAAATTTGACATTATTTTTAATATTATATTTTTAATAGGCCGGGACAGGAAAAGTCCATTAAAAATCCATAGCTCCTTCATCCGATGTCCTTTTTTGCTAGACTTTTTACCATTGTAATACCATTGATGATATCTTCGATTCTCGTTTAGGTCATATTGGCAAAAGCCGCTCGATCTCGATTTCGAGTTTTTAGCTGTTTACTACTATGTCTGAAACTTCGAAAAATCATAACTTCCTCATATGAAGTCAGATTTGGGCATTCTTTTTATGTATGCTTACGATTTCGGAATAACTAAAACTTTCATTTAGATACCTAAGGCTAAAAATTATTGTATTGAAACTTCGCGTTTTACGTCTATCAGTGTTGCCGGTTTTTGCTACGAATATTAGATTGGTCATAACTTCTTCGTTATAACTCGGATTTTAGTGTTCATTATATGCACGAAAATATTGATACGATTCCTACCACTTTATTTAACCCAAATAAGATTTTAGGAAAGTTAAATTTTTACCTATATTTGACTGGTGTTACATTTCATTGTATCGAAATATCGGGTTGTCACATTAACCTTGCGACAGGTCAAGAACCTTTCTACGAACCATGCATCATACCTCTTCATGCGGGGCCACCAATACTCTTTATTCATGTCCAAATACATCTTAGTGGCCCCTGGGTGGATCGAGAACTTTGGTCTATGTGCCTCATCCATCAAGATGGTACGCGTTCCGCCCACAAACGGTACCCAAACTCGACCCTGAAAGGTCATAAGTCCTCGACTATCGGTAACGAACTCCGATACCTGCCCGATCACTCGCTCCCTTTTGCAGTTCTCCGGTTTCACGGCCTCCGCCTGGGACCCTCGAATGGTGTCCCACACCGGAGTCATCACTGTCAATCTCATGCAAACATCTTGTATCGGGGCGCCCTCCGCCCTACGAATCAGGGCATCAGCCACAACATTATCCTTGCCCGAGTGGTACAGAATCTCGCAGTCGTAATTCTTTACCACATCCAACCATCTCCTCTGGAACATATTCAGGTTAGGCTGATCCATTAGGTACTTCAAGCTTTTGTGATCCGTGTAGACGGTAAACCGAACCCCATACAAATAGTGACGCCAGATCTTGAGGGCGAACACCACTGCCCCCAACTCCAGATCATGGGTGGGATACCTCGACTTATGAGGTTTCAGCTACCTCGATGCATATGCTATCACATTCCCCTTCTTCATAAGCACCGCTCCCAACCCTGATATCGATGCATCACAGTACACCACAAAATCCTCCATCCCTTCCGGGAGTGCGAGCACTGGAGCTTCGCATAATCTCTAGAGAAGTGTCTCAAATGAGGTCTGCTGCTCCGGAGCCCATGAAAAAGCAACACCCTTCCGGGTCAACTTGGTGAGTAGCACGACGATCTTAGAGAAATCCCTGATAAATCTCCGATAATAACCAGTCAACCCATGGAAACTCCTGATCTCGGTAGGTGACCTCAGCACCTCCCAACTCATCACCGCCTCGATCTTTTCTGGATCGACCAATATCCCCTTCTGGTTAATGAGGTTCCCTAGGAACTGGACCTCCCGTAACCAAAAACCACATTTGGAGAATTTGGCGTAGAGCCTCTCCGATCTCAGAACTCCGAGGATCTCCCTTAAATGCTCCTCACGTTGCTCTCTGGATCTCGAATACACCAAGATATCATCGATGAATATGATCACTGAACGATCCAACATCGACCTGCACACCCTATTCCTGAGATCCATGAACGCATCTGGTGCATTGGTGAGCCCGAAAGGCATCACCACGAACTCGTAATGCCCGTAACGAGTCCTGAACGCTGTCTTCTGGATATCTTCATCCCGAACCCTCATCTGGTGATATTCCAAACTCAAGTCTATCTTGGAGAACCAAGACACTCCCTACAATTGATCGAACATATCGTTGATCCTTGGTAACAGATAACGGTTCTTGACCGTCAACTTGTTCAACTCCCGGTAATCAATACACGTCCGGTGTCAACCATCCTTCTTTTTGACAAAAAGGATCGGCGCTCCCCAAGGTGAGCTATTCGGTCTGATAAACCCCTTTCCCAACAGCTCCTGAAGCTGCGAGGATAACTCCTGCATCTCAGGCGGTGCAAGGCGATAGGGTGCCTTGGAAATAGGTGCCGCCCCTGGCACCAAATTGATATGAAACTCCACCTACCTCTCGGGAGGCACACCCGACAACTCCTCTGGGAAAACATCAGAGAACTGCCGCACAATCAGGACCTTATCAATCGAACTTGGCCTCCCAGCGACCACTCGCGTGTCCATCACATAGGCCACAAATCCCCTACAGCCCTGGTGTAAACTCTGCCTCGCCCTAGCAGCCGAAAAAAATGTTGACTCAGGACAGGTACCCTCACCATACACCGTAAGTACTTCCCTACTAGGGTCTTGAATCATCACCAGCTGACACTTGCAGTCTATAATAGCTCCAAATTGTCTCAACCAATCCATGCCCACTATGACACATACGTCCCCCATCGCAATCGGGACTAGATCGATCAGGAACCCTACACCGAAGATCTCAAGTCTACATCCTTGAATCACCTACGTGGCATACACTGCTCGCTCGTTAGCTATAGAAACTCGCAGAGGTCGAATCAAATCCTATCGAAAAATACTGATATGACAACTAAAACCTAACGACACAAAAGATCGACTCGCTCCCGAGTCAAATAGCACTAAGGTACAGAATTCATAGGAAAGGTACCTACATATAAAATAATATAAGCATAATATCTCACACTCAAATAAATACTCAAATAAATAGAGAGAAGAATACATACCGGCCACAACGTCGAGTGCTGTGTGGACCTCCTACGATGTCAACTAGAAGGCTCTCCCGCGAGCCTTCAGTGCCTCAGCCTTCACTGGCCGAACCTCGGTAGCCCTAGCAGCAGGCGCAGATCCCTGCGCTGATCCCTGATGTAGCAGAGGGCACTCGGTCTTCCGATGGTCGGTCTGGTTGCAATGGAAGCAAACAAAGAATCCCTTGGGGTAATCCATCGCAATATGCCCCTCCTTCCCGCACTTGTAGCATACTCCTTCCCTGCACGACCCCTCGTGACTCTTGCCAAACTTCCAGCAAGTTTGGCCCTTTGCGCTCCCAGATCTCGAATCAGCGGGTCTGGCCCGCTTGGCTGCCGGCTGAGACTCAGTCAGCCGCCGATCCATCCTCTATGACTCGGCCTCCTCCCTCACCACGAACCCCCAAATATCTCTCCTCAGAACACTCAGATACTGGATCATGCGAGCCTGCTTGGTAGACAATTGCTCAGGGAAAAACATCGCCCTCTCATGAAACTTCCGCATAATCATCGTAACTGAATCAGTACCCTAATTGAGGGTTAAAAACTCCTAAGCCGGTCGTTCCCTTTCCACAGGGGGAACGTACGCATCTCAAAACATGGTGGTGAACTTTTCCCAGGTCACCTCAGAAATCTCTGCCAGAGTAAAGCTCATCGTCACAAACTTCCACCAATCCTTCGTTCCCAAGCGAAGCTAGTTCAGAGTGAACCGTACCCTCAAGTGCTCTGGAAAAAAACACGTATAGAAACATCCCTCAATATCATAGATCCACCTCATCAGAGCAATTAGGTCCTACATCTCCCTGAGGTCTAGCAGTAGTAGCTGCAGCAGCCACAACCTCAGTCACTGCTGCATATCGCTCGTCAGAGGTCTCAATCAATGTGGTCTTGATGTCCTCAAACATCTCTGGAATCTCGGCCCGGATGGTAGCAGCCACCTCCTCATGAATCAATCGACGGATCTCTTCGTCGTTGACACCACTGCTCCGCTTTGGTTGTTTCAAAACTTACTGCTCTTTTTAGAAAAATCAGTTCTTATTTGTTGAGAATTTCTCATATCCTCAGTTTGAGTTCAGATACGCCCGAAGGTGCATCCGAGTCCCTAAAACCAAGGCTCTTATACCAACTTGTAACGATGAGAATTTCAAAACAAAATTTTTCATTTTTTAACAACCAAATTTAATTATAAAATATTCTTAAAAGTATTTCACAGTAGTTATCAAATCAAACATATCCCAAGATCACAAATCAAATCTCCTCTCTGTGTGTATGGGTCATGCCGACCCCTTCCCACAGTCCTCGCTAGTACCTGAAACACATAACACAACAACTGTAAGCATAAATGCTTAGTGAGTTCCCCAATATACCACATACAACAGATACGCCACTAGAGGATACTGTATGACCCTCTGGTCGGTGTGTCTCATTGTTACCCTCCAGTCCCGTAGCTCGTTGGGCCCTCTGGCCCGGTCTGAATCGTTGGACCCTCCGGTCCGGTCTGTATCGTTGAACCCTCCGGTCCGGTCTATACCATTATATAACATACATATATCACATAGCACATAATCTCATACATGGCACACGATCTCAAACATAACACATAATACCTTTCGATCAACTCATAATACCACTCTAGGTAACGTATAGTGAGATGACTCACCTCGTGTAACTCGGTAACTCGGAAATCTCGGACTCCGTGAAATAGGATCTAGCCTCCGCCTAATCATACGAAAATAAACACTCGGCGTCAACACATTTCCCAAGGCTAGACCATTTCCTCTCTTAGCACTCTCAGGAGGGTAAAAGACCATTTTACCCCTCTTATGGCTCAAATACTCTAAAGTTGACCAAACCCAAAAAATCAACAAAAGTCATCGGTCAACCCTTTGACCAGACTCGCTGAATGCACTATTGTGACTCGGTGAGTTCGGTCATGAACTCACGTCCTCAAAATCCCAAGTGACTCACTGAGTCACTTCCCCAACTCAGCAAGTTACCATCTGTGTGTTTTATGGGGAAAGCCCATCCTACTCGCCGAGTTTGTTCTTGAACTCGGCGAGTTCAAGCCATGCTCAAACTCAAATGAGCTTCTGAGGTTAGATCTGCTCCTGTAATCCATAGATCTAACCTCCCCAAGCTCAATAAACACGTAAAGGTTCGAACTTGATACTCATGCAACATCCAAATGACACTACTTGATGATTTAGTCCCAAATACAACACTCTAAGTTCATTTCTTCCATAACCCAACATAAAGCAAGATGGATAACCTCCTCTGGACCACTATGGGTCCAGATCTGAAGTGTAAACATGATAAGGGACCTTATTCTCAACAAATCAACCCTATAAAGGGCACAGGAAAACCTAGATCAATGGATGCTTTAAAAAAACAGAAAGAGGGTCGATAAGCTACCTCAAAGATGATGTCATCTGCATGAAATCCACAAATATGCAACCTCCTTGGCCTCCTCCAAGCTGGAATCAACTTCTTCTTGCAAAACAAACCCACAAATGTCCAATAATGGCTTCTTCTCCCTCACAAACGCTCAAGCACTATAAGGGTTTCTCTCAAGGGCCTGGTAGCCGCAAATGGTGGCTATAAGCCCCTTTAAATAGGTCTCAAACCCCGGGGATTAGGGTTTAATTAAATAGCGTGGACTCGCCGAGTCCACGAATGGACTCGCTGAGTTTGCCATTAAATCAATCCGACCATCCGTGATCCTACTCGGCGAGTCTGAGCGCCTACTCGCCGAGTCTCCCTCCAAAACTCAATATAAATGCAAAACATCAGATACTTGGGAGTCCGGATGTTACAGTTTGTTTCTGGGGTTTGAGGAGATTATTATAGCAATATTCCCCTTCATTTTTCTTCAGTAGAATCACATCCCTTCAGTTGTTTAATTACCAGACTCGTAATTAGATTCAATTCTCCCATGCTTCTCATTTTAGACTTATCCCATGTTTTACTCCTCACGCTTTATTCATCCATTCTATCCCTCACCCTATATTCTGAAAAGATCAAAAACAAATTCCAAGCTTTCCAGCTCCTCCACAGCTTGGTTCCTGCAATTCAGCTTGTACTTGTTCTTCGTCTGACCTCTCTGCTAGCAAGCTTTGCAGCTCCTCCTAATCCTTTTCAAGATTAAATTCTTCATCTTGTAACTTTATCTCTTGTGACTCAAATTGCTCTTGTTCATTTGGAAAGATGTTATCTAACTATCTTCCAAATTTCTTCAAATCATCATTTGAGTCATACTCCTCATCTTCTTCAAGAAAAGCAGCAAAATCATCGAGATTTGGAAAATACATAATTAATAAAAATAAAAATAAAAATTAGACTATATATAAAAAATCAATAAAATAAAAACGATAACAATTAGCAAATAAAATTAACTATTTGAATCGTTCCCCGGCAACGACGCCAAAAACTTGATGTGTGTGAAACCAACTAGTTTTAATCCTAGTAACTTAAACACAAGGAAAAACACACGAAATGCAAAGTACCTATCGATTAGCAGTTTAGTTCAGGTGAGTAGGGTATCGAACACAAGGAACGGTAAACAATTAAAATAAATGCTAATATTATCTTAATAAAGCAAGTAATGAAAATGGGTTTTCTCTAGTTTTCAATACTAGAAACTTAAACAATTAACTAAAACTTAAACTAAACAACTAAGAGCTAAGCAAATAAAAATCAACTAAATTCACTAATTAAGGCGATTTCCGTTTAGGTTCGAATCATTTGTTCTTATGATTGATTTTATGACAAGTGCAATGGATTAATTGGCATTGGCTACCGATTAGTGTGATTAGGTTCACGTTCATATTACTAATCCTTAGAAAATTAACAAATTAAATCAAGCAATGGCCATTTGTCTAAATTAATGAATTTTCTAGTTTATTGATTCGGGTTAAGTAAGACTTGTAATTAGCTAATCAAATTGGTGATTCAATTAACCTCTTGTTGATGGTGTATCACACAAGCTCACACATTAACTTACCTATCTTCTAGTTAATTCAAGTTTCACATTCGTTATTCCTATACATATAACTATGTGGTCACATAAATCATATGAAATTAATAACTAAGAGATGTTCATACAACTTAATTACTGATTTTTTAACAGAGAATAGTTATTATTAACATACACTACTAGAAAAACAACCTTTTACGACACGCAATGTGTGCCGTAAAACGCTCAGACGACGTGTAAATGCGCGTCAAGAAAAGCCCTGTCATAATGAGAGACGATGCGCTTTGCACGTCGTCTATTTACGACACGCTCTTACGACACGCAATGCGTGTCAAGGAAGGCCATGTCATAAAAAAGATGATGGGTTTTAGCCATAAGAACTTTCCTATGTGCGCATGCAAAACCCTAATGCTTGGATCTAGGCTTTCTAATCAAACATGCTTTGAATCCAAGACTTCTAATGACTATTTAGGTGTAATAACAATATTGAAACAGATCTAGAATCATACCTTTGGATTCCTTGTTGATCTTGTTGTCTTGGAGCTTCTAGAGTCACAATTGTCACTCCTCTAATGGCTTACAAACACCAACTAGCAAGGAGGATGATTTGAGAGAGAGGAGAGGGGAGGAATTCGGCCAGAGTATCTTTACTTTTTATGTGTACCGAATTCTCTATCTCATAGGGTCTATTTATACTTGTAGACTCCTTAAGGGTTACAGCTTAAACCCTAATTGGATAACTTAGACTTTAAGTGATCCTAATCCTTACTTTGGATAACCCTTGGACGAATTTGAGGCTATCCCAAGCCCTAGAATTCGTCCATCCTCTATCCAATAAGGATTTACAGTCTAAAGTGTAACTATCAAACAATTGTTAGTTTATACCCTCTTATTTAATTAATCTCCTTAAGTCACCAAATTAATACTAATTAATCTATGACTTATATTAATCAAATAACTATATATTATTCTTTATATTATTCTCATAATATACTAATAATATTTAATCTCTATTAATAAATCATCCTATCAAGTTGCTATGGTGAAGGCAACCCAAAAGGACCATGCACAATCGGGTCAAATACTCGCCTAATATAGTTGCAGCCTTAGACATTATTCCAATAGTCTCCCACTTGGATAAGTCTAGTAACTATATGCGTAGGTACATTCCGGTTTGCAATCGTAGCTCTCAAAGACGCTGTCAAACTCTGATCTAATCAATCTTGTCCTTTAGATAAGGGATCGTACAGTCCTCTGTAAGATATCATGCTGACAATACTATGGAATAGTTAGTCTAGCATTTGGTTTCTCGATCTCCGATTTATTTGACATAGAACTTAATCGAACACATCAATTCAGTTCTGATCAGGCCCGGCACATAAGTCAAATCAAATCATCAAGCGGCCGAGATATCGCTTTTTCCTTCTTAGGATAAAAGTTACAGATAAACTTCGACTTATATGCATTTACTTATTCATTAACCAACTACACACAACAATGTGTTTTATAACATCGAGTTACCAATGCGTTTTCGCATTATTAATGCACAATCAATTAACCAATAACAAACCATATATCTAGGTTTTAAGACTATATGATATTATCGTCTTGCGATCACCCAATTACTATCACATTCCATAAGGTGATTCCAGCAAGCACGGGTTTGTTCCAATGCTCAAACCTAGTTCATAAGCACTCATGAACGTTGCAGCAATCTTTTTCTATGTCTAACACCATTTAGACACTCTACACACCTATTCATGACAATCTTCATTCATATCTACTTCCAACATATGAACGATTGTGGACTATTTGAACAATTCGATTATTCTTAATAAACTCAATTATTCTGGAAGTCAAAACATGCAAAGTGAAACAATAGCTAAACAATTAACATAAGATAGTAAACACGAACACGACACGACACGATATCGTGTTTTTTAAACTTGACACGAACACGACACGAAAACGAATTCGAATTTTGATTTCGTCCCGATTTCGTTTCGTGTCGTTTATTTTTGTCGTGTCGTGTTATAAATTGACACCCCTAACATTACTTATAAATAAAACTCCTTTATTTAATCATCAAATGTTAATTACATTTATCTATTACATGTTTCTAATACTATCTAATCTACGCTAATATCATCCTTCAGCCCAATACTCCTAGCATGCTGCAAATGCTTAACCCTACTCAGTCCTTTCGTAAGCGGATCTGCTGGGTTATCTTTCGATGATATTCTCTTCACTACGAGTTGTCCTTCTTCTACACGATGTCTAATAAAGTGATATTTTCTATCGATATGTCGTGATCTACCATGATCTCTCGGTTCCTTGGTCAAGGAAACCGCACCTTCATTATCACAGAAAATCTCCATGGGCTGCTTTATGGCAGGTACAACTCCAAGATCTCCAATGAAGTTCTTTAGCCATATTGCCTCCTTCGACGCTTCGCTCGCTGCGATGTACTCTGATTCGCACGTTGAATCAGCTACGGTTTCCTGCTTGGAACTCTTCCAAGTTACTGCTCCTCCATTCAGGGTAAAGATCCAGTCCGACTGTGAACGGTAGTTGTCCCTGTCGGTCTGAAAACTGGTGTCATTATACCCTCGCACCTTAAAGTCATCACTCCCTCCAAGGACTAAGAACCATTCCTTCGTCCTCCGAAGGTACTTAAGGATATTCTTCACCGCAACCCAATGGGCTCTGCTAGGATTCCCTTGATATCTACTAACCATGCTCAAAGCAAAGGCTACATCAGGGCGAGTACAAGTCATAGGGTACATGATCGAGCCAACTGCGGAAGCGTATGGTACTCGGCTCATTTCAGCTATCTCGGCTTCGGTACTCGGACTTTGAGTCTCACTCAACTTGGTATTGCTTTGTATCGGTAATTCTCCCTTCTTCGAGTTTTCCATACTAAAACGTTTTAGTACCTTCTCTAAGTAAGTGTTCTAACTAAGTCCTATTAGTCTCTTACTTCTCTCTCTTACTATCCTTATTCCCAAAATATAGGAAGCCTCTCCGAGGTCCTTCATAGCGAAGCACTTCCCGAGCTAGGACATAACTTCTTGCAGAGTCGGGACGTCGTTTCCTGTGAGTAATATGTCATCGACATATAGAACGAGGAAGCTTACTACACTCCCACTGGCTTTGACATATACACACGACTCATCTTCGCTTCGTACAAATCCAAACTCTTTGACTTTCTCATCGAAGCAAAGATTCCATCTGCGAGATGCTTGCTTAAGTCCATAAATGGACTTTTCAAGCTTACACACTCTATTCGGATGCTTCGGATCCACAAACCCTTCTGGCTGAGCCATGTAAACATCCTCAGCCAACTTCCCGTTAAGGAAAGCGGTCTTGACATCCATTTGCAAAATCTCATAATCATGAAATGCAGCAATAGCTAGCATCACTCTAATAGATTTTATCTTTGCAACTAGTGAGAAGGTCTCTTCATAGTCAACTCCGGGAGTTTGAGTAAAGCCCTTCGCAACTAATCGCGCTTTAAACGTGTGTACCTTTCCAACCACGTCGGTCTTCTCCTTGAAGATCCATTTGCACCCAACGGTCTTACGTCCAGGCACATTATCAACCAAATTCCAAACTTGGTTATCATACATGGATTGGATCTCGCTATCCATTGCCTCTTTCCATTTCGCAGACTCCAGGCCTGCCATGGCTTCCTTATAGCTATTAGGTTCATCAAGGTTTATTAGTGTACTATCACTAATATACGTGTCCCCTTCGGTAGTAATATGAAAACCATATAACTGGGGTTGAAACCTAACTCTCTCGGAATGTCTAAGAGGTAATGATATGTCAATCGGTTCAACCGGAGTTTCCTCCTCGGGTTGAGTGCCAGCGGTTGAGGTTCCTTCATCTATCAACTCTTGAATCTCTTCAAGATCGATTTTCCTCCCACTGTCTCCTTGGCCTATGAGTTCTCGCTCTCGTAAAACTCCTCTCCTCGCAACAAAGACAACATTGTCCTTCGGTCTATAGAAGAGATATCCAAAGGATTTCTGCGGGTAGCCGATGAAAATACATCGTTCACTACGAGGTTCGAGCTTGTCGTGAGTGTCTCGTCTTACGAAAGCCTCGCAACCCCAAACCTTGATATGTGACAACGAAGGAGCTTTCCTCGTCCACATCTCGTGAGGTGTTTTGGCAACCTTCTTGGTAGGGACTCAGTTAAGGATATGAGCGACAGTCTCTAAGGCATACCCCCAAAAAGAGATAGGTAGCGAAGCACGACTCATCATAGAGCGAACCATGTCCAACAAGGTTCTATTACGCCTTTCTGCCACACCATTCAATTGTGGTGTCCTAGGTGGCATCAATTGTGAAACTATTCCACACTCCTTGAGATAATCGTGGAATTCAAGACTTGGGTACTCTCCTCCTTGATCGGATCGAAGCATCTTGATCTTCCTGCCCAATTGATTCTCCACTTCATTCTTAAACTCTTTGAACTTTTCAAAAGTTTCTGACTTTTGCTTGATTAAGTAGATATACCCATATCTACTATAGTCATCGGTAAAAGTCACGTAGAAGCGGTTACCATCCTTCGTGGAAGATCTAAACGGTCCACACACATCGGTATGTATGAGGTCCAATAGACCCTCACCCCTTTCGCACGTACCAGCGAAGGGTGACTTAGTCATCTTTCCATGTAAACAAGACTCGCATGTGTCATCTTCCCTAAGGTCGAATGACTCCAACACTCCATCCTTTTGAAGTTGGGCTATGCGTTTCTTGTTGACATGTCCAAGACGACAATGCCATAAGGATGCTTTATCCATACTATTGGAAGAATCCAAGTACAAAACATCATTTTCTAAGTTATCAACAATCATAACAGTTTCATGAATTCCATTACATGGTATAGCTTCAAAGTAAAAGACACCATTTAGATAAGCTAAAATAGAACCATTATCATTATTAAAAGAAAATCTAAAACCTTGTCTAAACAAACCATGAAAAGAAATGATGTTTCTAGCCATTTCTGGCAAATAGCAACAATTGTTCAAATCTAAAGATAAACTATTCCTAAGCACTAAAGAATACACTCCAATATTGGTCACAGGCGACGATCTTCTGTTCCCCATTATTAGAGTTATTCTTCCATGCTCCACGTCTCTACTTCTTAGTCCCTGCACATTAGAACAAATGTTATAACCACAACCGGTATCAAGAACCCAAGAAGTATTGTGGGAATCATTAGATTTAATTGTATATATACCTGCAAAAGATGGCTTGATCTTTCCTTCCTTGATGGCTTGCAGGTACTCCGGGCAGCTTCTCTTCCAATGTCCTATCTTGTGGCAGTGGTGGCACTCTGCCTCCTTCGGATTAAAGCAGGGCTTAGCGGGATCAACTTTGGTCCCACTAGAAGAGGCACCATCTCGTGCTTTCACCTTGCGATGGTTCTTTGATGAAGCCTTCCTCTTCTTTCCTTTTCCTTGTCCAATTGCCAAGACAGGAGCAGCGGGCGGATTGGGAGTTGGTGCAACAGACTTGTCCTTGAAGTTGCTCTCAGCGACCCTCAAGAGACCCTGGAGTTTGCTTAGGGTGACCTCTTCTTTGTTCATGTGATAGGTCATCCTAAATTGATTGTACCTCGGAGGCAAAGAGTGAAGCACCATGTCGATCGCCAAGTCTTCCCCAAAGTCAACATTTAACTTGAGAAAGCGGTCGACATACCTTTGCATCTTTTGCAAGTGCACGGTAAGAGATTCTCCATGACCCATCTTAGCGGAAATCATGTTCGTGAAAATCTCATAACGCTCTTGTCTCGCGTTTTGATGGTATCGCTCCAATAAGTTTTGATGCATTTCGTACGGATACATGTCCTCGTAGGACTTTTGGAATTCGGAGTTCATAGTCGCGATCATGATGCACTGCACTTTTATTGCATCACGCTCATGAGTTTCGAAAGCGGTGATTTCGGCAGGAGTAGCGATTTCGGGGTTGATTTTCTCGAGCTTCTCATCGAGGACATACTCCTTATCCTCATAGCGAGCAATCGTGCGAATGTATCTTATCCATTCGCTAAAGTTCGTTCCATCAAAGGTGACCTTTTGACAAAGGCTCATCAAAGTGAAAGAACTCGCAGCAGCATTGTTAGCGTTCGACATCTACAAATAGAAAGGACAAAGATAGATTAGAATATGAATCCCTAATTATCACCCAATAAGAAGAATTAGGGCTAGGATCCAACAACAATATTTACACATTAGAAAAGGGATGTCGTAATCCAATATGCAAACAATTTGAAGGTAAGTGAATGATGATTCACTAATTCTCCACCTTAACTTTAAGTCCTAAATGTATTGAGAATTCCTAGGTTCGGATGAGATTCATTGAAACTTTTCAATGGCATGTTTAAATCTCGATATGCCCCTCTTGTTTGTGATTGGGATACCGAGGATCACAAAGCGGGTGTGAATTACCATGCAAATTAACGTGGTGCCTTCATTGTAACGATCACCTATTTGATGTGCCGGTAAACCACACACGCTCCATCGAACTATGATAAACAATGAATCACCCTTTGCCACCTTCGCTTAGAACCAATTAGTGTGTCGGTAAACCACACACGCTCCACTAACTTCCTAGCAAGGTGTAAAGTGTAATTTCATCGGATTGCATCAATTCACTTTTCCTAAAGTAACTAAGATTGGGAAATTTTAAGAAAATATTTAGTTACTTTGTATTTCTTATTATACTTTTAATGAGAGGATGAGGTTGCCCTATCCTACCCGTTCGGCTAACGACCCTCCACCAATCAAGCGAGCGGTAGGTGTGAGTGTACACCCATTAAGCGCCATTTTATAGGCCGCAACCTTATACCCACCTTATAGACCGACTTCGTGAATGAGGCCTACTAACGGTAAGACTAGCATTTAAGTTATACATACATACATACATATATATATATATATATATATATATATATATTAATCTTGTAATATTATATTAGTATAGGGTTGTATTTTAAACTTGTAAAATTCTAGGGTTTGAAATTTAAATTGTCTAAATTAAACTTTTAATCACAAAACATAAATTTCAAAACTTCAGGACAAGTTATATACATTTAAAACATAAAGGATCAAATATCAAATAATCAAAATCACATAATTATCTATATTTGATTAATAATTATCATATAAGGAAATCAAATATTTTATTAATTGATAATTATCTTCAATTAGATCAAAAATATAGTCATATATATCACAAAATCGGATTAGGGTTGATCTAATATGATTAAGGTAAGTTTCCATAAGATAAACATGAAAAAATCCCGTTTTTGGCTAATCCTGACGCTCGGACTCGCCGAGTACACAAAGGGACTCGCCGAGTCAGGCCTACTCGCCGAGTCCATGACTCAGAAACATGAAAATCGAATTTTTCAGTTTAGTTTCATACAATCAAGCAACAATTCAATGAAAACCAAGCTAGTCTCTGATACCACTGATGGGTTTCAGCCATAAGAACTTTCCTATGTACGCATGCAAAACCCTAATGCTTGGATCTAGGCTTTCTAATCAAACATGCTTTGAATCCAAGACTTCTAATGACTATTTTGGTGTAATAACAATATTGAAACAGATCTAGAATCATACCTTTGGATTCCTTGTTGATCTTGTTGTCTTGGAGCTTCTAGAGTCACAATTGTCACTCCTCTAATGGCTTACAAACACCAACTAGCAAGGAGGATGATTTGAGAGAGAGGAGAGGGGAGGAATTCGGCCAGAGTATCTTTACTTTTTATGTGTACCGAATTCTCTATCTCATAGGGTCTATTTATACTTGTAGACTCCTTAAAGGTTACAGCTTAAACCCTAATCGGATAACTTAGACTTTAAGTGATCCTAATCCTTACTTTGGATAACCCTTGGACAAATTTGAGGCTATCCCAAGCCCTAGAATTCGTCCATCCTCTATCCAATAAGGATTTACAGTCTAAAGTGTAACTATCAAACAATTGACAGTTTATACCCTCTTATTTAATTAATCTCCTTAAGTCACCAAATTAATACTAATTAATCTATGACTTATATTAATCAAATAACTATATATTATTCTTTATATTATTCTCATAATATACTAATAATATTTACTCTCTATTAATAAATCATCCTATCAAGTTGCTATGGTGAAGGCAACCCAAAAGGACCATGCACAATCGGGTCAAATACTCGCCTAATATAGTTGCAGCCTTAGACACTATTCCAACAAAAGACGACACGCATTTTCGTGTCGTAACCTTACTAATTTTCAAAATAAATAACACATTAAAAATCTCATAATACAAAATAAAATACCAAAAATAACAAAGATAATTCATTTCACAAATATGTCAAATAGAAATAATTATTCCAATAGTGAGTAATGGTTATAAAAAAATGAACTCAAGAGAAGCAGAATGTATATACAATTGCATTATCTAGCTTACTATGTGCCAACAACTCTCTATGTGTTTGCTTTTACTTGAGTCTCGTTTCTTCCAACTCTTCTAGCCATTCCAAAGTATGATATCTTAGGGTTCATGTCCAAATCAAGTAAAACATTGCTAGCTTAAATTCATCAAGTCCTTGGTGTGAAGTCTTAGGTAGAAGCTTAACTATAATCTTCAATCCTTCTAGTAGATCCTAAAGATCATTATTGACCATGAAGCAGGATCAACCTGCCAAAATTGGATAAGTTAATAATATGCAACAAGATTGGTGAAAAGACATAAATGCCCTTACCTTGTATTCAACAGTAGCAATGTTTTGGCAGGATATGGAATTGAAGAAGAATTGGAATTTGTCACGCGTTTTGACAGCAATAAGTAACTGATTGGGCCAACAAGTATCGGGACAGTTTCAACTCCAAGCTGCATTACAAACAACCAACCAACATATTAACAAAAAAAGATTACTAAATCCTCTTTAAAAGAATCTGGAAAGAGCATATCATGAACACATATAGCCTTAGCCTCCTTGTATTCAGTCACGACCTTGTGAGAAGCATAATAGAACTGCACATCAGGGCCCAACTCTGGGATAATGAAGTGGCTGTTCATCAACACATTAGTATTAGAATTTGGTTACGACTCAAACTGAAAACATCCAAAAACCTAAGGGGGGTAATATGGAACTTACTAGTTCGTGTCAAACCAGTTTGCCATTTCCATAGCAGGGACAGAGGCATTTCCTTTGGCTATGAAGAAGTAAGTGTCAAAACCAATCTCAACACCATTACAGTTGTATCTTGAGGGGACAGCACCAAGCATGGCAGTGGTATCAAGGACCTGATCATAGTAAGAGAAGGTGTTGCTGGGGATGTACTTAATGCATAAATTTCAGTAAAATGAGAAATTTGTAATAAGTTATACGAGGGCTTATACCTGTGGATGTTCCAATCCAAACGAGATCTTTGAGTCAAATAGTGGAAATGACGAGTCTGACCCTCCATCTAATGTCTTACAGAGAATCTCATATGTGAAACTATCTTTCTTGGAGTTCATTTCAAATTCCTGGAAGAAGGAGGAAGAATAGGGAAGTTGAAAAAGAAAGCAAGATCTGAACTAATATCAGAGAAAATGAAGTAATCAGAATGTCACAATTGTAGCTTTGAAACAAACACACAAGTTTTTGAAAGAGAAGCTCTTGTGTTTCAGACTTGAAACTACCATATAGAGAGCTATTAAGACATCTTAAAACAGTCACACATGGCTGTATGATGGATTGATCTTCGGAGTATGAATGATCAACCTGAATAGCATTCAAAATATATGATTCAACAGCAGGCCCACCAGTTGCTAAGGTAAGCTTTGTACAGCACTAAGAAGAGAGAGAAAATTTTAATTCAATGAAAGAATTAGATTTTAAAGGCTTATAATTATGTAAAGTCAGGAAGAAAATTTTTGTCATACATTATAAGGGGACTCAAATATTCGCTAACTACACCAAGAAAATTAAATTACCATTTTTCCCTCCAGATAAACTAGCATGTAGCCATAAGGTAAGTAGTCCTTCAATACAGCTCATTGCAGCTACCCGTATTTCCTGGTGATCACTAGATAATGGAACAAGAACTGAAGGAAACTCAACAGGTAGTTGAAGAAGTAAACCCTCATCTACATTTTCCAAACGAATTTCCTCTTCCATATGAGAACAATAAAAGGAAAACGAGTGTAGACTTTCTTTTTGGATAACATTAGCAATACCTGCAATCGGAGAAATCTTGTAAGAATACCCATTTTCCATAAAAATGTTAATGAAACTATGAAAGAAAGGATGGAATTATAAGAACAAGAAAAGTCAAAGTCTTGACTCACCTTCATCCGTGAAAAGTGAAGACAAAAATTGGGCCGGTGATCTGTTCTGATTTGCAATAAGATGATGAAGATGTTTCTTGAAAACAACCTTTGAATGAGAAGCAAAGAAAGAAAAAAGATCTTGAAGAATAACATTCTGCTTCTTGTTTTCATCATCAAGAGCTGTTGCAAAAAAATCTTCCAATAACCTCCACAATATGGATATTAATATCTCAACATTCAACTCCTCGAGTTTCACATCATACATTTGACAACAGAATGCTTTGCAATCATTATCCACCATTATGTTATTTGACTGTAAATTAGTTAATTCAGTTAATACAAAATCTGGAAGTCATGAAATGCTCATAAAAAATCTAAATCTCTTCAAAGATACCTCATCTGTAGCAACTCCAACCCCAGCCATCTCTAACTTTTCCCACTCTTTTGTAACAACTGGAAAGCAGTATTCGTATATTGCATAAAATCGACCAAGATCTGAAGCAATATTAGAGAAAATGAAGCAATCAGAATTTGCACATGTACACATGGCGATTTTGAAAGGATAAAACTGGAAATTCAATAAAAGAATATAGTCTGTTTTAAAGAAATTCAATAAAAGAATATAGTCTGTTCATTTTCAAACTCAGATAAACCAAAAAAAGAAACAAATATTACCATGTTTTGCATTTTTGAAACCAACATTGTGGCTTCGTCATTGGAGAATCAAAGTACACAGATACACCTTGTATGAAAATACCCTAAGTCGTTGATGTCTGAGATTCGATACCTTGAAGCAAGAGAGCCCTAAGTCGCTATGAGATAGAAGCGACGAAAACTGGATCGATTTTGTTGAGAAGCATCGAGCATAACACTAAATCTTTTGGGAGTCACAATCGCATGGCAGGAGAGGTGAACCTTAGGTCGCCGACGAGATGAGGTGAGACAGAGATTGCGGGTGAGGTTATGCGAGGCAGATCAGGTCATCGATTACGAAGCGTTCATGTGGAACGGAAAATGGTTTTGATTGATCAGGTGTTTTGAGTGTTCTTCGGGAAAGAAGGTGCATCGCCGCATGAGGCTAGAAAAGGCAACGAGGATTGGAGGCGGTGGATATAGGTGAGGGGTGGAGATGAGGGAGAAGAAGGAGGGGGTTTAAAAATTTTGGGGATTTCATTTTCCCTCTAGGAGACGCGTGTTTCTTAAAAAGAAAAAAATATAAAACGACATTCACAGAGAGGACGCACATTTTAGATAAAGTGCCCTCCGTGTTTTTTTTTTTACATGTGACACTAATTTAAGAGCATGCAATAATGTGTGACCTAAATCCTTAAATTTTTTGAAGAGATGACACTTTTTTAATGTCACTCTCTTTTGCATAACATAAACCAACGAGTGTCGACAATTGGTCTCCAAGGGTTGATTCCTTCGCTTCCCATGCTCCAGCAGCACCTTTAGTCGACAATTGGTCTCCAAGGGTTCATCTATATGCTAGGGTATTGGGAAGGAATGCCCTTTATATAGATTTTCACAAAACAGAGGTGACTCGTCAAGTCCAGTGGCCTACTCGGCGAGTCCATCACTTAAAACCCGTGTACGACAACTCAGCGACTCCAGAATCGCGAAAGTTCGACGTGACTCGTCGATTTGAGGCCCAACTCGTCAAGTCCGTTTGGAATCAGCATTTTCTCAAAATAATAAAGTCATCCGAAATTGTGTCTAGTTTTCAGAACGTTTTTAATCTCATCAATCGGAGTTACGGTTAATGAGATATGGCCAAAACACTAACAAGGGGTCAAGCTGTCCAACATCATCCTTATTTCTTCAAAATCCAAGATCCAAGCCTCCATCGCTAGTTCCACTTCCTTTTCCATCTGAGCATGTCATTTTTGCTGAAAAATTAAATTCTAAACTAATTAAGCACCTTTTTTCATTAAATGAAACAAAAACAACATAAAGTATTAAGATAATGCGTGAATTTTATAACTAAATATGCCCATATCAGTCATAGTCTGGACATGTTCATATGATGAAGATGAACTCGACGAGTTGATCATACAACTCAGCGAGTCGGATGAATATTGACTCGAGGAATTATAGAAGGAGAACTCGTCGAGTCTTTGCTAAGCTCGACAAGTAGAGCCAGGTAAGGGGCAAAAGAAAGGATAAGGACTCAGCGAGTTGGCGGCCCAACTCGGCGAGTCGGGACAAATGGAAGTTAACTTTAACCAGGGATAAATATGTTGGATTAGTCTCTAAGTCCATAACTATAATTGGTATGTACTTGACCCGACTCGGCATGGTCTATTTGGGTTGCATGGCATCAGAACATTTGGATAGACCGTTTTGTGAGAAGAAGACATTTGTGACATATTAATATATTATAAATTCTAATATATTAATATGAAATCATGTTATTTAACTAGTATTGATCAATAATTAATTTGACCTTAATTTAGTGATCAAAAGAGACTAATTAAATATATAGGGATTGATTGTGTAAATCATTCATTCTTATATATGTGGGCTTATGATCCAAGATTCCTTATGATCGGTTTAACCCATGTGGTGACCCTTGGATATTTCATGGAGGTTAAAACCCATGGAGCATAAGGAATGGGTAAAGTCATGTGTTACATGGTGTAAGTCTAATGTGCACACTATATAAGGACCCCTTTGGCTCAAGAAATTGGCACAAGTGATACATATGTGAGGGCTAGTCAATTTGAGCTTGTAGTGTCTTCTTCTCATGGTTATTCCAAGTGTTCATGGTATTGTGTGAACCATTTGTGGTGTCACACTTGGGGCACTAGGCACTCAAGCTTCATGAAGACAAGTTACAACAACAAGGTATGTATTCTATCTACTTTTTGTTATCCTAGTACATAAGATTATATGCTAGATAGGGTAATACCTGGGAATATTCATATTTGCATGTATAATAGAGAAAACATAGATCCAAGGTATTTAGGTTGCATGTAGACTTAGGAGTTAGTATGCTCAAAACCCAACAAAATAGTCACTTTACCCTAGGATTTGTTATCAATATTTGATTAAGTGTCTTTATGGGAATTGTAGTCAGGGAGTTACTGGAGCAACAGACAAATAGTTCCCGAACAACATTTCAGCAGTTAGCGGTACGAGGTAAGTTTCCTTCCAGTAGGAACGGGTCTACGACCACAATGTTGGCCCATTTAGATAGCAGTAGTTCAGTATGGTTGATGTCTTTGTGATTCAGGCATGTCTATGTGTTATATGTTCCGGGTTGCGGTCCGATGAAGTCTGCATTTTATGAGTTAATGTTATATGTTATGATTATGTTATGCTATGTTCAGTCAGTTCTGGACTCCGATCTGATGCAGAGGGCGAGGCCCTAGTTAGTTCCGGACTTCATTTTGATGTAGTGGGCAAGGCCCTAGTTAGTTCCGAACTTTGGTCCGATGCAGTGGGTAAGGCCATAGTCACTTCCGGACATCGGTCTGCTGCAATGGGTAAGGCTTTAGTCAGTTCCATACTTCGGTCTGATGTAGTGGGCAAGGCCCAATATGTGCTTTATTTTGTATTGCGTGGTATGTGGTAGTTTGGGGGAGCTCACTAAGCTTTGTTCTTACAGTTTTCAGTTTTGGTTTCATGTACTTCAGCTAGTTAGCCTGCGAGTTAGACTATGATATTTTGACATGATCATGACATCAGATGTGATTTGATACATTTATTATGACATTTTGAGATACACAACTTAAGGTTTTGTTATATGATATTTGGATATTACGGTTTTGTTTTTATGACATTTTGAGATACACAACTTATGACATTTTGTAATGTTTTCAAATGAAATTTTTGGCTTGTATTTTTGGGATGTTTCATAATGGCTAACTCTCATCACTCAGAGTCCCACAAAGCACAAAGCAAGCACTTTCAAAAAAGGAAAATCTAACCAAAACATAATCAAGAAATTATATCCATATATAAAGAATTTGTACTAGCATGCGATTCTAAACTCATACAATCAGGCATAACCTAAAAATACCATCCTACCACTGTATAATCCATACTAGCATGCTACTTAACAACACATATAACAGGAATATAAGGGATCCTTCCTAGATCCGTATCCCTAATCTAGCATGCTAATCATATAACCATAACATAAACTTGTATGGGTAATTTGGGCGAACTTACTTGAGCTCGCTGATTGCATGCACCACACCCTTTTCTCTTTTCAAGGTTCTTTTCTCTTTTCAAAATCATTTTCTCTTTTCAAAGTTCCTTTTTATAAAAATGATTTTCTTTAGAAAATTTTTATATCAAGTCCTCAGTTTGAGTTCAGACACACCCAAAAGTGTGTCCGAATCCAGAAAGCCAAAGCTCTGACACCAACTTGAAAGATCCTAAAAATACGGTCTAAAATTTTCATTTTAAATCATAAAGTAAAACCATGAATATCAATGAATAACACAAAAAAAATATAATCAAAGTATCGAACCATCAGAATAAAACATCCCAGGTTAAAACATTATGGTGTATGTGATGCAGTCACCCCGAGCTCTTCCCTCCTCTACCGGAAGTACCTGAAACCAAAACTGAAAACCGTAAGCATGAAGCTTAGTGAGTTCTCCAATATACCACATACCATACACATAAGCACATATACTCGGCCCTCGCCCACTACATCAGGACTTGCCCGACATCAGGCCCCGCCCGGCATCAGACCCCGCTTGGCATCGAGCCCCGCTCGGTATATATATCTATTTCTCTTAGGCCCCGCCTGTGTTTGGGCCACGCCCACTATACACATACAATCACATAACATGCTAGTACATATAGAAAACATACTCTAAGTGGATTCATGTTCTAAGGCCCCGCCTAACTTGGGTCCCGCCCCTGGTCTGCTACTGATGAGTCATGAAACCTCGTCCACATTCCTGTTGCTAGTGAGATATGGGCCCCCGCCCACACTCACTTCTCTCCTATCACGGACCTCGACCCTACTCTGCTAATATTGAGATATGGAATCCCATCTATACTCAGTTAGTGATGAGATACGAGACCTCGCCCACACTCACCTCCCTACCAGGAACATACAAGTATCACAAAGACAACAAGTATAATCTAACATACTGATATATAAATGTTCCTCAGGCTTGACCCGACATCGAATCCTAGTCCGGAGACATACTATAATATAAACTTTCCTCCGGCTTGCCCTGGCATCGAACCTTGGTACGGAAAAATACAATTACCGACACATGCAAGAATCATAAATACCTCTAGCGTAATAACATTCCTCGGGCCCCACCTGGCATAGGATCGTAATCCATAACATATATCATAAAATGCCTAGGGTTAACCCTCGGGTCTTCCAACTAAACAAAAACATAACGGGCCGACATTGTCGCAGTAGAACCCTTCCACACAGTGAGGAGATTCACCTCGCACTGCTGAAGTCCTACAGAAAATCCTTCGGCTGATAGCTAAAAAATCCCCAAACTGTTGATCCTTCGACTCCCTGAGCTACTGGTCATCATATAAACTAATTAAGTTCGAGATTTCCATAACTTAACCATAAGTCCTCACTGGGGTAAAAGACCATTTTACCCCTCACATATTCTTGTCCAAAATGAACCCTACTAAAATCCTTGGCCCAAGAGATAAACACCCTTACAAGGTCCAATACATGGCCCAATTTTTAATTGGACCCATCCTTTCACATAGACTTCCACCGAGGCCTAATAACACTTCTCTAGTCCAAAGGCCCAATTTCTAGATGGCCCAATAAGGCCCAACACACTAGTCCATGGTATGGCCTAAACCGAGGCCCAATAACGCGAAGCCCACATCTGTTGAGTACGCGGGGCGTACACCTCTGTACGCTAAGCGTACAGGCTTTATGCCTTGTACGCTACGCGTACATGCATGTACGTCCAGTGTACTGCTCTGTTAAGCCACTTTTCCCATTAAGCACTTAATTCTATATTCCAAAGTCTATAATCACAGATCCAAGTTCTCTTCAACGTCTTAATCCATAAAGTCACTTACTTTGTGACTTTGCATGTACCACGTAAGCTAAAACTCCAAAAATGGTATTCTATTGCCATTAAAGTGATTTTAACTCATGCATGAACCCATTAAGACATGCAAGATGGCAACTTTCTGCCTTAGGGACTCATTTAGCACTAATAGTGGCATCTCCAAGCCTAGGAATCGGACTTGAACCAAAAAGCTCCATCCTTGGGACCATGGTGGCTCTCTAATGGCCTTCTAAGCTCCAAGGACACTCAAAGAATGATTAGGGTTTCATGGTGGCTATCTAAGGGTGAGAAGGAGGCTGATATCTAGGGAATTATGCTCTTTATATTGTGCTTAGCCCCAAAAATTACGGTATAGGAACTCTAAGCGTACGTTGGATGTACGCCTCCAACACCCGTGTCCACTTCCTCCTCTATGCTGGATGTACCCCCAACTTACGCTGTGCATGCCTCCACACTGGCCACCTTACATGCATGGTATCTCCTTGCAACTTTTCTCCATTAGGGACCAATATAGCCAATAACTTCAAAGTGTCATATCTTTCTCATCCGAGGTCCGTTTTCAATGAACTTTATATCCATGAAAAGGTGGCGAGAATCCCTACGCTCCAAGCTACACACCCAAGCCTTAAAACCTTCCGAATAAAACCTGAGACCTATAAAAGACCGAATCGTCAAATTACATTTATACTCTTGGCCTCCAAAGCCACAATCGAACCCTTTCAAAAAAAACGGGTGTTACACAAAGTGACCAAAACAAACTCAAATTTGGAATAACAAGTCCTTGAACGGCTTCACTCTCTCAATAACCCACAAAGGGACCAAAAGCATAACAAATCATAAAATGAAGAGATCTAAAGATCTATTAGCCAAGATGCAAACTTGATACCTTAGAAAGCTTTCCCATAAGATGATGATTTTAGGTCCAAAAAACTTTCCACTAAGCATATCCTCCAAGGTCTAATTTGTCTGGTCACTCTAACCATTAGTCTGTGGGTGGAAAGTCGTACTGAAATATAGACGGGTACCCAACTCGTCGTGCAACCTCTTCCAAAATCTAGAAGTGAACCGAACGTCCCTATTTGAAACCATCAAAACCGACACCCCATGTCGTGCTATGACCTCCATCATGTATACCCCAGCCAAATTCTCCATATAGATACACTCCTGAATCGGGATAAAATCTGCACTCTTGGTCAATCAATACACAATGACCCAAATCGAATCCACCTCGTGCGCACTCCAAGGAAACTTTGTAATGGAATCCATGGTAATCTCCTCCTATTTCCAAACAGGAATATCCAATTGTTGCATCTTGTTGTGGGGTCACTGATGCTCAACCTTGACCTTCCTACAAGTTAAGCACCTCTCCACATACCGTGCTACATCCCGCTTCATGCAAGGCCACCAATAATCAGGATGAATATATTATACATCTTAAGCGCCCCTGGATGAATGGAGAATCTCGATTTGTGTGTCTCCTCCATCAGAAACTGACACACAACTCCTTAATACGGAACCCACACTCTCCGATGAAGAGTCAATAACCCTCTACTGTCATAATCAAAGGAAGTCACTTGACCAACTATGCGCTCACTCTTTCGGTGCTCTTCCTTCATAGCCTCAACTTGTGCCTCTCGAATATGCTCTAAAAGTAGACTAATCACGGTCATCCTCATACATATATCTATAATTGGAGCCACGACTGCCTTGCGGCTAAGAGCATTGGCCACCATATTGGCCTTCCTCGGATGGTAAAGGATCTCACAATCATAATCCTTCACCACATCCAACCACCAGTGCTACCTCATATTCAGATTCAGTTGGTCCATCAGATACCTTAGGCTCTTGTGATCCGTGTGAATAGTACATCAGACCTGATAGATGTAATGTAGCCAAATCTTGAGGGAAAAAACCATAGCCCCCATATCTAAATCATGCGTCGGATAATTCATCTCATGAGGCTTTAGTTGTCTCAATTTGTTTATTGTATTTAATTTGGTTAATCCTTTAAGGTCTTGTTGAATAAGTAAGATAATTGATGTTAGACTTAGAGCGTAGCTAAGAAAAAGTTTTTTGATAGTTATTTACATTAACCTCTTTTTGAAAACTTGTAAGTGCATAATAAATGTTCGATTCAATAGAGTGATGGAAGAACTCAAATGTTTAAATGGTAACTCTTAATAACAATTAATATAAAGGGATTTGATCATACAATGTATAACATTTTTTTAACTGGAAAATTAATATAAGTTAGGAATTTTACATTAATTATGGCTTATTTATAAGATTGGTTAAAAATATTCTTTTTTTTTTCATATATGATTGTGATATTATTGAAAACAAAATGTATAAGAGACTCAATAAGATAACTCCATATGTAAGAAAGAAACCATTAATAACAATTCTTAAGGATATCAGAATCTACATTATGGAAAATGAAAATTAAAGGAAAATTAGACATCATTGTCAATCCTTCAGTGTTGGAGGGAATTAATAATCTTAAGATAGTTAGAAGGTATAGAACTGATATATTGATAAATTAATGTTTCATCCGACCATTTAACTACGTTTACCTATTTATAAGCAGCCATTTTTCATTTGTTGCAAGTGAGCATAACTAGTTTGAAATAATGAATGAGATTGCCTCTTATACAATTCACCTAGATCAAATGGTATGCTCTTCTAGAATGTAGAAATTGAGTGGTATATGATCTATATAGTATGTAGATACTTTAGCATATCTAAATTAGGACATAAATGACTACATTAGTTAGACTTTACCAATAATATGGGCCTAAATTCCTATGTGCATAACATCATCCCAATAAACGAAATTCATATATGGCCATGGACTGACTATCTTATCCTAATGTCATCTAATAATAGGAGGATGCCAAGTAGGCCAATAACTAAGAGAAAAGAGGATGTGACTTATAAAACATGTAAACACATAATTGTCAGGTTTTCTATTCATCTTTACACCAGATTTAGGCAACAAAAGCATTCAAATATAATCCTAAGTGTACATGCACCCTAGATCAAGCTTTTAAATTAGTAAACTACTTCCAAAACTATGAAATCAAACTAACAGGATGGATAGAATTACTAACCTTTCAAGTATAATTATATATACTTTTGATTCCTTTGTAGATCTCGAATGCATTGAAATCACTTAGAAAGACTAGCACCTAAAGTAGAATGTCTCTAATACCGACTAGCACCCAAAAGACTAAAACCCTAGAAAATTGAGGATAGGTGAGAAAGCACTTTGAGTAGTTGGATTCTCTAAGTATATGGAAGAAAATGAATGAAATTTATAAAGTCCAAATGGTCTATTTATAGTTGAGGTAACTTGTAGATAAAGCAAATTCGAATCAATTAAATAATCAGAATAAATCCAGATTCAAATATTTATCCTTATCAGCTATTAGGATCGATTCTAGAACCCTTGTAGAGCTCCAAAAACGTCCATCCCCTTAATGGGTTCCATAATGTTTCTCTAAGGGGTGAGCATAATAACCGAAAAACCGAATCATAACCAAATTAACCAATATAACCGAACCATAATAACCGAACCGTTTTAAAAACCATTAGTTTGGTTTCTAGTTTTTGTTAATCGATAACAAATGGTTCGGTTATGGTTTTATAGGTTAACCGAACCATTATTAACCGAACCGTTAACTTTATATTTTAATACATAAAAATTATGGATTATATATAAAATAATATAGTCAAACTTATTTAAGACCTATTAAAACTTCAAAATATAATTCGTAATCCTCACTTATCAGGAGACGATCGTTCAATCAAACCATCAAAGGATAATCACGCAGATCATGCAAACACACACAATTTTCCAATCATGCATTGAGTGAGATTATTGATTAATTTTGTAATTCCTAATCGGCTAATTCTATAATTTGTAAACATTATTCACAATTAGTTTAACTTTCACACTCATAATCATAATTGGAGGTTTCTCACACCATTAATCCTAATCAAAGATTGTTTTGACTTTATGGTTCTATTCGAATGATTTTTTTAATTTATAATCAAAACTTCTAGGTAAGTTAAGTTTTGGTTCTTCTCCACTCCGTGATATTTTAAGAATGTATTTTTCAAAAAAAAATTGTCTTTTGTTATTTACTGCTTTTGACTTAATCACATTGAATGTATATAAATGTTTTTTTTATCCAGATAACACGTCATATAAATGTTTAGATATTTTATTTTATAGTTTTTGATTTAATCACTTTGAACGTGTATGGATGTTTGACTTTATTTTAATGTTAATATCAATCATCAATATATGAAGTTATTAATGTCAATTTTTTTTAATGTTTTATATTTTTTATTTAATGTTTTTGATTTTGAATGTGACTATGTGTTATCTCACTTTGAGTATCAAATGTACACATTTTATTCTATTACTATAAGCTAAGTTACAAACATTGGTGTCGATGACTTTTTGTATTCGCTTTTCATTTTTGTATGCAACTATACTTTCGACATTTATATTATTTTGAACATTATTGTTAACCAATATTAACCATTAACCAAATCGTTAACCGAAAAAAACCATTAGCCATAACCAATATTAACCATACCCAATGGTTATCAAAATGCATTAACCAATCATAATGGTTGTGGTTCGGTTTTGACCAATAACCGAACCAAACCGCCCCATACACACCCCTAGTTTCTCTTGCTCAACTTTTGAAATATTAAGAGTCATTCTTTGGACCTTTAATCAATTCTCGATTAATTCTAATGAACTCCAACTTAATTTAAATTAATTCTATATAAATTTCAACAAGTTTCTAACTAATTTGTCAAGCTATGATAAATTAATAAACTATTTATCTTACACTCTCAAATTCTTTTCTAGCTATTTTAGCTTTTGAGGACGACCTAAAATGTCTTTTTTTTATTATTTATAAGTTATAATTTAGTTGAAAAAATTGTACACCTTGTTCCAACAGTAATGAGCATAGTTGGAAAGTCTATGAAATACATGTTTGATAAGGTGTCTAAGTCCATAACTATTTCTAGTATGTACTTGGCCCGACCCGGCATGGTCTATTAGGGTTGCATGGCACCATGCATTGGATAAACTAAATGAGAGAAATAACACTTATGGTTTATTAATATATTATAAGTTTTGATATATTAATAATATTATTTAATTAGTTTGATCAAGAATTAATTTAGAATTAATTGAGTGATCAAAAGCTAACTAATTAAATATATGGGTTGATTATGTAAATCATCCATAACTTATATAATGGGCTAAGAGGCTCCATGGATTATCAAGTTGGGTTCTACCCATAGGATACTCCATGGATGCTCCATGGAGTTAATCCACGGGTCATGGAAATGAAGAGTCATGTTACATTAGGGTTTACCTAATGCAACACACTATATAAACCATGTGACATCTCCCAAAATCGGCAATGTATGCATACTTGAGGGTTAGAGCCGATTTTTTAGTGTTATTCTTTCTCTCCAAGTTTACTCCATAGCATTTGGTGTTGTGTGAAGCATTTGAGGCATCACACTTGGGGTGCTAGGCTCACAATGTTTCAAGGAATCAAAATCAACAACAAGGTATGTTATTTTATCTATTATTTAAGTTAAAATGCTCCCCATGTATGCTAGATAGGATCATGAACCTTGGAAATCAATTTTGCTTGAATCTTAGACAAACATAGATCCATGGTTTATTAGGGTTGCATGTACACTTAGGAAGTGTTAGAATGCTCAAAACCCATCAGTGGTATCAAAGCGTAGGCTTGTTTGTTTGTTATTTGTGCAAAATGTGTTAAAAAATCAAAATTGCTTGCTGTTTGAGCAGTGGACTCGCCGAGTCCATGGCAGGACTCGACGAGTCCAAGTGAAAATTCATCCTACTCGTCGAGTAGGTTCATGCATTTGACGAGTAGGAGGCCCTGACAGCAGATTTTCAACTTTTATTACTAGAAATGGACTAGAAAATGACCCTAAACCGTTTTAGTGCTTTAAAACTTGTTTTAGATGGTGTAATGCTTATGATAATCCATTTACAATGGTAATTATCAAAAATTAAAAGTTTTATGAGTAATTTAATTATGATTCTTCAAATGTTCATATTCATGTTCTTGAACTTATGAAGATTAGATGATCATAGGAATTTTTTGTAACCTACTTGGTAGTTTAATTCATGATCACTATGTGTTTTAATGGATTCCATAACTTGTTCTCAAGTTATGGAAAACCAAAGGTCACACTTTAATAAAAACCATTAAAAGAACACAAGGGTTATAAAAAATGAAGAGTCCTCATTTTTAATAATCAATTAATTCATAAGTTATAAGAAATGAAAAGTTTTGAAAGTTTACAAAACTTGCCCTCAAGTTTTGGAACAAGAAAAGTGAAGATTACAACTTTAGTTCCAACCCTTAGAATTTTAAAAGTTAAAATTCAACCCTTATACATTATAATATTATAAGTTAATAATAATAATAATAATAATAATAATAATAATAATAATAATAATAATAATAATAATAATAATAATAATAATATATGTGTGTGTGTATGTATGTATGTATAAGATCAAGTCGTCTTACCGCTAGTACGCCTCATTCACGAAGCCGGTCTATAAGGAGGGTATAAGGTTGTTGCCTATAAAATGGAAACTTAATGGGTGTCCACTCTCACCCATCGCTTCCTTGATCGGTGGAGGGTCATTAACCAAACGGGTAGGACAAGGACTTATGAATTCTCATTAAAAGTATAATGATAATTATAAAGTAACTAAATGTTTTAATTAAATTCCTACTCTTAGTTGCTTTAGGAAAATGTAAATAAGGTGCTAATCCATGAAATTACACTTTACACTGTGTTTAAGTCATTAGTGGAGCGTGTGTGGTTAACTGGCACACTAACTTGAACTTAACAAGGTAGGTAAAGGGTGACTTAATTAAAGATTATTATAGGTTGGTGGAGTGCGTGTGGTTAACCGGCACATCTATTGAGTAATACACATTGAAGGTACCAAGTGATTTGCATGGTTACTTCACACCTCGTTTTGTGATCCTCGATATCCCAATCACAAAACATGGAGGGCACACTCGAGAATGAAACATGCCTTTGAAAATTTCATTGAATCTCAAAAGAATCTAGGAATTTCTAAGAACCAAATTAAAAACATAATTAATATTTCGTTTTTGGTGGAAATTGGTGAATCGTCATTCACCTACCTTTCAAATATGTTATTACTTAGAGTAGGACATACCTCTTCTAAGTATAATATATTGTAATTGGGTCCTAGCATTAATAATACATTTGGGTGTTTTATTAAGAACTAAATTAATATCTAAACTAATCTTGTATTTCTTCTTAACAAGATGTCTTCAAACAATGTTGCTTCTGGCTCTAATCCTAATGGCTCATTTACCCTTATGAACGTGTGTGGGAAAGTCACTTTTGATGGATCCAACTTCAATGAATGGATCAGAGACATCAGGATCATTACCCGCTACGAGGACAAGGAACATGTCCTCGATAACGAGCTTAAATAGATTGATGAGACCATTGTAACTCCCCAGGAGATTGCTGAATTCCGGGCACATAAAATGGATGCCACCAAAGTGGTATTCATCATGATGGCCACCATGAAAGCAGAACTCCAAAAGTCCTATGAGGACTTCTACCCTTTTGAAATGCACCAAGACTTGATGGAAAGATAGCATCAAAGTACCCATCAAGAAAGGTGTGAAATCATCTCCTCCATGATAACAACTCAAATGAAGGATGGTGAACCCATCACGGGCCACATGCAGAAAATGCAAAGATTTATGGACTGTCTGCTGAAGCTTAATGTGAACTTCACTGAGGACCTTGCAATAGATATCATTTTGCACACCTTACCCTCATGCTATGATCAATTTTGCATGACATATCACATGAATAAGGAAGAGGTCACCCTCAGCAGACTTCAAGGACTCCTTAAGACCGCAGAAAGTGGTCTTAAGGGTAAGTTGGTTGTTACTCCTACTCCTATCAACTCCGCCCCTGTCTTGGCAATCGGGAAAGGGAAGGGTAAGAAGAGGAAGATTCCCTTGAAGGTTACTAAGGGTAAGATCCTTGAAGCCTCCTTTTCAAATGGAACCAAGAAAAGTTTTATCACTCCTTCTGCTGACCCAAAAGAGGCTGAATGCTTCTATTTCCATGAAAAGGCACATTGGAAGCGGAACTGTCCAAAGTACCAGCAAGACGTGAAGGATGGG
Organism: Lactuca saligna; assembly: GCF_052625555.1. NCBI lineage: Eukaryota > Viridiplantae > Streptophyta > Magnoliopsida > Asterales > Asteraceae > Lactuca > Lactuca saligna. Next base: position 32,297,628 of record NC_136419.1, on the reverse strand, counting down.
AAAGTTAAACCCAACCATACAAGTATTTACACTATCTTATATAATAACTCACCCTATTCTAACTCTTGGGTCCTTGATACCGGTTGCGGTATTCATATTTGTTCTGATTTGCATGAACTAAGAAGAAGTGAGAATGTGTAGCATGGAAGAATAAACTTGATCATGGGGAATAGGAAAGTTTTACTTGTCACCAAAATTGGAGTTTATACTTTAGCGCTAAGTAGTGGGTTTAGTTTAGATTTGAATAAATGACGTTACTCGCCAGAAATGGCAAGAAATATTATTTCCTTTCATGCATTGTATAAACAAGGCTTTACCTTTTCATTTGATAATGAAGTTGGTTCGATTAATGCTTTCCTTAATAATGCTCTTTATTTTAAAGCATTACCTTCTGATGGTGTGTATGAAACTGTATATGTTGTAGATAACTTAGGAAATAATGTATTGTGTATTGATTCTGTTAATGATGATAACATGGATAAAGAATCATTATGGGATTATCGTCTTGGACATATAAGTAAGAAACGCATAGGCCAACTCCAAAAGGATGGAGTCTTGGAATCATTTGAACTAAAGTCAGATGATAGTTGCGAATCATGCTTACTTGGAAAAATGACAAAGTCTCCCTTCACTGGTTCTTATGAGAGGATGAAGGTTTGTTGGATCTCATACACACGGATGTGTATGGACCCTTCAAACATGCCACAAGGGATGCTAATCGTTATTATTTTACTTTTACTGATAATTACAGTAGATATGGATATGCCTACTTAATCGAGCAACAGTCAGAGACTTTTAAAAGGCTTAAAGAGTTTAAACAGGAAGTCGAGAATCAGTTGGGCAGGAACATTAAGATGTATCGATCTGATCGAGGTAATGAGTATCTGAGTTCATAGTTCCTCGACTACCTTAGGGTATGTGGGATTGTCTCACAATTGACACCTCCCAGGACACCGCAGTTGAATGGTGTAGTTGAGAGGCGTAATCGAACCTTGTTGGATATGGTTCATTTCATGATGAGTCGAGCTTCTCTACCAATCTCATTTTGGGGGTATGCCTTAGAGACTGCCGCCCATATCCTTAATCTAGTCCCTACAAAGAAAGTTTCCAAAACTCCTCATGAGATGTGGACTGGTAAAGTACCCAAACTAGACCACATTAAGATTTAGGGTTCCGAGGCTTTCGTGAGATGCGAGACTCATGATAAGCTCGAACCTCGAAGTGAGAGGTGTATTTTTATCAGCTACCCACATAAATCCTTTGGTTACCTCTTCTACAGACCTAGTGAGAATGTGGTCTTTGTATCTAGGAGGCTTGTCTTTCGAGAAAGAGAGTTCATAAGCCAAGGAAACAGTGGGAGGCAAGTTGACTTTGAAGAAATTCAAGAGTCAAGTGGTGAAGGAACTTCAAACCCTAGGACTCAACATGATGGGGAAACTCCTGTTGAGCCAATTGACGAGTCTATACCTCTGAGGCGTTCCACAAGAGTTAGGATTGCACTCGAGCATTACTATGGATTCCATATTATTGCGGAAGGTGATACACTTATTAGTGCTGAAACACTAGTAGGGCTGGATGAACCTAACAGTTACACGGAAGCCATGGTAGGCCCAGAATCAGCCCAGTGGAAAGAGGCAATGGACAGTGAGATACAGTCCATGTATGACAATCAAGTTTGGAACTTGGTTGACAATGTACCAGGTCGTAAGACTGTAGGGTGCAAATGGATCTTCAAGAAGAAGACTGACATGGATGGTAATGTACATACTTATAAGGCACGACTAGTTGCAAAGGGCTTCTCTCAAACTTCGGGAGTTGATTATGATGAGACCTTTTCTCCAGTAGCCAAGATTAAGTCTATTAGGGTTATGTTAGCCATAGCTGCATTTCATGACTATGAAATATGGAAAATAGATGTCAAAACCACTTTCCTTAATGGAAAGTTGGCTGAGGATGTTTACATAAGTCAGCCAGAGGGTTTTGTCAATACAGAGTACCCTAATATAGTGTGTAAGCTTGATAAATCCATTTATGGATTAAAGCAAGCACCTTGCAGATAGAATCTCTACTTTGATGAGAAATTCAAAGAGTTTGGCTTTTCTAGGAGTGAAGATGAATCTTGTATATATGTTAAGGCTAGTGGGAGTATAGTTAGATTTTTGGTATTGTATGTGGATGACATACTAGTCATAGTAAATGACATCCCAACTCTGCAGGAAGTTAAGTCCTGGCTTGGGAAGTGTTTCTCTATAAAGGACCTAGGAGAAGCTGCCTATATTCTAGGGATAAGGATCTTGAGAGACCGGAGTAAAAGACTAATTGGACTTAGTCAGAGTACCTACTTAGATAAGGTGCTGAAGAGATGCAGCATGCAGGACTCCAAGAAAGGAGAGTTACCCATTCAATGTAATGCCAGATTGAGTAAGACTCAAAGCTCGAGTACTGATGCTGAGATAGCATAAATAAGTTGAGTACCTTATGCTTCGGCTGTAGGATCGATCATGTATCCTATGACTTGTACTCGAATTGATGTAGCCTTTGCTTTGAGCATGATTATCAGGTATTAGGGGAACCCTATCAAGGCACACTGGAATGTGGTAAAGAATATCCTCAAGTACCTACGGAGGACTAAGGACTGGGTCCTTACCCTCGGTGGGAGTGATAACTTGAGAGTTGTAGGGTATAGTGATGCTGGCTTCCAGACTTATAGGGATAATTTCCGCTCTCAGTCGAGCTGGGTCTTTACCCTAAACGGAAGAGAAAATACTTGGAAGAGTTCCAAGCAGGAGACAATAGCTGATTCCACATGTGAATCAGAGTATATAGCAGCGAGCAAGGCAGAAAAAGAGGCAATATGGTTGAAGAACTTCATTGGAGACCTTGGGGTTGTATCAGCTATAAAGGAGCCTATGGAAATTTTCTGTGATAGTGAAAGTGTTGTTGCCTTAGCTAAAGAACCAAGGGATCATGGGAGATCCAGATACATCAACAGAAAATATCACTTTATCAGACATCGCATAGAAGAAGGAATCCTTGTGGCAAAGAGGGTATCATCAGATCAGAACCCAACATATCCCCTCACGAAGGGACTGAGTCGGGTTAAGCATCTTCAACATGCTCGGAGCATAGGGCTAAAGGATGATATTAGTTTTAGTAGTTAGATAACTTTGGAAATTTGTAAAGTGTAATTGACATTTGATGATGAATAAAAGTTATGTTTATTTATGAGTAAAGTGTTGCTATCTTCTGTCAATTATTTACTAGAATTTCTTTTGCATGTTTTGACTTCCAGAATATTATGTTTTGTTTTACATATTATTCAAATTTTCCACAGTCGGTCATATGTTGGAAGTAGATATGAACTAAGACTGTCATGAATTCGATTGTAGGTGTCAAGTTTTAGGACAACACTTCATGAGTACTCATAAGTTCTGAGTATTGGAATCAACCCACACTCACTGTTATCACTTCATGAAATCTATCTCGAGTGATCGTGAGACAGTAACATCATATAAGTCTTCAAACCTAGAGATATGATTTGTTGCCTATGAGTTGGTTATGCATTGACTGTACAAAAGGCATTGGTAACTCAATGTTATAAAACATGCTTTTGTGTATGATTTAACAAGTAGTCGAACAAACATATGAGTCGAAGTTTATCTGTTCCTTCTTGGATTAGAAGCCGATATATGGGCCCCTCGATGATTTTGTTTTGACCTATATAACAGGCCCGATCAGAACTAAGTTGATGTGTTCAATTAAGTTCTTTGTCAAACAAATTGGAAATCGGGAAACAAACTGTTGGACAATAAGAAAGACATTGTTCCATGTATTTGTCCGAAAGATATCTTGAACAGAGGAATATATAATCACTTATCTTAAATGGTGTATCATCATCTTCTCAGTTCCAAGAGACCTTGAAAGAGCTCTGATTGCCGATCGGTTCTTGAAGTCATATTTGCAGTTATAGTTATTAGACTTATCCAAGTGGGAGACTGTTGGATAAGGTGTCTAAGTCCATAACTATTTATGGTATGTACTTGACCCGACCCAACATGGTCCATTTGGGTTGCATGGCACCATGCATTGATAAACTAAATGAGAAAAATAACACTTATGGTTTATTAATATATTATAAGTTTTGATATATAATAATATTATTTAATTACTTTGATCAAGAATTAATTTAGAATTAATTGAGTGATCAAAAGATAACTAATTAAATATATGGGTTGATTATGTAAATCATCCATAACTTATATAATGGGCTAAGAGGCTCCATGGATTATCAAGTTGGGTTCTACCCATAGGATACTCCATGGATGCTCCATGGAGTTAATCCATGGGTCATGGAAATGAAGAGTCATGTTAAATGAGGGTTTACCTAATGCAACACACTATATAAACCATGTGACATCTCCCAAAATCAGCAATGTATGCATACTTGAGGGCTAGAGCCGATTTTTGAGTGTTATACTTTCTCTCCAAGTTTACTCCATAGAATTTGGTGTTGTGTGGAGCATTTGAGGCATCACACTTTGGGTGCTAGGCTCACAAGGTTTCAAGGAATCAAAATCAACAACAGGGTATGTTATTCTATCTATCATTTAAGTAAAAATGTTCCCCATGTATGCTAGATAGGATCATGAACCTTGGAAATCAATTTTTGCATGAATCTTAGACAAACATAGATCCAAGGTTTATTAGGGTTAAATGTACACTTAGGAAGTGTTAGAATGCTCAAAACTCATCAATAAAGTGTACCCAAATGAAGTAAATATAATAAATCATCACGAAAAAATTCCAAAAGGATCCAAATACATAAAGAAAATACATTGGAGTAGGAAATAAACGAGACACTTTTCCAAAGAAGATGAACAAGTATCTAACTTTTAGTTTGTTATCCACTTTATATGTAACTTTTTATTTGGTTATCCACCTTGTATATCATTTTTAGTGGAAAGATAATGAACATAGACATAGTGACCTTAAAGTCAATGATAGCTTTGCGGAAGTGGAACTTGTTATAAAAAAAGTGCATGTTGGTGATGATGATTAAGAGGTAAATGTGTAGGTTTTTTATGGTGTTCAACAAGTGAATAAAGAGGTTGATTATGATGGCCAGGAGATGAATATGGAACACAACAATAATAGTTCTGGAAAATCAAAATGTACCAGCTGCAACTTTAAGCCAAAACTTGAAGAAGTTGAAAAAGAAATGATAGAGAATTCTCAAAATGCAAGTTGGAGAAAAAAAGTTATGGGATTAGGTTCCATAATTGGCAAACCATCGGATTTCATTGAGGAGGTTGGGGAACATTTATGTACATTTCTATTATCATTTTGTTGTAATTAGGGGCTACTTTCCTTAAGCACTAAACTTTTGTATGGTATTTAATCATAAATACTTCCTTTTGTGGTTAGATTTAATGTACTAAAAACAAATGGTAAATAAATACCATAAAGTGTTAAAACTATCAATAAATAGTAACGTATTATCATAAATAGTATAAGAAGCGATGTTCAAACAAAATTGTCAATAATATCCAATGTTCTAAATAACGTAAGGCGTGGCTTGGCGGCAATGCAAAAGTTAAATCATGATAAGCCTTGGCGAGCCATAGCGTTTTTCAAGGTGTGACTATATTATATACATTAAAAGATATAAATCATATAATTATTAAATTTTATTGAATATATGAAATTTTTAGAAGTTTTATATTAATATCTAATAGAAAAAAGTTCACAAAAACTCATTTATTTTAGGCCCGATAAAAAAAACAAAAAACCCGCGCCTTGAAAAAAAAACTCGTGCCATAATGCGATAAGGCGCACCTTGATACGTTATTTAGGTGCCACGCTTCACAAATCTGCCTTGGACATTTTCGTAAAGGCTACACCACGCCTCGCGCCATCTCACGCCTTGAGGCGCGCTTTTTAGAACCATGATAATAACATATATTCTTAAAACCATCAACGATTGGTAATAAATAACATAACCTTAAAATATAAATATATAAATATATTTTGTTGACAAATAGTATCGATCATTAAACTGTTATTTAAAGTACAAAATAAAAAACTAAAAATAGAAAAGTATGTAAAAGAGTATCGTCAGTATGAGCTTTCATATTGTTATGTAATAGAACTAAGCTTGGTAGCTCCGATAGTGAAAATTTTCATGGATATGGTATTGCTAATGTATATTTGGTTGCTCAATTACGTCACCTAAAGGTTGGGATCCGAAATTGGAGAAGAGAAGAACACGTAAAAGAGATACAGGAGATTAAGGCTATTAAAAATACGATAGCTATACTAGAAAAAGATGCAGAATCACGTGCTCTCACCTCCAATGAACTACTGATTAGGAGTAAAGGCCTACAAAAAAATCTTAGAAATTGAAAAAATGGAAGTTATGAACATGAAGCAAAAGGTGAAAGTGAAATGGGTGGTGGATGGGGATGCGAACTCAAATTTCCTTCACGGCTATGTGAACAATAACAAAAGAAAAAATAGAATCACAGGTCTGATGATAAACACGAGGTTGTGCGCAGGAGTCAAAAACATAAAAAATGAAGCATTTTGTCTTTTCCAATTTAATTTTACAAAACAATGGACCTCACGTCCAAAAGTCACAAACCCCAACATTTAATCTATAGATATGATGGATGCAATACGTCTTGAAGCCCCTTTCTCGGTTAATGAAGTCAAGAAAGCAGTTTGGGCTTGAGTGAATTGGAGGAACATTCGTGTGAATCCAATCTCAAATCAAGGAGGGATTTCCAAAATGGTTTTCAAAAGGTTTTTCGAAATAAGTAAAGGAGGATGCAGAGGGTACGATCAACCAGAGCCAATAAGTAGACCCCAAAATGTGATATGTTAGAACATCATGCTAGTATTAGGCTAGGGATCTTCAGGAATTGCATGATAGAATTGCCCGATTATATGATGCTTGCTAGCCTAGGGTTTCCTTTGTATGAAATTGAGATCATTACTGTAGTTATTGAGTGTATGCATCATGGTTATACATAATTAAGATCTTATAGCCTGAGAATGTTTGATTTGGCCATATGTTCTATTCTTGTATGTTTGGGAGCTTAGGGTAGGATTGGATATTCGAAAGTCTATAGGATCATATGAATAGTATACACTAGTGTTGTAGCGTTGGTGGAAGTTTCATCGATGGGAGAGTTGTGTGAGACCGGTAGGTCGGTTATGGGATAGTGGTGCTCCTCTAGGAGTGGGGATCGAGTGTTCGTTATGTATATGCTATTGTTAGGTTGTTGTGGTGATACTTGATACAAATATGGGAAGGTGTGGAAGGTAGTATGGGCCCGTACTACTGAAAGCACATGACCCATACGCTTATCAAGGAAGTCACAACCCCTAGGGTTTTGTTGGGAGCTAGTTCTCAGGGTTATTATGAGGAATGCCTAATATCTTGTGGTGTATTTTATGTATGGTGATTACGAGAAATCTCGGGGTAGGATCCGGAGAGGGATCGAGATCCGGAGAGGGTGATCAGGATGGATCAGTACCACCCGGGGTCATTGATCAGATGTGTACGAATGAGTTGGATGCCAGGATTCGTGAGGTACTGCATGACGAGGTTGCTGCTATGTTCCAGGCTGAGTTGCCAGAGATGTTTGGGTCAATCAAGAATGCCATGATTAAGTACCATGATGAGCACTATGCAGCTCTTACGGAGGCTATTTCCGCGGCACAGGGAGGAACCGGTCAAGGTTTTCAGTATCGGGACTTCGATAATACGAAGCCCCTACTTTCGATGGAGTTCAGGATCTGATCGTTGCTATGAGATGGTTGCCAGACGTGGAGAGTTGTTTCTTCACTTGTTCATCCCCTGTGGATCAGAGGGTGAGGTGTCTTATGAACGTTTTGAGGCTCGGGGCGAAGGATTTGTGGAGGTTGACTACGGGATCTTATTCTGATGCGCAGCGGGCTGCAGTTACATAGGATCAGTTTGGGAGATGTTCAGCACTCATTATTTTCCACGGGTAGAGAGAGAGAGAGAGAGAGAAAGAGAGGTTGGTTTAGGATTTTGTGGAGCTGAAGCAGGATTCAGAGTCGGTGGCGGAGATCACCAGGATGTTCACTAAGAAGGCGATGTTTTGCATGGAGTTTGCTTCGGAGCAGGCTCAGATGTCCCGATATCTGAGTATGCTTAAGAGGGACATCAGTCAGTTTGTGTCCAAGCAGAGGTGTGATACCTTGATAGAGCTGCAGGAGGCTGCCAGGTGGCGGGAGTTAGAGATGTAGTTGCAGTTACGAGAGTAGAGGCAGGCCCCGGTGCAATTGCAGCCGATGCCAAAATCGCCAAAACCATTGATTCTAGGGTTCGATGTCAGAGCAGTTGCACCTGTGAAAGGTGTAGGAAGGGTCATGCTGGAGTTTGTAGGTCCGGTGGTGCGTGTCGCAAGTGTGGGAAAGAAGGGAATTATGTGAGGGATTGTCGTTAGTCGGTCCCAGCTCAGGATATGAGGATATGTTATCATTGTTATCAGGTTGGACACTTGATGGTTAACCATCCACAACTTGTTGCAAGACCGGTGCAGGCTGCAGCACCGGCCACTTTGAGGACTACGGGAGGAGGTCAAGGTGCAGCGGAACCTCCAAGGACTTAGGGACACTGGAAAGGAGTGATGATTATGTTCAGCTAGGGTCTTGCAGCTGGAAGTGAAATGGCTAATTTATGAATTGGATTGACGTTTGGTACGGAAAGGACTGTGCCCTCTTAGTTTCTCGAGCTCGAAGGAGTGAGCAGACTTGTGACCCAGGGACAGGTTGTTATCCAGCTTGGGGTTAGTTGGTTGCAGAGGTTGGCAACATTATTCCAGCATCGGTAAGAGCAGGTGGATCGACTTAGCATAAGTAAATGTGGAGTCCGGTTTCCCTTGGATCTCTTGCAACGGACGGTAAGGATTGATTGTACAATATATTGCACATTGGGAGTGTAGATTATGTGCTAGGAGCAGTTGTAGCCTGGTTTAGGGCAGAGGTTGTTTCAGCTACTGCAATTCAGCTATGGACGTTTGAGCTAGTAATTAGGTCAGGGTGTGAACCCTGAAGAGACTGATTCTAGAGCGTGGGAGTGGGAAGTTTATTGGAACACCTTTTGAAAAAGGGGTATTATGTGGGAAGTCCGCGGATAGGGTTTCTCAAGATGGTTATTTAGCATTTTCGGGACTCAGTGGTATTAGCAACCGTTCATGATTGACGGACGAAAGCGACAATCGAAAGGGGTTCGTTGCTGAGGTATTAGTTGGAGCATATATCTCTTGGCCTTCAGGGCATGAGTGTGGGGTCTCTCAAGCATTAGTGGCTGACAGGTTCTCTGGAGTTCAGCAAGTTCTCATCTGGTTCTTGGAGGTGTGTGATCATTCGGGATGGGCTAGTAATGGAACACTATTGGGAAACAGTTGGTCGGCCTCGGATCGGTCGTCGGGATGTCAGAAGGATTGAGAATCCTCCATTTTTCATGTATTATGAAGGCGTAGTTTAATCTAAGTGGGGGAGTGTTAGCCCACGATGCGAAAGTGGGAGAGGTTTTGAAACGTAGATAAGTTTCATAACCCAGTAGGGAGAACGGAGGCGCTAGTGGCTGCATGGTTAAGGGTTGTGTGACTTGAGGGTTCGGTAAAACTCCCCAATAAGTGTATCACGTCTTTTCGGTAGTTGATAACAGAATTTGGGGAATCAGGTTGGAAGTCTGGCTATGATTGAGTTAAGTTCGAGTATTCGCTCTAAGGTGTGCTCAACTTTAAGGGTTTTTGGATTGATAGATTGAAGGTTTTGTTAGCCGCCAGGGCTCGACAGCATTGCAGCACGGGTATGCGGGTTATTTAGCGTATGTGATAGACGCGTGGCGCAGGGAGCAGACCATGGTATCAGATGAGGTAGTTGGTCGATGTGAGGCCTGGGTTTAGGCTGGGGAAAATTCAAGTAACAGATTCAGAGTTCCGAACCCCTAGAGGGCTAGAACAGACAGCATGGGAGAGATTTCCAAGAAGAATCATTCAGGGTGATTTACAACGGTTTTTGAGCGATCCGAATAGAATGAAGGCCAGTGGGCGTACCAGTCAGGCCGAAGGCTCGGAGAACGGTCCAGACAAGCTGAAGGCCTAGAAGGGCGAGTTTGGGTCGCGAATTAAGTGACCAGCTTGCCGAGTCAGAAGCTGTACTCGATGAGTTGGTGCTGGAATAATAAAACCCTAATATTAGGGTTTGCACCCTATTTAAAGGACTTTATGTCCTTCTCCCATCCTCCTATTCCCCCAGAGAGTTCCAGAAAACCCTAATTTCGTGTGAGACTTCATTGTTGAAGAGACTGGAACTTGAAAGGGAAATTTGGTGGAAAGAGCTTAAGAAATTAGAAGCTAGCATCAAGGGGCTTATATAGATCTGGGATCTACATCAGTTTGGGCACATCTCAGAGGTAAGGAGCCATTATCTTAAGTTATTTCCTTTTTGGTTCATCCTTGGTGTTTGTTTTGGGAGTTCCTTAGCTTGTTTGAGATCTACTTCGGATTTGGAGTTTAGATGTGAGGTTGCTACTCTAGATCTAGGCTTGTGATGGTCCATAATGTTATAAAGTCTTTGTTTAAGAGTTTTTGGTGAATCCCCTTAGTCCTTAAACCTAGCCAGTGTGTGTTTTGGGCCTATATCTCCTTGGTTTCACGTAAAGATTGCAACTTTATGTGATGGTTAGACTGTAGAAGAGTGGATCTATGGTTTGGATCCCCGACGTGGCTCGAAAAGCCTCTAAATGGACTGAGAACTTGAGAGACTCAGCGAGTCACATGAGTGTACTCGATGAGTTGTATGAACATTTGCATGGACTCGACAAGTTGGATGAACAACTCGGCGAGTTTGTTGAAGATTGCCTTGGACCCAGCGAGTCTGTTCTTGGACTCGGCGAGTCAGGATGCAGAACCCCAACCTCTTTTGGTTAAAGCCTTATATTAAGTGAGTCGGTTGGCATCTCACTGAGTTGGGCAGGATGGATCTCAGAGATCGTTGGACTTGATGAGTCTTAGGGTGACGCGGGGAGTTAAGTCGTGTTATGGGAGTTTCTGAGTATAGGATCTCGACCGGTTGACTCAGCGAGTAGAATCAACCAGGAAGGTTGACTTTGACTGAGGACTTTGACTTTGACCAAGAGTTGACTAGTTTGACTTCAAAGGGTGTTTTGGTAATTTTGGTATTTTTGGAATTGGTTCTTTGGTAGTGTTCTGTGGTGAAGTTTGTGTCAGTGGTCGAAGCAGCTTGGTCTTATCTCTTCAGTCAGCAATTGCAGGTGAGTTATCCTCACTATATCGACAGGGTCTACGACACCAAGGTTGGCCCTTTATCGGATGGAAATCTGGTATTGTCGTTATGTTATTGCTTTGATAGTTCTTCATCCTGGTATTTAGGATGGTGTTATTTTAGTGACATGGTTAAGGTTGGTACCCGGTATATAGGGTGATGTTATGCTAGTGACCGGTTAGGTCAGAATCCTAGTTAGGATGTTGATATGTTATGTGACAAGTTAGACTGTTTTGTCTGGTTAAGGCTTAATTTGTTATGTGATTAATTGTTTTATGTGCACATGGTTGTTTGACGGGGGTTGGGTTGAGGCGGGTCCTGCTTTGTGCTATAGGCCAACATACCCAAGGCGGACTGGATATTCTAAAGGCCCAACGAGCAGTCTGGATAGGCTGAAGGCCCCAAGAGGGCGGACCAGATGTGCTGAGGCTCGGATAGTGGACCAGGTGGACTGAAGGCCCGGTGCGGGCGGACCAATCACACATTAGACCCGTTGTACATGGTTATTTTATATGTTATGAGTATGTATATGTGTGGTTGGTATTTTGGGGGTAACTCACTAAGCTTTTGGGCTTACAGTTCAGTGTTTTGTTTCAGGTACTTCAGGAGATCGTGGCAAAGTGAAAGCGTGATCGTACCGCTCCTCATGTTTTGTGATTTATGTGATATGGTTTTGGGGGATACTCTGATGTTTAAACTATTTTGAAAACAAGATGTATGAACTTAATGGTTTTTGAATGAATTAAAATGTTTTAATTTGGGTTAAATTTTATGGGTGTTACAAGTTGGTATCAGAGCGTTGGTTTGAGTGAATTGGAGGAAGTTTCGTGTGAATTCAGTCTCAAATCAAGGAGGGATTTTCAAAATGGTTTTCAAAATAAGTAAAGGAGGATGTAGAGGGTACGATTAGCCAAAGCCAGTAAGTAGACCCCAAAATACCATACAAGTTATTTGACTAGGTGATATGTTAGAACAACATGCTAGTACTAGGCTAGGGATCTTTAGGAATTACATGATAGAATTGTCTGATTATATGATGCCTACTAGACTAGGGTTTCCTTTGTATGAAATTGACATCATTACTGTAGTTATTTAGTGTAAGCATCATGGTTATACATAATTAAGATCTTATAGCTAGCGAGCAGTCCGGATAGGCTGAAGGCCCCAAGAGGGCGAACCAGACGTGCCAAGGCTCAGAGAGTGGACCAGGTGGACTGAAGGTTCGGTGTGGGCGGACCAGTCACACAGTAGACCCATTGTACATAGTTGTTTTATCTATGATGTTATGGGTATGTTTATGTGTGGTTGGTATTTTCGGGGTAACAGCGGTAGGGGGAGGAACCGGTCGAGGTTTTCATTATCGAGACTTCGATAATAGGAAGCCCCCTACTTTCAATGGAGTTCAGGATCCGATCGTTGCTATGAGATGGTTGTCAGACATGGAGGGTTGTTTCTTCACGTGTTCATGCCACGTGGATCAGAGGGTGAGGTGTGCTCTAAACGTTTTGAGGCTCAGGGCGAAGGATTTGTGGAGGTTGACTACGGGATCTTTTTCTAATGCGCAGCGGGCTGTAGTTACTTAGGATCAGTCTGGGAGATGTTCAACACTCGTTATGTTCCACGGGTTGAGGGAGATAGAGGGAGAGAGGTTGGCTCAGGAGTTCCTGGAGCAGAAGCAGGATTCAGAGTCGGTGGTGGAGATCACCAGGATGTTCAATGAGAGGGTGATCTTTTTCCTGGAGTTTGCTTCGGAGCAGGCTCAGATGTCCCAATATCTGAGTATGCTCAAGAGGGACATCAGGCAGTTTGTGTCCACGCAGAGGTGTGATACATTGATAGAGTTGCAAGAGGCCGCCAGGCGGCGGGTGTTAGAGATGGAGTTGCAGTTACGAGAAAAGAGGTAAGCCCCAGTGAAGTCGCAGCTGGCGCCAAAATGGTCCAAAACCGTTGACTCTAAGGTTCGAGGTCAGAGCAGTTGCACCTATGACAAGTGCGGGAAGGGTCATGCCGGAGTTTGTAGGTCCGGTGGTGCGTGTTGCAAGTGTAAGAAAAAAGGGCACTAAGTGAGGGATTGCCGTCAGTCGGTCTCAGCTCAGGATATGAGGATCTGTTATCATTGTCATCAGGTTGGACACTTGAGGGTCAACTGTCCACAACTTGTTGCAAGACTGGTGCAGGCTCCAGCACCGGCCACTTTGAGGACTACGGGAGAAGGTCAGGGTGGAGCGGACCTCCAAGGACTCATGGACACTGGAAAGGAGTGATGATTATGTTCAGCTGGGGTCTTGCAGCTGGAAGTGAAATGGCTAATTGATGAAACTGATTGATGTTTGGTAAGGAAAGGATTGTGCCCTCCCAGTTTCTCAAGCTCGAAGGAGTGACCCGACTTGTGACCCGGGGGCAGGTTGTTCTCCATCTTGGGGTCAGTTGGTTGTAGAGGTTGGCAACATTATTCCAGCACCGGTAAGTGCAGGTGGGTTAACTTGGTATAATTAATTGTGGAGTCCGGTTTGCCTTGGATGTCTTGCATCGGACGGTAAGGATTGATTGTACAATATATTGCGCATTGGGAGTGTAGATTATGTATTGGGAGTAGTTGTAGCCCGGTTTAGGGCAGAGATTGTTTCAGCTGCTACAGTTCAGCTATGGACATTTGAGCTGATAAGTGGGTTAGGGTGTGAACCCTGAAGAGACTGATTCTAGAGACTGGGAGCGAGAAGTTTATTGGAACTCCTTTGGAAAAAGGGGTATTATGTGGGAATTCCGTGGGTAGGGTTTCTCAGGATGGCTGTTCAACATTTTCGGGACTCAGTGGTATTAGCAATCGTTCGTGATTGACAGACGAAAGCAACGACAGAAAGGGGTTCATTGCCAAGGTATTAGTTGGAGCATTTATCTCTTGGCCTTCAGGGCATGAGTGTGGGGTCGCTCAAGCATTAGTGGCTGACGAGTTCTCTGGAGTTCAGCAAGTTCTCATCTGGTTCTTGGAGGTGTGTGATCATTCGGGATAGGCTAGTAATGGAACACTATTGGGAAAGAGTTGGTCGGCCTCGGATCTATCGTCAGGAAGTGAGAAGGATTGAGAATCCTCCAGTTTCATGTATTATGAAGGCTTAGTTGAATCTAAGTGGGGGAGTGTTACCCCACGATGCGGAAGTAAGAGAGGTTTTGAAATGGGGATAAGTTTCATAACTCGATAGGGAGAATGGAGGCCCTAGTGGCTGCTTGGTTGAGGATTGTGTGACTTGGGGGTTCGGTAAAACTCCCCATTATCTGTATCATGTCTTTTCGGTAGTTGATAACAGAATTTGGGGAATCGGGTTGGAAGTCTGGTTATGATTGAGTTAAGTTCAAGTATTCGCTCTAGGGTGTGCTCAACTCTGAGGGTTTTTGGATTGATAGATTGAAGGTTTTGTTAGCTGACGAGGCTCGGCAGCATTGCAACATGGGTATGCGGGTTATTTAGCGTATGTGATAGATGCGTGGGGCAGGGAACAAACCATGGTATTGGATGAGGTAGTTGGTCGATGTGAGGCCTGGGTTTAGGCTGGGGAAAATTCATGTAACAAATTCGAAGTTCGGAACCCCTAGAGGGCTAGAACAGACTGCATGGGAGAGATTTCCAGGAAGAATGGTTCAGGGTGACTTACAACGGTTTTTGAGCGGTCCGGATAGACTGAAGGCCAGTGGGGGTACCAGTCAGGCCGAAGGATCGGAGAACGGTCCAGACAGGATGAATGCTGAAGGTTCTGAGAGTGGTCCAGCTAAGCTGAAGGCCTGGTAAGGCGGTCCAGTCATGCTGAAGACTCTGTATGTGTTAGTAGATCGGTATGCAGAGAATGAGTGAGTATGTCGCCATGCAATAGAAATCGATAAGTTCTGGCCCCAAGTATTGATCATGATGATGAAGTTAGCTAAAGGCCGTGTGCAGGACTTGTTGTTGTGATCAGATTCAGAGCATAAAAGAGTTAGAGAGTAGCAGTTACTCTACATGGGTAGTGTAGGGTGGAGTTTTAGCACTGTGGCACTTGTTGGTGTGATAATGGTTATCGAGTAGACTTCCTTGAAGAATGGAGGAGAAAGGTATGTAGCTCCGGGAAGGAGTGTTCTTCATCTGAAGGGAAAGTAGTAGTGTAAAGGGATGATCGAAAGTATTTCAGTTATCGTTAGTGAGCACTAGAAGTGTACCAGTTGTACGGAAGTACATCCGGGTTGGATGTTTGTTGAGGTTGTGGAATGGCTAGCGCTGATGTCGAATTAGAGGAGTTCGGAAGTGATACAAGGGTGATCCTTGGGTTCCAATTTATGGTTGTAGTCATGAGTTATGTAGGTAATGGTGTTCCATCCTAGGGATGGTTAGACCTATCGTAGGCACGCTTGGTTTTCCAGGCCGAGGCTGTTTGGGCCAGGTACGGTGTGTATATGTGTTATAAATACATGTTCATGAGAGTTGCTCGGGAGCTGTGGAATGTATTATCATGTCATCATGGTAAGAGATTTGATTCTGGGGTGAAACAGGATGAGTTTCCATTCAGTACATTTTGATAGAAGTAGTGCCAGTTAGGCAAGGGATAGTAGGTTAACACTAGGTCAAGACTCGACGGTTTATATTGATTTCAGTTTTCGCATGCGGTAAATGAATGCATAAGACAGAAATATGGTAGTGTCACCAGGTGACACTTAGTTGATGAGTGTTGTCATCTGAGAATGAATCTGGTGGTCGGCTTGAAGCAATTTTCAGGACCCTGCAGGGGAAGAGATGGATTTTATAGGGATTCGATAATACTGTTTGAATGGAACCTGAGCCGGTTCGAAATCATAGGATGCATTGTGGGAGTATCATCCGGAATTGTGTGCTGCAGTAAGCTTCGAGGACGAAGCCTAATTTAAGTGGGGGAGAATTGTAACATCCCAAATTTCAAAGGTATGGTTTAAGGGTTTCAAGTGTAATTTCGAAGAAGGGACTCGACGAGTAGGTACGCTTACTCGCCGAGTCGGAGCGGGTTTAGGTCGCAAATTAAGTGACCAGCTCGCCGAGTCAGAAGCTGGACTCGACGAGTTGGTGCTTGAATAAGAAAACCCTAATCTTAGGGTTTGCACCCTATTTAAAGGACTTTATGTCCTTCTCCCAGCCTCCTATTCCCCCAGAGAGTTCCAGAAAACCCTAATTTCATGTGAGACTTCATTGTTGAGGAGATTGGAGCTTGAAAGGGGAATTTGGTGGAAGGAGCTTGAGAAATTAGAAGCTAGCATCAAGGAGCTTGTATAGATTTGGGATCTACATCAATTTGGGCACATCTCAGAGGTAAGGAGCCATTATCTTAAGCTATTTCCTTTTTGGTTCATCCTTGGTGGTTTTTTTGGGAGTTCCTTAGCTTGTTTGAGATCTACTTCGGATTTGGAATTTAGATCTGAGGTTGCTACTCCAGATCTACGCTTGTGATGGTCCATAATGTCATAAAGTTTCTGTTTAAGAGTTTTTGGTGAAGCCCCTTAGTCCTTAAACCTAGCCATAGTGTGTTTTGGGCCTATATCTCCTTGGTTTCACGTAAAGTTTTCAACTTTATGTGAGGGTTAGACTGTAGAAGAGTGGATCTATGGTTTGAAGCACCTGCATGGCTCAAAAAGCCTCTGAATGGATTGAGAATTGGAGAGACTCGACGAGTCACATGGGTGTACTCGACGAGTTGTATGAACATGTGCATGGACTCGACGAGTTGGATGAACAACTCAGCGAGTCTGTTCTTGGACTCGGTGAGCCAGGAAGCAGAACCCCAACCTCTTTTGGTTAAAACCTTGGATTAAGTGAGTCGGTTAGCGACTCAGTGAGTTGGGCAGGATGGAACTCAGAGATCGTTGGACTCGACGAGTCTTGGGGCGACGTGGCGAGTTGAGTCGTGTTATGGGAGTTTCTGAGTATAGGAACTCGACGAGTCGATGGGTTGACCCGACGAGTAGAATTAACCAGGAAGGTTGACTTTGATTGGGAACTTTGACTTTGACCAAGAGTTGACCAGTTTGACTTCCAAGGGTATTTTGGTAATTTTGGTATTTTTGGAATTGGTTCTTTGGTAGTGATATGTGGTGAAGTTCGTGTCAGTGGTCAGAGCAGCTTGGTCTTATCTCTTCAGTCAGCAATTGTAGGTGAGTTATCCTCACTATATCGACAGGGTCTACGGCACCAAGGTCGGCCCTTTATCAAATGGAAATTCGGGTATTGTTGTTATGTTATTGCTTTGCTAGATTTACATCCTGGTATTTACGATGGTGTTATGTTAGTGACATGGTTAAGGTCGGTACCCGGTATAAAGGGTAATGTGATGCTAGTGACCGGTTAGGTCGGAATCCTGGTTAAGATGTTGATATGCTATGTGACCTGTTAGACTGTTTGTCTGGTTAAGGCTTTGTTATGTGATTAATTGTTTTATGTGCACATGGTTGTTTGACGGGGGTTGGGTTGAGGCGGGTCCTGCTTTGTGCTGTAGGCCAACATACCCAAGGCAGACCGGATATTCTAAAGGCCCAACGAGCAGTCCGGATAGGCTGAAGGCCCCAAGAGGGCAGACCAGATGTGCCAAGGCTCGGAGAATGGACAAGGTGGACTGAAGGTCCGGTGTGGGCGGACCAGTCACACAATAGACCCGTTGTACATGGTTGTTTTATCTGTGATATGTTATGAGTATGTTTATGTATGGTTGGTATTTTGGGGGTAACTCGTTAAGCTTTCGAGCTTACAGTCCAGTGTTTTGTTTCAGGTACTTCAGGAGATTGTGGCAAGGCGAAGGCATGATCGTACCGCTCCTCATGTTTTATGATTTATGTGATGTGGTTCTGGAGGATACTCTGATGTTTAAACTATTTTGAAAACAAGATGTATGAACTTACTGGTTTTTGAATGAATTAAAATGTTTTGATTTGGCTTAAATTTTATGGGTGTTACAGAGAATCTCACCAGGTGTATTTCGTCTACGCATCTTCAATAGGGTGAATACCAAATCGCTTGCATACTGATGTCTGATGGGAAATTCAAGGTGGATGTCTTGAGAAAAAATATTAAGAAGAAACCATCACTCATTATTAACCCTCTTCAAATCAATTGGAGTAAGATCATTCCAATAAAAGTAATCACTTTCATTTGGTGGGCTGCTATGGGTACGATACCCTCAGTCATGGCTCTATCCCATATAGGCGTAAATGTAGACATGTGATCCTGCAGCTCTTGTTTTGATGGTTTGGAAGAAGCTAATCACATCTTGGTGAGATGCCCATACGTCATTTCTATCACAGATGATATACTTGGGTGGTGTGGATTACATCAGGTTAAATTTCAAAGTATTGAGGAGGTGATCCATTTTGCAGTTAACCAAGGTAGAAGCCGAAAAGAAAAGGGGATAGGATCACTACAATTTGCTATGGGCTCCTTTGGAATTTATGGAGGACTCAAAACGATCGGTTATTCCAGAAGAAGTTCATTTACCCTTCAAGGGTAGTGGAAAATATCAAGTCTTTGGTATTTACATGGCTTAAGTGTAGAGGCAAGGGCAATATGTGTACTTGGTAAGATTTTCGCTTTTCTCCTTTCTCTGTTTAAAAACTTTGTTATGTTTTCAAGGACGGATCTGTGGTAGTACACGGGGTTGCATAGGCAACTACTAGATTTGTTCTTATTAATGTAAAAAAAATAAAAAAATAAAAAATAAATAAAAAATAAAAAAAAAATAAAAAAATAAATAATTGCACCTATAGGATAACGAGTATATTATTATTCTAGTTCATAAATTTACTCAAAAGCTAATGAGCTTGTGTTGGTCTAAGTTGCAAGGTAAAGTTTACCTCTTTGAGTAGCTCTCGAGTCCAACTCTTCCTTTCAACGATTTTTTTTTTTTTTTTTTCATTTTTCATTTTTCAGTCAGTTTTCTTTTTATTTTTTATTTTTACATGCCGTTTCATTTTAATGTACCATTTCTTACTAGTCTCCTCATATAGTTTCTTCCATACACATTACCAACGTATATGTACATATGCATTGCATATGTTTCAATCTTTTTTGTTTGAGGTTTTTTAATCTTCTTCGTTTGAGATTTTTTTTAAATGTCAAAAGATGGACAATAAACCCTTGAGTGACATATTTACTTATTTAGTATTCACAATATATAAATTCAAATATTAAGACTTTTAAATAGTTAGTATCAAGTTAACTCGTAGGTAAAATACATAGAGTTTCTATTTAAAAAATTAAGAACTTGATCTAAAAAAGTCAACATTTCATTACTGTACAATATACAATGAATAGTTGTTGCCTAAGTCCCCTAATTAGTTTTATTATTGTTTGTAAAGTAAACATATCATTACTGTACAACGAATAGTTGCTGCCTAAGTCTTCTAATTAGTTTTATTATTGTTTGTCACAGACATAAATATAATTAAATAAAATCATTTGATTTTCGGAAAAGTTTTAGAAAAATCTCAATATTTCAATATTTTAGGTTAGTTTACAAAATAATCTTAAATTAATTTTTTTTATGAAAAAGTTATACAAAAAATTTCTAAAAACTGGTTAAAGATTGCATTCTGTACCACACCTACTATAGAATCATGCGTTCGTCCCTGTATGTTTTGCTTTCACTTCTCCCATATAGTTACTTGTTATTTGGGTGAATGTTAATAATATTATTGGCCGTTTCCAAATAAAAAACAACTTTGCTAGTTGGCTTAGCTTGGGACCATAATCTATGCATGGTCTTCCTTAATGTTAAAAAGAGAATGAGCTTTTTTTTAATGATTAACTAGATTATGATCCGCGTAAAACGCAGGGGAACATATAAAAATGTACATGTAAAGGTATAAAAAAGTTGACACTATAAAAAAAATAAAGTAACATAAACAGACTTAGCATTATTGCTAACATTTAAATATTTGAAAAAAAAAAACAAAGAAACACTTGAATATCTATAATAGTTGAAGGACCTATTTGTAAACATAACTTTTAATTTTATTAGTTGGACAACCTTCCTCGTAATATATGAGTACCTTCAATCCCTTTTCACTTGTGACGCGAGAAACAAAAAATATATAATTGAAAATGAGTGAAGACGAGCTTATGCAAATATAATCCAACATTTGATAGTTATTGTCATTGACTTTTGTTAATCGCCATAACAAAATAAACTATTATGGGGAATTGCCTCTGCTGAAAACGGAATGAGATTCTTTTATTAGATAGAGTTAAATTCTTGCAATGTATATAAGTAGTCTCTATAAAGAATCTATCATATATGATTCAGGCTTCAATGACGTTTCTTCCAAGCCTAACAATCTATAATCTAGTACTATTGCATAGTCCTTTAGTTTGGTCGATATTACAAAGTAATATGACTGGAACACCTATTTTTAGTGTAAGTTTATGGTTGGAAATTCTAGATGCCTTAAAATCATTCAACACAACTGAAGAGTAGATTAATTCCTAAAAAAAACTGGTAACTCTGTATCACATAAAGAATTTGAACTCATGTATGTTTTCCCTTCATCTTTCATCAATCTTAAAATGTAGTCATTGGTATCATCAAATTCTTCATATGTAGGGACCAAAATAGCTATATCTTGAAAATATGATTGATCATCAAGATGGTTTTCAAATGATGGATAAATGGTGGATACAATTAAATGAATATGGTCACCTATAGAGTGAACAACAACGTCTTCTGGATTTCAATTTCAACTTCACCATCATTAGGGTCGCCAATATTACATTCACCAATTTTAACAATCCACTCATCAAATGCTTTCGTCTCATCCAAATCTTAGTTAGTCAACCAAAATAAATCTCATGTTTACGGTTAAACGTAAAACTATACATCAAACCATAATTTGGACGAATATGATGCATGCACAATATCCGAACAATTGCTTCTTTTTATTGCTAGAAGAAGTTGTCTAAAGCCATCTCCAAATAAAATGGTCTTGCCTCCAAACGATTCTTAAAGATAAATACCTACATAGCAATGATATCCTCTTTGTTGACCATATTTGATGTATAAACTTCATTGTCGTTGAATTGTTCGTCAGAGTTCACTAATACTTTTGTATTGACACGTGATATCCCTCTAGACAATGCCACATAAAGTTGACCATGCGTGAAATCGATTCTGGGAGATAAATACCTACATTTGGAATTGTTTCTCCGTAAGCTTTATTGATTTCCATCGCGAAACATAATCTGATTAGAAATTGTTTTCTTATCAGCTTGAATGGTAACATGGCATCATCATGCGGATGTAGAGGAAACCTTGGACCAAATCTCTAGATATTTTATTTTGACTATTAATGATGCAACTGTACCAAATAGTTTCTTTTAATGATCATTTTTAGACAATTATTTAGGGGTTTAAGGTTTAGAGGGAGGGCGTGTTGCAATAAATATTAGCAAATTGGTTAAAAACTAAACTTATTTATGAATGCAAATTTTCATATGTTCTTAGTAGGAAAATACTATACTTTACAGAACACGTAATATATTGTTCTTGTATCATCTCCTATTCATATATAAGTACACATTAATCCTAAAAAATAGTTATTTTGTCAAAATATCTGTTTAAAAACTAAAATAATATGTGAAGTTTATTTTAAAACGGGTAGATGCTAGTACTCTTTTTCGTAATATGATTTTCATATATAAAAAACATAAACCATGATTACTTTTATAATTTGAAAAATTAAAACATGATTATATTGGAAATTAAATCATATAAATAATTAGTTTATTTAGTTCCTTATTATACATGTTTATTTACCTTGTATATCTCCTAGATTCTTGTTATATTTTGTATATATACTTTATTCTATTGTTTAATGAAATTCATTGGAAACAATTATCCTATTATCATATGGTATCAAACTAAATACCGATCCCTAAATCATCCCTAACCCTCGCCTTTTTTTTTTGCCCTTCATCTTCTT
Organism: Lactuca saligna; assembly: GCF_052625555.1. NCBI lineage: Eukaryota > Viridiplantae > Streptophyta > Magnoliopsida > Asterales > Asteraceae > Lactuca > Lactuca saligna. Next base: position 32,275,347 of record NC_136419.1, on the reverse strand, counting down.
CCTTCATCTTACGATGTCTTCTTCCTCTGAATCTTCTTTTTCCCTAAACACTCTCATCCCTATGCTCACTATTAAATTAACATCATAAAATTACCTCCTCTGGCGAAATCAGATTACTCCTCTTCTCTTTCATCAAAAGTGGATGCGCCATGTCGATGGCTCTTCTACCGCTCCGCCATCCACAATTCTCGTCGACCGGAAAGCAGTTCTAAATCCAGCTCATGATGCTTGGGTGGAACTCGATCAAAAGGTTCTTCTCATTCTTCAATCCTACTTATCTGAAGAATCCATGGTAGAGGTATTGGGTCTTTCTTCACCTTGTGATGTATGGAATGCTCTGGAGTCAGCTTACAGTCATGACTCACAGGAGCGATCAAAGAAACCTCAAAGACTCTTTGCGCCACCTTAAAAAGGGTAACTTATCTCTCTCTGAATATGCTAGGCAATTTAAATCTATCTATGATAAACTTCAGGCAATTGGTAAAGTTGTTCCTGATGATGAAAAAAGTCACTGGTTTTTGTTTGGCTTGGGACTAGGGCTGTAAACGAACTGAACGTTCGGCGAACCGTTCATGAACTGTTCGGCGGGAAGTTCATTTATGTTCGTTTCTTTAATAAATGAACAAACATGAAGAAAAATTATCGTTCGTTTAGTTAAATGATCGAACATGAACAATGGTCTCGTTCGTTCATTTATGTTCGTGAACGTTCGTTTATGATGTTTTTTTTACGTTCGTTTAAGTTTATTTATATTCATCTATATTCAATTATTTTTTATTATATTGCTATAGTATATGTTCGTTTATGTTCATATATGTTCAATTGTGTTTTTTTTAATCTTTGTTCATTTATGTTTGTTCGTTTATGTTCGTTTAGCATGTTTACGAACATAAATGAACGAACATGAACAAAGTAATTTGTTAAACGAACGAACATGAACAAGAAAATCTTGTTCGTTTATCCGTTCGTGTTCGTTTTTTGTTCGGCTAACTTAAACGAATGAACATGAACAAGACCTTGTTCGTGTTCGTTTGGTTCGTTTACAGCTCTACTTGGGACCAACATTTGAAACCTTCTCTACAGCACATCGAGCTCTGCCCACCAGACCTTCTTTTCATGCTCTGGTTGCTCAGGAAGAGGGCCATGAATTATTTATGTCATCTTTACATGAACCTACTCCCTCCCCTGTTGCTTTTACTTCTGCTTCTTCTCGTGGGAAAGGGAGGTCCAACTCTTCCGGACGATCAAACTTTCAGGGAAATTCTTCCTCTCAGGATCGTGGTAGACGACCACCCCACTATCAATTATGTAGACATGATGGTCATTATGCCACTTCTTGTCCAGACTTGGGTAGTTATGCTCAGAAATCCTCATACTCGGCTGCTAATCTAGCTCAGGCCCTCCATGCTGATTGCAACATCAACGATTCCACTCCTGATTGGTGTGTGGATTCTGGTGCAACAGCCCACATGGCCCCTTCCTCTACTAGACTTGACTCATCTACTCCTTATCATGGCAAAGATAAAGTGGCGTTTGGAAATGGTATTGTTCTTCCCATATCTCATATTAGCACCTTATCTATTAACCCACAACTGAAACTAAAGGATATTCTCATTGTTCCTCATATCAAAAAGAAACTCCTTTCTGTAAGAAAATTAACTAATGATAGCTTGGTTGATATATTGTTTTCTCGGTCTTCATTTGCTATTCAGGATGCAATCACCAAACGGGTTCTAGCGACAAGAACACATAGGGATGGTCTTTATATTATGAATCCGGGTTCTCAAGCTTTTGCAACATCAATGGTTTCTTCAAATAGAGTTTCTTTTGATTTATGGCATAAAAGACTTGGGCATGTTGCTCATGATATTATTTTTTTGCTTAATAAGCATGGCTGTTTGCGTGTTTCTTCTATTTTACCAACTCCAACTATTTGTTCATCTTGTGAACTTTCAAAGCAACATCGATTACCTTTTTAGTTGAACGCTAAATAGTCCTTACATGTTCTTGATTTGGTGCATTGTGATTTATGGGGACCGGCTCCTGTTACTTCTGTTGATGAAGATCGATACTATGCATTATTTATTGATAATTATCCTCAATTCTCATGGTTCTATCCTCTTAAAAGGAAATCTGATTTTTATGAGGTATTGGTCATTTTTTTAACGTTTGCGCAAACTCAATTCTCTCGCAAACATAAAATCTTTCAAAGTGACGGGGGCGCTGAATTTTTAAATAATCGTGTTTGCAACTTATTTCTTAAGAATGGAACTCACCATCAAATGTCTTGCCCTTATACTCCACAACAAAACGGCCGTGCTGAACGAAAATATCGTCACTTAACCGAAACTAGGCTCGCAATGTTGTTTGGTGCTAATGCTCCGGCTGATCGATGGGTCGATGCTTTCTCATCCGCTACATATGTCATTAATCGTCTCCCCACCAAATTGTTAAACAACAAATCCGCTTTTGAACTTCTATACAATGTTGGTCCTAATTATGACAATTTCATACCCTTTGGGTGTCGAGTTTTTCCTTATCTACGCCCTTATGCAGAACATAAACTTGCCCCCCGCAGCATTGAGTGCATTTTTATTGGCTATTGTTCACAATACAAAGGGTATAAGTGCCTTGGACCCTGCTACCAATCGCATCTTCATAACTAGACATTCCAAATTTGATGAATATTGCTTTCCCTTTGCGAACAACACGTCTACTTCCAACATTTTGACTTTATTTTTAAGCTCTTACAATGATGGGTTACCCCCCCCCCCCCCCCCTCTTCATACCGCCACCACCCCAGCATCGATTCCATTAGTTTCGAAGACAATGGCTTCTACACCATCCACACCATGTACTTCCTGTTTGCATGAAGATCACTTACCTGATCCAATACCCATAAATGAAGCTCCTGCCCTATCAGACACCCCAACTACATCGCCTCCACCATCTCCTCAGTTGGCTCAACCTTCTCCGTCAATAACTCCATCACCAACGCCATCTCCACCGATTCCTACACATCCTATGGCTACTCGAGGGAAAATGTCTATTGTCAAACCACGCCATATTTTTGATCTTCTTGCCACCTCTCCCACGCAATTACATAACTCTCTGTTTGCCTCTAAAGAGCCCAAAGGTTTTAAATTTGCTGCTAAGTTTGCTCATTGGCATCATGCTATGGATGAAGAAATTCACGCTTTACATAATAATCATACTTGATCCCTAGTTCCGCGTCCAATCAAAGCAAATTTGGTTGGATCTAAGTGGGTGTATAGAACTAAATACCATGCTGATGGTACTATTGATCGTCATAAAGCTCGACTTGTTACACAAGGTTTCACTCAAATTCCAGGTTTTGACTTTTCTCATACTTTTAGCCCTGTAGTAAAAGCCACAACTGTTCGTGTTGTTTTATCTTTGGCTATTACAAATCGTTAGAGTCTTCATCAACTTGATGTTAAGAACGCTTTCTTAAATGGTCATCTTAGTGAGACTGTATACATGGAACAACCTCCTGGTTATATTGATCCACGTTACCCTAATCATGTGTGTCGACTAAACAAAGCCCTTTATGGTCTTCGTCAAGATCTTCGCGCTTGGTTTCAACACTTGAGCTCCTTCTTAGTTTCCCAAGGTTTTAAGTGTAGTCCGGCGGATACATCCCTCTTCATTTTTCATCAAGGATCTTCTTTACTTTATCTACTCGTTTATGTTGATGACATTATTTTGACCGGTAATGATGCTTCCTCCATTAATCGCTTCATCACGTGTTTGAAGAATGAATTTGCTATTAAAGACCTAGGCAAATTGAGCTATTTTCTAGGACTCGAAGTTTCCTACACATCCGACGGCTTGTTTCTTAGTCAAAGTAAGTATGCTCATGATATCTTAAGTCGTGCAGGTCTCCTTGACTCAAAACCTTTTGGCACGACTTTAGCCACTAATGATGTTTTCACCACCAATGGTACTCCTTTTCATGACTCTACTCTCTATCGGTCCTTTGTTGGTGCTCTTCAATATCTTACTATCACCAGGCTCGATATTTCTTATGTCGTGAATCAAGCAAGTCAGTTTCTTCACTCTCCAACAGTTGAACATTTTGGCTCTTGTTAAGCGGATTATGCGTTATGTCAAGGGTACTCTTCATCATGGCCTTACTTTTTCGTGTCCCTCAAAATCTTTACTTGTTGGATACTCTGATGTGGATTGGGCACGTTGTATTGAAACTAGGCGTTCCACTTATGGCTATTCGGTATTTTTTTGAGGAAATCTCGTTTCTTGGAGTGCTAAGAAACAACCTACAGTCTCTAGATCGAGTTATGAATCTGAATACCGGGCTATGGCAAATACCGTTGCTGAAGTTATCTGGATTATTCATTTCTTGCGTGACTTAAATGCCTTGCCTTCGGAGCGTCCCACCTTACTATGTAATAATTTAAGTGCCATCTTCTTGAGTCAAAATCCGGTCTGGAAAATTGCACACCAAGTTTGTTCCTACCAAGCTTCAAGTGGTTGACATTTTCACAAAACCTTTACCCAAACCACTTTTTGAGCAGTTTCGTGATCAACTGCGCGTTGGTCCGCCACCGGTTCGCTTGAGGGGGGTATTAAAGATTAAATCATATAAATAATTAGATTATTTAGTTCCTTATTATACCTGTTTATTTACCTTGTATATCTCGTAGATTCTTGTTGTATTTTGTATATATACTTTATTCTATTGCTTAATGAAATTTACTGGAAACAATTATCCCATTATCATAGATTACTTTTATATATTTGTCAAAAAAATTTGTAGAACAAAACTTTAGAACATAATTAATCGTTTAAAGATAATAATAAAATATTAAAATAAAGAATCAATTAATTGGTTGATATCTTATTTTTATTTTTATAAGGTGATAATCTCGTTATGTCTTATTTAAAAACTTATATATATATATATATATATATATATATATATATATATATATATATATATATATATATATATATATATTTATATATATATATATATATATATACTAGCAGGATACCCGCGCGATGCTGCGGCGCGAATAGGTCTGTTGGGTGATTAGTTTTCGACGACGCTTAGTGTGTTTTCGACATCTGTTTTCAGATAAAAATATAAGTACGAGATGACAATACGGCATCCGATGATTAGTTTCTTTTTGATGGCCGAAGAATAGTGTGTTTCAACAGGCGGCATATAATTTCCATTCGACGATTAGTTTTCTTTGAAACGCGGTTAACAAAGAACTCGCTAATTGTGGTCGTTTTTATTAGTAACACAAATTGCTATCTACAAACCAAAGTTTCTGTGTTTTAATAATTACCATAATAATTTATATGTGTTGAGTGATTTTTTTATAACATTTTGGTACATGTTCCATATAAAGTGTTTCAAAAAAGAGAAATTAAATTGATTCTTACTTTTTATGTTTATAAATGTTCCTACCCAATCAAATTATGATAAGTATCATCTTTTAATATTTTTTTAACTAACTCATTAAATCTATATTTGGAATATATCAAATAAAATTAAATTGAATGGTGATTTGTCATAATTTTGGTGGATAAGAATAATTGTAGGCATAAAAGTAGAAAGTAATTTAATTTCTTTTCAAAAAAAATCTAAATTTCATTTTTTATTTTTTAGTTTTAAAACATTTTTTAATTTATTAGATTTAAAAAAAAGTAATATTTAAAAATTGATAAAGTTTTGAGTCAAATAGTGGATTTGTTTATGTTATTTCACGACCTATTACTTCTCCATTAAACAAATTAAATAACTACCAAAAAAACATTTGTTGTACTCAAACATTAAAAACAATAAGGGAGAATCATAATTATCCGTTTATTTTAGAAAAATGCCTTAAAAGGGCAACCGATAAACCGAAGTTTGTTTTTTAAATCGCTAAACTTTTATTGTATCTAATAAGGAAACCAACTTTTAATATTGGTTTTAAAATACAAAAGATTACAAATGTTATGAATTAAAATAACAACAAACACCGTTATTGTTATTGTCACACCCGACTAAAAGCCTCATGAATTATATAATTGTATATCTTAAAACAAACAACATAGTTATCGATTTTAAAATATGAATTATGAAAATCTCATGATTTCAAAACAAAAAATTCAGTTTTATACAATGTTAACTTACCGACATAAAAAAACACATTTAGAAGAAAAGAAATAAAATTATTATTTTAAATATTAAAGTTACATCATTTAATAAATTTAGAGAAAAAAACAATTATAAAATAGTGCTTTAATATTAAAGCTGCAAACGCTCGACTTCTTTTGGTAAGTACCCTACTTCAAACGTATATTTTCTTTACTTTTTTATTTGTACTTTTTTTTTTAATATCGACACCATATTGTATATTGTACTGACAATTTTTGAATGACTACACACTACATTGGTTTGTGTCATTGGCTTCAAATAGCTTTTGCAAAAAGGGAAAATGATTTATATGGGTAATTATGTTTCAAAATCGATCAAAAAATACCATTCAAGTTTGGTGTGTTCAAAAAAACACCATCCAAGTAAAGAATTTGTACAAAAAAACACTAACGAAGTATATTATTTGTTCAAATTTGGTCCTATGGTAACCAACAACTACCGGTAAAAATAAGTCAATGAAAAAAAACAAGAGGAAATGACTCAAAAAGGTAACTATGTTTCAAAATCGTTCAAAAAACACCATCCAAGTTTGGTATGCTCAAAAAACACCATCCAAGTAAATTTTTGTACAAAAAATACCAACAAACTATATGTTTTGTTCAAATACTACCCGGTGGTAACTGGCTTTTACATGTTAAATGATGACTTTGCTTAACTATTATGACATGATATAATAATTATTGACAAAACAATAAATGATATATTCCTCATTTCAAACTCGATTTAGGGTTTTTTCATGAACGAATGACTTCTTTTTCTCCTATGGTTGCTCTTTTTCTTCTAAAGTGATGATCTCGAACTCAAGTCCAAAACCCTAATTCTTGACTTAAGGCAAAAAGGGTTCCTTTACCTCTACCTTAATGGGCCTCCCTCCCCCTAAGGCTCAGATCCATAAAAGCCCCAAAAGGCATCCAAGCCCAACTATAAGGCCTTTAAGGCCCAATATGGCCCAAGAACCCCCAACATGGCCTTAAGCCCAAAAAATAACCTACTACAATCAAGTGGACCTAAGGCCCAACTTAAACAAGTCCATGCATACACCCAACATATGTTGAAGCCTCTGCGATCCGGATTTCAAGCCAGTATGCCTGACGTACTCCTAGCGTACGCTTAACATACTCAGCTAGGGTTAAGAACCACCAATCTTCCGAAGGCCATAACTTCTTCCAAGTCTGATTTTGTTATTCTTTAGACCCTCAGTATGATTGTCTGATGCCTAAATTAGCTCTCGTGGATATAAATAATGATGAAATCGGACTTGGAATGAAGAATTTATGGCCTTTGGAAGATTAGCGGTTCTTGACCCTAGCCGAGTACGCTAGGAGTACACCGGGCGTACTGGCTTGACATCCAAATCGTAGAGGCTTCAACATATGTTGGGCGTATGCATGGACTTGTTTAAGTTAGGACTCATGCCCACCTAATTGTAGCAAGTTATTTTTGGGCTTAAGGCCATGTTGGGGGTTCTTGGGCCATATTGGGCCTTAGAGGCCTTATAGTTGGGTGTGGATGCCTTTTGGGGCTTTTTATGGATTTGGGCCTTAGGGGGAGGGAGGCTCATTAAGGCAGGGGTAAAGGAGCCCTTTTTGCCTTAAGTCAAGAATTAGGGTTTTGGACTTGAGTTCGAGATCATCACTTTAGAAGAAGAAGAGCAATCATAGGAGAAGAAGAAGTCATTCGTTCATGAAGAAACCCTAAATCGAGTTTTAAAGGAGGAATATATCATTTATTGTTTTGTCAATAATTACTATGCCATGTCATAATAGTTAAGTCAAGTCATCATTTAACATGTAAGAGTCAGTTACCGATGGGTAATATTTAAACAAAACATATAGTTTGTTGGTGTTTTTTGTACAAAAAGTTTACTTTGATGATGTTTTTTGAACATACCAAACTTGGATGGTGTTTTTTGAATGATTTTGAAACACGGTTACCTCTTTGAGTCATTTCCTCTTGTTTTTTTTTCATTTACTTAGTTTTACCGGTAATTGTCGGTTACCATAGGACCAAATTTGAACAAAAAATATACTTTGTTGGTGTTTTTTTATACAAATGTTTTACTTGGATGGTGTTTTTTGAACACACCAATCTTGAATGATATTTTTTGAACAATTTTGAAACATAGTTACCCATATAAGTCATTTTCCCTTTGTAAAAACCATTACCACACACTAACACCTATGACATGTAATTTCATGTAGCATTTGCCCTTTAAATTTATTGCTAAAAACGTAATCCATTAAAACTAATAAAAAGTAACTTAGCTTTTTACAAATTTAAATTTATACACATATATAGGAGGATATAAATGAAAATTAATAAAATAAATATTGAAATATGAAATTTACGTGTAAATGAAAGACAATAAAAATAAAAAATAAATACCTCATTAAAACTTCAATCCATATGATCAGAAGAATGATAATTGAGATTCATAAGTTTTAATATTTTATACCAAAATTTTTATAACTTCTTATTTGTATCGTTCTCTTTATATTTCAAACTTTTGATGGAGTTTAAGTATACACAAACAAGATTGCAGTTCAACAGTAACATAATATAAAAGTTCAAATTATAATTTTTTGTATTTTCTAATCTTTATTTTTAGTTATAATACCATTTAAATCTCTACAAAGAGATGATAACAAATATAAATTATTTGGGTTGTAGTTTTCATCAAACTATCTATGCCATCATGTACATTTCTATCTTGGCATCATGTTCTTTACTTTTCATTCTTAAACAATATAGTTTTTTTAAAGCACTTGAACTATATATTAAAATACAAAAGAGACAAATATTACAAACACTTCACTAAATCTTCTACTTTACTTCATATTCTACTTTTCTCTATAGCTCTGTGTTGATGCTCTTCCTGCCATGTCAAACTTCAAAAAGAATTTTATCCTACCACAAAGCAAAACACATATGAAGATAGAAAGCTAAAAATTAGAACAACCTAAAAGAAGAAGAAAGAGAAAAATACATCCAGAGTCCTGTAAAAAAAATCAGCAAATGTTAACATCTTGATTTTCAAAATAATGCAACAATATTCAAAATCCCAGTTACAAATGATATAGATCCACATATAAAATCATAAATACAAAAGGAGGAGCAGATCAAGAAAAAATAAAAAATAGTGCCCTTTTGTGAAGTCTTGCTTCGTAGATCAAGATGCATACCCACGTAAATAGAACACGATGATGAGGGTGAATGAGTCATGAAATCGGTGGTAGGTAGTGGAGAAGATGACGTATAGCACGAACATACAAAATCTTTAGAAAAATAGTAAAAAAAAAATTGCGTTAGATCTTGGAAAATACCTTCGTGGATCGGATTAGCGGAGAAGGTTGGTGACGGAACAGGTGCAGGTGGTGGTGGAGTATGAGTGAAAGGGGTAGCCGTTTGTGGTGAGTATTACGAATTCGTCACCATCGGAGATCGAAAAGGAAAACCAAAGAGAGATTTTTGGGTGTAGGGTTTTGAGAGAGGACACAGCTACATCAAATGAAGGAGGCTATGTTATAGTTAGGCTTTTATACCTAGGGTTAGAAAGACATGGGATTCAAATACTCATGTCTTCCTTGGGCACATAGATTGCCAACATGTACATCATCATTTATACCATCCATCTAATAATTAATGGCCATGATTTTATCCCTTTGTTTTTTAAGACGTTGTTTTAAAAATAGTGGGTCCCTCAATTATATACCTTTTATAAAATGGTATATATATATATATATAGGAGTATGATCAAATGAGAACACCAAAAAGGTTGAGAACGCGAGAACAAAGTATATTTATTTATGATTCTGTGTATTCATTTGTGGAGGAATGATAAATTTTTACGCATTTAATTTCAACTGAAGAGAAAAAGCATATTCATGTTGATTGTGCGTAAAAATTTATCAATTTTCCACAAATGAATACATGGAATCACAAATGCATATACTTGTTCTCGCGTTCTCAACCTTTTAGGTGTTCTCATTTGATCATTTCCCTATATATATATATATATATATATATATATATATATATATATATATATATATATATATATATATATATATATATATATATATATATATATATATAATTATTATACTGTTATCATTTTTTTTTTTTTACAAATTTTAATACTAAAAACAAATTTTCCCTAGAAAATTATCATATTAATGACCTACTAATTAACAATTAAATTTATATACTACATAAACGGTTCACTTGTGAACAAAAGTACACAAATGATTCATATTTGATATGTTTTTTCTTACATAAATGGTCTATTACACGAAAGAAAATGAAAATGTACTTTCCATTAACAAAATGTTTTCAAAAAAATCCTATTAACTCTAATGTAGAAAAAAAATAAATTTTTTCTAGATTAGGCAAAAGAATACGGAAAAGTCATTTTTTGAAACTACGATGCTATTAATGAAATTTTTTGTAAAGTTTAATGTTATTAATGATTTTTTTTCCAGAAAACAATCGTTTAAATGATCTTCAATATACAAAAAATATAACTTTCCATATCAACTAAAAATAATCCAAAAATGTTATTTTTTAAAAGTATGATGCTATCTATGAACTTTTTTTTTCAAAGTTCAATATTAAAAGCAATTTTTTCCAAAAAAAATGTCCTAATATAATGTTAAAAGAACATATTATAAAATATTTATCGATTTACATGAGCAAGAATTAAACGTTTCCATCAATACCCAATAAGGTATATAAATCATGCCTCCTTCTATAATGAATTCCAACATCCCACAATGTGGAATCTCTTCAGTCGCAGCATTCCATAACTCAAACCACATCCGATAATCAATATGAAGAGAAGCTGCAATAAAAAATAATAATTGTCACCATCTTATATAAATATTAGAGATTATTGGTGTTAGATAGTGTAATAACTTGCAATTAAATATAATTTTCGAAGAAAACTTAGTATGATAAACTAACCAAGGTGATCAAGGGTCAAAGAATGCATTATAACTAAAACATAAACAAAGAAATATTAGGGATGAAATATGAAACTTTAAGGAGAAACATACAAATTTAAACCATGAAGGATAACAAAAATCGACAAGTATATTTTTTAAGAAATTTAAACTAATATATTTTTAAAGTAATTTAAACTGGGCCGTAAGTTTATTCCAATATTGTTCCCTTAAGCATTTCATCGAACATGTAGACCAAACAAAATTTTCAAGTATACAAATCAATGTCTCAAATCCTAACACATCCAAAAAGCCGAAAAGAAAAAAAAACAGATTTATGATTTTAACAACCAAAAGCAAAGGATATGACATACACTGTGTATCAGTCTATCGTTTATAATTTAATTGCTCAACTTATTGAACAATAAGTATGAAAAAATGGGGAATCCCATAGAAAGATTCGATTCAAATTTCTAAATAACACCTGTGACAATTAATTTTTCAAACCACAAAATTTGACACCCTCATAACATAAAAATCAAAATATATTTTACTTATATTCACAAGAACCCAGATGAATTTGACAAATTTTGTTGTTCGTCAACTCCATTTTCGTCCTACAAGAAATCCAAAAAAAATCAAGCAACTTAAGTAACAACCATTTTCATGTTGTCACAACTTTAGCACAAATATTGATAAATAGTACAAATATTAGTTATCAAAAAATAAACATATATGATTTGACTAAAAAGTTGTCAAGTGGAATTTGAGTTACTTGTTTTCTTACCTTTCTTTGAAATATTTATAATTTCAATCGTTCGACTACAAATCTAAATCGTTAAGTAAAAATCAAAACAACCTGTTTTCCCTCATTTTCTTCTCCACTACAAAACTTAGGTTAGATATATTATGTAAAGAATCGAGGGAGGAGGGGTATTTTTGTATTTTATTTTTTGTGAGATTTAATTGATATTAATATAATTCCTAATTTAATTCATATTATTTTTGATGATATTTAATTTTCATTAATAAAATTCATAATTTAATTCATTTTATTTTTTGTTATATTTAAGTGTCATTAATGAAATTCTAATTTAAAACGTAATATACGTTTTATAAAATCAATGGATAAAAATAAATGGGTTGACAAAGATGATGTCATCAAATAATCCAAAGGTAGAAAATATATGATTGAAATGCAATCAATGAACCTGATTTTTTCAGTTTAAAATTAAATGTTATATTTTAATAATATTTAGATATTACTATTTGATCGACCATTCAACACAAATGGAATTAATAGTTTGTTTCTTTTATTTCGTTTTATCTTTTTTTTTCATTGACTACTTAAGTACTCACTCAGTGACCAATTTATTTGTACGTTTTGTACATGTAAGAGTTCAGTAATAATAGAGCTTTTTCACAATTTCTCTTTTTATTTTTATTTCATGTCATTGCCACATCCCCAAACAACAAAGCTTAAATATACCTATTATAGAATAGAGGTTTTTTTATATGTGACACATCAAAGTTATTTATGGTATTATATTATTTTTTTTGTATACAAGTTGGTTAATTATATTTCATTGAATATATGTGAAGTCCACCGTAATGATTGAAGAAGAAATATCCGGAAAAAGCTTTTGGTGAAAAGCTTCCACAATAAGAAACAACGTTTTGAAAAGGAAAAAGCTATGAAAAAAGTCACATATTCTCTAACTTCTTCTCCCTCAGGCCTCACTCATATTTTAATTTACCTTCTTAATTATATTTAATTTTAATATTTCTATTTCTTTACTAGTTAATTAATTCTATCATTTATTTAATAATATTTAATTTATAAAATTTATAACAATTATATAATATTTTCATTTTTTTATTTTTATAATTATAACGATTTAATGATGGGTTTTGTAGCATATTTTAGATAAGTGATACTAAATCATAATTAGTTAAATTCATAAAAGAAACCATTCAGGGAAGTTAATCATGTGAGAATATACTTAATTATTCGTTAAAATTGGTGGAAAGATGATGCTACCATAGTTTTAAGTCATAACATTTATCCACGGGGCATGGCACTCCATCATTATTTATTTATTGGATTTTTTAATATGAAAGTATTAATTATAAAAAATATTATAATTATGTGAAATACACTAATTATTGAGATTATTAATAAAATTTATATTTAATTATGGTAATATTTCTTATAATTAATGTGTTTAACATTATTTATGATAATAATTGTGATTAATTAATACTTGTTATATGTGCTACAAATATTATAAAATCCCTTTATTTATTACAAAGAAACCGAAATAGAATCTAGTGAACCATCAACATCATCATACAACAACAAACGTATTTATTATGATCAAATAAAACAAAGACTCATCATTTCATAAACTTTATTATATCATCATGATTAGTCGTTGACTTAGAATTGCATTAGTGATTTAGAAATACCCAAATATTTAATAGCATGATTGGTCCATGATCTATAATAATAAAATTAAAGCATTTTACATAGTTTTATTAAAACTACATGACATATTAAGTGGTAAATTTTATAATAAGCATATCTAGTGTAAGATTCCTGGGACAAATGAGAATAGATATGCTTCCAATTAATGTCAAATAGTTCTTGAAATTGAGTTTTTACCGGAGTACTCATATTTCAAATTATCATGTGCTAGTCAACATGGGAATCAAGTTCCTCTCTTAGATACATATGACCATTAGCTAGAATGCATAATCTGATGCATACCAGTATACTCGCGTAAGTTCAACAGTTAACCAGCAAGAATTTCACAATCTACACATCTAAGTCTCCCACCCACGATTTCCAAGACACATTAATTAATGGAGGTATATCCTACCCATATGTTGTTATCCGCTACCATTTTCTTTTTCTTGTCATGTTCTGCTGCAGTAGATACAATATCTGCAAACCAACCAATCGAAGATGGCAGCACCATTGTTTCAGATGGTGAGACGTATGAGCTGGGGTTTTTTAGCCCCAGAAAGTCCAAGAATCGTTACCTCGGGATATGGTACAAGAAGGTCTCAACTTGTACGATCGTGTGGGTTGCTAACAGGGAAACACCAATCAGCGATGCATCTGGCGTGTTTGAACTCAGTAGAGAAGGAACCCTGCTGATTCTCAGTGGTGGTAGTTATACTAATACTGTGATCTGGTCATCCAATTCGGTGGTATCTGTCAATGTAATTAATCCGGTGGCACAGCTTCTGGACAGCGGAAATCTTGTGGTGTGGGATGAAAATAGCACCAAAGAAAACCCCATCTGGCAAAGCTTCGACTATCCTGGTAACACGTTGCTACCAGGAATGAAACTGGGGAAGGATTTGGTAAAAGAAAGAGAGAGGTATTTAACATCATGGAAGAGCCCTGATGATCCTTCTATAGGTGTGTATAAATACTGGTTAGACACAAATGGATATCCACAAATATTTGAGCGAGAAGGTTCAGTTGAACACTCCAGGCTTGGACCATGGAATGGTCTTGGGTTCCGTGGTCTTCCTATCGAAAACCCGAATCCAATTTACTCCGTAGAGTTTGTTGTCAACCAGAACGAAATGTATTATAGATATAAACTTAATAGTTCAGTTATTCAAAGGATAATCGTGATGTGGGATGGCATCATACTGCACTTGAACTGGATCGAGCGAACACAGGAATGGGTCACGTATCAGAATATAGTAGTTGATAGTTGTAGTCGTTATGGACCATGTGGTCCTTATGGGATCTGTGCTCACATTAGATCTCCCCCTTGCAGTTGTATGGAAGGTTTTGAAGTAAAAGTCCCTGAAGAATGGAATGCAGGAGATTGGTCGAGTGGGTGTCAACCTAAAAAGCCTTTCGATTGTGGGATTGGTGGGGATCATGGCTTCCAGAAAATTTCAGGTGTGAAGTTTCCAGACACAAGACGTTCATGGTACAACCTGAGCATGTCCCTTGGAGAATGTGAGATGGCTTGCATGAAGAATTGCTCTTGTACAGCTTATGCAAATTTAGATATCAGAAACGGGGGAAGTGGATGTTTGCTATGGTTTGGAGAACTAATGGACATGAGAGTGTATGATGAAAATCAACATCTTTATATAAGAATGGCAACCTCCGAGTTATCAGGTATATACAATTTGATTTATATTAACAGCGAAGGACTTCAGCACCTTCAATGTTTCACTTAAATTAGCCTAAGTAGTGAAAGTACTTAGTGCGCATAAACCTAGGGATGTAGTGAACCGAACATCAATGAATTTCTGTTTCGTTTGTTTAATAAATGAACGAATATGAACACAAATTATCGTTTGTTTAGTTAAATGAATGGAATTGAATAATAGCTTCGTTGGTTTATTTATGTTTGTGAATATTTGTTTATTTTATTCATTTATTTCGTTTGCTTAAGTTTATTTATGTGCATTTTTTTTTATTTTACTATATTAATTTCATTTATGTTTATAATTGTTCAATTGTGTTTATTCATCTCTGTTTGTTTATTTTCGTTGTTCACCAACGTAAACAAACAAACACGAACAGATAAGTTAAATGAACAAACATGTAAAATAAAATTTGTTTGCTTATCCATTCGTGTTCGTTTTTTATTCAATTAACTTAAACAAACGACCATAAACTTTATAGCCCTAGAAACCTCTTCAAACATTAATAGTAAAAGTAGTTCATCAACTATGCATATTAACAATTATGTATCTTTATTATTTCTAGTTATATCTTCTATTGTCTAATTAAACCTTTTGTGCATACATAGGATAAAGATTTAAATGAGACTTTTTAGAAAAGGGAAAAAGTTGAAATTCCTTGACCAAACTATCCCATATTAATTTCCGGAAAGATAATGAAACAAATAATAATGTGTTTCCTCTACCATGGTATGAAACAGCCAGTTGTCTGCCATTTATATGGTCAAAGTATATATATATATATATATATATATATATATATATATATATATATATATATATATATATATATATATAAAATTCATGTTCATAAACTTTTGTGGATTTTTGTATGATCTTCGGATAATAATAAAAAATACACCGGTTATCATAGTCATATGCTACATGTCTGAGTGTTCAACCGATTGTCTTTTGATTGCAAACATACTGATTATTGTATTCATTAACGAAAGGTCAATCAAGCTTTAACGAGACGAAGAGAATACTTACTTTGGTGTTGTCAGTTTTGTCAACTGTACTGCTTCTATCTACAATAGTGTACGCCCTTAAAAAGAAAAGGAAAAGGCGCCAAAAGAAAGGACGAGGTAACAGAAGTCATTTTTTATGTTTCTATAAATGAAACCATACCAATTACAACTTTGTATGAGTATATTTTTTAGCAGATTGATGCAATGAAGAGAACTTGGAAATGATTCTATGATATTGTAGGAAACCAGGCACATAACGCTCATAAGGATCATTCCAGCCTTCAGAACAAAAACCTTGATGAGTTACCCTCTTTTAGCCTGCATGAAATCTCTATGGCTACCGATGACTTCAACATTGACAACAAGATTGGAGAAGGTGGTTTTGGTCCAGTTTACAAGGTAACTTATTGATGCTTTCTAATAATATGTAATAGGTATTAGTATCAAGAATGGAATCCTGATATAAGATGTACAGTAATATCAGGATCTTGAATTCCAACATTTTTTCTTTTAGGGTTTGTTGAAAAACGGACAAGTAATAGCTGTAAAGCGACTCTCAAAAACGTCCGACCAAGGGCTTGATGAATTCAAGAATGAGGTCATTTGTATCGCCAAACTTCAACATCGGAATCTTGTGAAGCTCCTTGGATACTGTATTCATGGAAATGAAAAAATTCTGATTTATGAATACATGGATAACAAAAGCTTGGACTCATTTCTATTTGGTTTGATTCTCTATACATCTCAATTCAAACTTGTAACAACAATATCGAGTTTGTTGGACATGCATGGGCTAAGTAATTTATATTGAGCAGATGAAACAAGAAGTTCAATGCTTGATTGGCCTCAACGTTTTGGTATTATCCATGGTATAGCTCGAGGTATTCTTTATCTACATCAAGACTCCCGCCACCAAATTATCCATAGAGATCTCAAGGCAGCTAATATCTTGTTGGACAGTGAAATGAATCCAAAAATATCTGACTTTGGCCTTGCTCGAAATTTTGTTGGACAGGATGGCATGGCAAGAACAAAGAAGGTGGTCGGAACATAGTAAGAATTTTTATACATGGTCCGATAGATTTTTGCACCATTTCTTGCCCCAAGAAAAGGGAAAAATACAAACAAATACAATACTTTGTTTCCAATATGTTTAATTGTTGAACCTGGTTGCAGTGGTTACATTCCTCCCGAGTATGCAATACATGGACGTTTCTCAATAAAGTCGGATGTATTTAGCTTTGGTGTAATCGTGTTGGAGATAGTGTGTGGAAAGAAAAACAGAGGGTTCTCCCATGAAGGTCATAGTGATAATCTTCTTGGACATGTAAGTTAAATTGGTAAATTATTCCTCACCAACTAGAGCAAAAACTAGTGTTTTCTTTAACATCACCCTTTAGCAAGCTTATATAAAGTTTGGTTTCATACAGGCATGGAGACTCTATAAAGAAGACAAGTCCATTGAAGTCATGGGTGCATCTTTACGTAACTCATGTGTGGTCCCTGAAGTCTTACGATCAATACATGTTGGGTTATTGTGCGTGCAACATCATGCAGAAGATAGGCCCACTATGTTATCAGTTGTTTTAATGCTGATTAGTGAGAGTACACTGCCTCCACCTAAAAAACCAGCTTTTTTCACTGAAGACAATTACCCTAAAGTTGAGTCAGTTTCATCACAAGAGGAATATATGATAACACTCTTGTATGCTAGATAAAAAGCATGTGCGGTGTAAATTTTGGACACTTCTATTCATCCCCCTCATTTCTTGCTTTACTTTTCCCCTTTCCACATTGTAATCATGGATTCCATGAATTCAACTCTTCAAATAAGTGTTTAAGATAGTAGCATGATAAGGATTTACTGGTTCTTGATGTGACTCTTATCTAATTACCTATTTAGGTAATCTCTTTGTATATAAGTTGATGGTTAATACTCATTATCAAATGTTATATTCATTTGTGGATTTTTGGTTCATTCATATGGTGTCACAGTCTTGGCCCAATTGGGACCTTAGCTGACCATGGAGGCGAACATAGGAAAAATGAACCCTTTGTTAAGGAGTTCTTGAAGTTAAGACATAAGTTCTTGCATTTCGGTAGGTTCAAGTTGCTAAGGTGCTCGAGCAATGGGAGTTACACCTTATATACATTTAATTCCAAATTCCTAGTTGCTCACCGGTGGAAAACCAAGTAAGACTTTAGAAATACTTCAGGAAATACCCAAACCACTTTCTACATCTTCCATTTTCTTTTTCTCACTTTTCCCGTCAAGCACGTAAGCAACAAAAGAATCACATCCTTTAAGGATGCATTTGTTGGGATATAAGATTTAATTGGTATGCAGTATTAAAGGTAATATATTGTTCAAACGTCTGAGCCGAAAAAAATGCAAAGCGACATAAGAAATAAATAAGACAAAGTCTTTTAAAAGCTTAAAGTTGAGTTTCTTATTGAAAAAGAAATAGACGGGTTACAATAGGATTACAATATGTAGCTGACCACCACACATATTTATAGCCTAATTTGAGTAATATAATAATAAAAGTAACTAAGAGAGATCCATACACATCTCTTAAAACTGGTACATGTCTACCTAGTCTATTTATAAAATAACAAATAAAGACAATACACACTTGCTTTTATGACAGACAACTAGGAAAAAAGTTTAAAGATTTGTGTCCATGAAAGCTTTAAAAAATTGCACCCTATATTTGTTTAATAATAAAAGCTACCCATGAAAGAGAAATTTTTTCTACCCTTCCGTAAAGTTATCCTTCCTAAGAGAGAGAAATCACTTTTCTATCCTTCCAAGCAGTTCTACCCTTCCAATCCTTTAAGGGTTGTCCAGTAAAAACTATTAGGAAATTTTCTTTATTCTTATTATTACTATCTAGTTTAATGTCAAAAATTTCCCCTTAAATTGGAACAAGCTCGGTATCCGTCACACCGAACATATTTCGCACTTTGCCATGCTTCATGTGTTTCAAGGCCTTTGTAAAGATATCCGCTCATTGATCCTTTGAGTTGATGTGTTCTACGATAATTTGTCCTTCCTCAACACATTCTCTTATGAAGTGATAGCAAATGTTAACGTTCTTGTTTCTACCATGAGACATAAGATTCTTCATCAACTGAATGACCGACTTGTTACCAACAAACAAGGTGATAGGCATGACATGATCTCCCATAAGCTCCTTCATAAGATTTCTAAGTCAAATAAATGGCTTGACATGTAGTCGCCGTAGCTGTCATGAACTCAGTTTCACATGTTGACAAGGAAACAATCCTTTGTTTTTTAGATTGTCATGTCATTGCATTTCTTCCTAGGTAGAAAATCATCCCACTTGTACTCTTCCCACAACCTTGTCACCTCCATGATCACTACCACTAATCCCAACCAAGTCATTAACTTCACAACCCTTTCCATAGTTGAGCCGATAATTAATGGTTCCTTTAACATATCACAAAATATGTTTTACCACTTGAAAATGCAAGGTGATTGGTTGTTCCATGAAACGACTAGCAATACCAACCACATATGATAAATCATGTTGAATGTGTGTCCAGTACCTTAGACATCCCACTACTCGCCTATATTCGGTTGAGTCAACTTTTTCATCGCCTTCATCTTGCTTAACCTTCAACTTGGGTTCCATGGGTGAAGTTGTCAGGTTGCATTCTAGCAACTCAAATTGCTCCAAAATCTTTTTTGCGTAAGCTGTTTGTTGTAAAGAAATTCCCAACTTCTTTTGTGACACTTATATTCCAAGATAATATGAAAGTAAACCCAAGTTACACATTTCGAATTATTTTTTCATTTGTTCCTTGAATTCCATGATGCCTTCGTTGTTTGATCCCGTAACGATCAAGTTGTCAACGTAGATACCAACTAAAAGAGTTTTTCCATTTCGGTTCCTTTTTTACACCACTATGTCTTGTGAAAATTTCGAAAAACCAAGTCCTTTTAGGCTTTTATCCAACCGAATGTTCCAAGCTCGAGGAACTTGTCGTAAACCATAAAGTTCCTTGGAGAGTTTAAGCACCTTGTGACTATGTATTTTGTCAATGTATCCTTCCATTTGACGTACATAAACCTCATATTCAAGATATCCATTAAGAAAAGCCGACTTGACATCTAAATGGTGGACGAACTACCCATGTTGAGATGCTAAGGCAAGAATAAGCCTTATGATGTAAAGTTGCGCTACCAGTGCAAAAGCTTCATCAAAGTCAACTCCTTTATTTTTGTACATATCGTTTTGCGACAAGTTGAGCTTTTTTTATGACGTTTCCAAGATTGACTTTTTTCACTTTAAAGACCCATTCAATCCTATCCCTTTGTGACCTGATGGCAAGTCGGTAAGCTTTCATGTCCTGTTTTTTACGATTGCATCCAACTCATTTTACATGGCTTCCCATCATGGTTTAGAGGTAACCGCCTCTTCATAATTCAAGGCTTGATCCATTGCAATACTCAACAATTATCCAGGTTATAGGATCACATTTTCAGCATCATTATAGATATCGGCAAGCGAAATGAATCTTTTTGGCCTAATCTCTCTTGAGGGGATTTTTGTGTTGGTCAATATTTAAGAAAACGGGGCTGGAATAGGAGTATATGGGGTTGTTTCAGGCTGGACAGATTCGACATATGGGTTGTCCGGATTTTCCAAGTGGACTCTAGGGATGTCCGAGGTTTCGGGCTAACTTTAGGGTTGTCTGGTTACACCGGGTTGTCTTCACAACTGTTTATCTCAATTATCGTGAAGGTTTTAGTGGTTGCGGCTTCATCCATTTTGTTTTTGTACCAATTCCATCTTTCACTTTAAAAAAAACATCGCGACTAACTTGCAATTTCTGATTCTCGGATCAAATAATCGATACCCTTTACATCCATCTTCCACTCCAAGATACACCATCTTTTTGCTTCGGTCTTCAAGTATAAACCTACAAATTTGGCATAAACAACACAACCAAAAACCTTCAAATGCTCAAGATTTGGTGTTTTATCAAAGCAAGCTTCATACGACGTGATGTCAGGAAGCGCTTTTGTAGGTAAGCGCTTGAGAAGTTAAACTGTGTGTCTAACAGATTCTCCCCAAAATTCTACTGGTATATTTTTTCCTTCAAGTAGACTTCTTGCTATATCCATAATTGTATAATTCTGTCTTTCTACAACCCATTTTTTTGAGGTGAATGTGGGGTAGTAAGATGCCTTTTGACTCCATTTTCTTCACAAAATGATGAGAATTATTTTGATGTAAACTCTCCCCCTCGATCTGTATGAAGTTTCTTCAATTCATAGCCTGGACTTTTTTCGACCATCAACTTGAATCGTTTGAAAAGCACCCCGAGGATTCAAACTTCCCATATAAACTATAAACCCGCACCCACCGACTATAGTCGTCTACCAAAAGAAGAAAATATTTGCTTCCTCCAATAGAGGTGGGTGTAATCGGACCACATAGGTCCGCATGCACAAGTTGAATTTTAAGCTCAAAATTTTTTTTTGGTTCGGAAAGATATTCGGGTTTGTTTTGCAAGAACACACCATTCACACACTTGATTTTAATGTTCGATCCTTGGAACTCGGGTTTCCATTTTCCTTTCCAAAAACATTTTTAAGGCAGGATAATTAATGTGACCAAGTCTAGAATGTCATGTCCAAGTCGATTCGTCCTTCGTGGTCAAAAGGCATGTTGTTCTACCGGTTAGTAACTGAGTTTTATATAATATGTTTTGGTGATCTTTGAACTCTCAAAAGTAGAATTTTATATCTATCATATAACCTCAAAATCGATCCGTACATAGTGACTATAATTCCTTCTTCCTTCATTTTTCCGAGACCGATGATGTTGTTTTTAAGACATGGAATGTAGTATACTTCATTCGAAAGTCTTTGGTCGCTATTTTTGCAATCAAATAAAATTGATCTTTTTCCTAAAATAGCAACAATGGAACCGTCGTAAAATCTTACGTGACCGATAACACTTCCATCCAACTCATGGAACTTTGAGCGGTCTCCCTTCATATGGTTTCTAGCACCATTGTCAAGATACCATACCTCATACACAACAAGACTTTCTCTCTCTCTCTCTCTCTCTCTCTCTCTCTCTCTCTCCCCAATGAAAGAATATTAACACAAATGTTCTCTTCTAGCAACACCTTTTCGGGTACATATTCTTATGAGATTACCATCATTATGATGGGTGGTTCTTCATTGGCTTGTGTGAGGTTTGCCTCCTCATTGCGGTTCTTTTTTGGGCACTCTGATGATACATACAGACCAAACTTCTCACATTTAAAACACTTTACTTTTCTTTTATCCTTCTTGTGGTCATTCCGTTTTGCATTGGATCCACGACCACGCCGTCATCCTCAGGCTCTCCCTTTGCCTCAACCACCATGACTACCTTTATCCTTTGAGGTGTTTGACGAGCTCCGCTCGTCATGTTTCTTGGATCGTGATGCCCACTCGACATGAGTAAGCAATAAGGAAGGTCCATCTCCTTGTTCTTTATAACTCCAAAGCCTCGCGTCATGAGTTTTTGAACGACCCATAACCTCTTCCACAATCATGTTTTTTAGGTCAACAAAGTTTTCGATAGATTTCATGATTTTCATAAATTGTAATGGGATGGCTCAAAGAAATTTCTTCACCACCACAACTTCCTCAATTTTTTATTGCCTAGAGATCGAATAATGGTCATAATGGTATTTAATCTCATGAAAAAATCATCCACCAATTCACTGTCTTTCTTTCAGATAACCACGAAGTCACTTCTTAAGGTTTATACTTTAGCCTCTTTTACATGATCAGAGCCCATGTGCATCACCTTAAATGTATTCTATGCTTCTTTAGTTGTGTCCCCAACAAGCGTAAATAGCACGTACTTTGGAATTGGTTGGTAGATAGCAATTAGAGCCATTCAATCTTTCTATTCTTCTACTTATGTATTTTGAATTTCATCCCACACTCCTTGTGCTCACAAATTCACTCGCATCTTTATCGCCCATAGTGAGTAATTTAACTTCGTAAGCATCGGATAATATAATGTCACACTAGCATTCTTCTTAGATTTTTTCATACCTTCACCTTTATCTGCCATCAGTAACCTTGGCATACAGTCACCTTGATTGATCTAATACCACTTGTTGTGAAATAAAGATCTACCTGTATGCAATATTAAAGATAAATTATTCTTCAAACGTGTGAGCCGACAAAAATACAAAGAGGCAGAAGAAATAAATGAGACAAAGTCATTTACAAGCTAAAAGTTGAGTCTTTTATTGAAAAAGAAATAGACTGGTTACAATATGATTACAAGAAGTGGATGACCACCACACACATTTATAGCCTAATTTGAGTAATATAATAATAAATGTAATCTAAGGGAGATCCATACATATCCCTTAAAAATTGGTACATGTCTACCTAGTCTGCTAATAAAATAACAAACAAAGACAATACCCACAATTAGGGAAAAAAGCTTAAAGAGTTATACCCAAGAAAACATTAAACAATTGTAATCTACAACTTTTTAATTATAAAAGCTACCCATGAAAGAGAAAACTTTTCTACCCTTCCATAAAGTTATCCTTCCAGGGAGAGAGAAAGCACTTTTCTATTCTTCCCTCAATTTCTATCATTTCAATTAATCATATCCTTCCAAACTTTGAAGGGTTATCCGGTAAAAAGCTATACAACAATTTTTTTATTCTTATTATTACTATCCAATTTAATGTCACAGCATCATCGTTAGACCTTTGTTGCGGAAATTAAACTTTGCAGACTATATATAAACTACGTAAAAAGTCACAGCTTCATATCATTTTCTTTAAATGTTGTTTATCAAAGGCGGTTTCTCTCAAGATTGGTAACTGCTAGGATGTTATGTTTGTAAAAGTGGGAAGTTGCAATAGTTTTTATAATCTGATCAATAATCAACATAAAACTATTCAGGAGATGGATGCTTCAAGACATTGTTTATACTATGATATAGGACATGTGGCATATTAAAAACAACATTATTTTTAAAGGATATAAAGGTTGCAATGAAATTCTTAAATCGGATCAGAGATTGTGGATGTCCAACCCAATCTTATCTAATACTCATTTGTAATGTTCCTTTTTCCTAGCTGGATTTTATTTAATGTTATTGTTGTTTAAAAAAGTATGTTCATTGATATCTAGTTGTTAAATGTGTAACATTCCAATGGCAAGGTAATTTCAATTTCAACCCTAAGTGTGTATATTATTTCAATTTTGACCATTGAGCTGAGGAAGGTTACTAGATTAGCCCATTATGGCAATTTCATAATTTCAACCAAGTGGAGTACGTTGAGCGTACGTTGTGTACGCTAGGCATACTAGGGCGCGCCCTATTATGTTGGGCGTACACCTCGTACACAAGGTATATGTGAAGAAATGGTAAACCCTAATTTTTTGGGTTTCGTTCATATTTAAATCTCATTATAGCCTCATATCTTATTCTTCTTCAGCCTCTCTCTATGAAAAACGTCTTCAAGCAACCCTAAGTAAGAAGAATCCATTTTTTATCCCATAGGAGTGTTTGAAGTTTATGACACACAAATGCATGTCATCTTCATTTATGACAGAAACTTTAATGATACGCAATGCGTGTCCTAAACGCACGTCGTAAGGTTACGACAAGCAAATACATGTTGTCTTCCTTTACGACTGGGCCTTCCTTGACATGCATTTGCATGTTATCTGTACCTTCTTATGACATGCAATGTGTGTCATTAAAGGGTATTTTTCTAGTAGTGATAAGTGAAAAAGGAATTTAAAATTACATTACAGGACCAACTCATGGAAGAAACCAAGGATAAAAAGAATGATGTGGAATCCTATGTTTATGAAATGAGGAACAAGGTAATTAATTAATTAGTATAATTTTTTATTAATACTATATATGTATTCATGCATGTTAAATCATAACAACTCTTTTTGTTTATTTCCGGTTTTATGATAAATTGCAAGAATTTGTGACGGATTTGGATAGAAAAGCCATAATAGCTAAGCTTCAAGAAATTGAATATTTGTATTTTCCAATTATAATTACTCACATCTGACGTGGTATTGCTCAATGCATGCATAAAAGAGAAAGAAACATGGAGGGAAAAGTGGTTGGTCATTGTGATTCGGTGTATGTAGAAAAGAAAGAGAAATGGTAGTTGTAAGCAAAACACATATGAAAAGGATATGACACGTGTATTGAAGGGTAAATGAGCAATCTCCGCACTTTCTAAGCTATTTGTTGTTTTTGTGGTTATGATTTGTTCTTACTTTCACTTCACTCCACATTTTTTTTCTCATTAATACATTGTATTTTGAAAGTATAATGCGAAAAGTGAGTATATTCTCCAATGTACTGCTTCGTAACAAAATAGGATATGTGTTGTGAACCCCAGTAGCCTTCATTTCAAGGTAATAAATTGTTGTGTTTTGTTTTTAGAAGTAGAAACGATGAATGTCTAAAAAACAAGGGAGAGTGTTTGATGGACACAGTTGCTAATAGTTTTATCTTCACATCTAGAGAAAAATATAAGTGCATTGTTTTTATACGGAAATAATAAAGTCCATTTTTTTGGTAAAATGTGAAACTATTAAACTGTTGTCGTGCATGATTTAAGAAAATAAAATATTCACTGCTTGGTTGCACTAATGGGTAGCGTAGGGAAGCAGGGTCAAATCCTCAGAGACAAAGCCTAATAGTGTAACGATCCAATTTTCACGTCCGAAAATTTCGTTTTAAAACATTACTTTAGAAAACATTAACAATTAAAAACATTGTTTGATTACACAATAACACAACGTAAACCATGTTTAAAAGCCAAACCATGCAACCCATCAAAATATCAGAGTACAAATCCTAGTGAATCTCGTAAATGCGGAAACCAGAGTGTGTGCATGATGTGCCGCTACCGCGGCAGCTCCTTCCCCTTCGAAGAAGAGGTACCTGAAACCAAAACTGTAAAACGTAAGCACAAAGCTTAGTGAGTTCCCCCACTGTACAACATACCACATAATCACATAACATACGTAAATTTGTCAGGCATATCTGGGTGCCCGACCTACCCCTTCGGTCCTCTCAACCGGATACTGCCTAGCATATCTGGGTGCTGGCCTCCCCTTCGGTCCTCTCGACCGGATACTGCCTAGCATATCTGGGTGCTGGCCTCCCCTTCGGTCCTCTCGACCGGATACTGCCTAGCATATCTGGGTGCTGGCCTCCCCTTCGGTCCTCTCGACCGGATACTGGGGACTATTTCACCCCCTACTACTACCACATAACACATATATCACATAGTCTATCTAGCATGGCTGGGCATGACCACCCCTTCGGCCCTATCGACCGGTATTCTGGGGGACTATCTCCCCCTACTGTCACTAACACATAACATAACACAGTAGTAGCAACCCTAGATGAATATCACAAAGAAAATCATCTAATCACACATCTCCTACTGGTGGGCCGACATTGTGGCCTTAGACCCACCGCTACTGGAAGGTAACTCACCTCAAAGTAGCTTCTGAACTGATCGGGAACTGACTGACTGCTGCTCCTGCTGCTCCGGAAATCCCCTGACTGCAATTCCCACAACATACTCAATCACACACTGCTAACTGTCCTTTGGGTAAAATGGCCATTTTACCCCTGTTCAAGCCCTAAGTCAAAGTCAGAGTCAACTTTCAGTTGACCCGACTCGTCGAGTTGGCTCTCCAACTCGCCGAGTTCCTATCCAGACGATTGTCCTGAGTCCCTAATTCTACTCGTCGAGTTAGGCTATGACTCGATGAGTTCTTCTTCTAAACTGACATTGAAGTTCTTCATCCTACTCGCCGAGTTGTATGAACGACTCGTCGAGTTCATCTTCATCCGATGAACACTCATGCTTAGACTCGCCGAGTTGTATGAACAACTCGCCGAGTCTGTTCTTGATATATGAAGATTGCCTTGGACTCGCCGAGCCAGGCCATGACTCGCCGAGTCCTACCATGGGTCAGTTCAGCTTCCAACTCACCGAGTCACACCCTGTGACTCACTGCTCAAACTCGATACAACAAAAAGGGACAATTTCGGTGACTCGCGAGCAGACTCGCCGAGTCATATGAATGACTCGCCGAGTCGTTGCCATGCACCCATTAATTACACCGATTTGTTCGATTCCAGTCCATGCCATTCACAGATCTAGGCTTCTAAGACACGAATCACACGTAAAGTTTCCAACTTTACGTGTAGATATTCACCAATATGGATTTTAGGGTTCAAAATGCCTCAAAAGGGTAGATCTAGGGTGAACAAGCCACATGGGTCCATAAAGCTAACAGATCTGAGCTCCTAGAGCTCAATCTTGCCTAGATCTAGAGGCCAATCAACTTATTACGAAACATTATGCACATACTAGCTTGGGGAATGGCTCAAGAACGTCTTAAATGAAACCTTAAGCATAGAAACAGGGGGAAAATGGCATATACCTCAATGAAACTGCTGAAAAAACATAATGATGCTTGGATGGCTCTCCTTCCTCTTGATCTACTTCCCCTTCTTGCCTCAAAGCCTTCAAGAACACACACAATAGCCTCAAACTCTCAAGGAACAAGCTTAGAACGAGGGTTGGGAGCTCTGGGGTGAATGGGGGCTGGCATGGGGCGGATATGAGGTTTAAATAGGGTGCAAACCCCTGAAACTTAGGGTTTCATCCAACAGCGGTGATTCGCCGAGTCTAGGATATGGACTCGCCGAGTCACCAACTTAAACATGTCCTGGGTCTCGTCTTTACTCGGCGAGTCGGACCTATGACTCGCTGAGACCAAGGCTAAAAATGGAAAATACTTAAATAAGATTTACATACCATGAACCAGGTGCTACAAATAGTCAATGCCTCTTTGCGTAAGGCACATAGTAGTCTTAAAATATAAAACGTAAAAAGGGGGATTTTTTTTATGTAAACTTAAAAACTAAAATTGCAGAGAAATAAACTAAAGAAAATTCAATAATAAAGACGAATTCAGTTCTGCCAAAATTTTCCTAATCATGCAATCAATGCAGCCCCAGTTATTCAAAATGTGTTCTATCTAAGCTATTACTGAAAACTACTAATAAGATTTAGTAAGTTCATTTTTACCTAATTTTTTAATCACAACAACCTCTTCAATTAACCCTAACTTTTTACTGATCTAATTAAACAAGCTCTTAATTAAATTCAAAAAAACTACATTAAGATCTGTGTAAAATTCATAGCAATATGCAATACTTCTTACAATCTCGGAAGCGTAAAGATATAAAATTTCAGTTTATAATAAAGTCAAATCCAAACATAGAACCAATTTATTACTTGTTACTTATTACTAGATTGTCAAAACAATTACGGATTTCAACAACTGATTAACTGGAATGATTAAATCCTAGCTAGATGATCAGACTAACAAGAATCAAAATCAAACATTCATTAAGCACAAAAACTGAGATTACTAAATAGAAACACACAATGAAAACCAAATTTGATCATTAATCACATGAAAAGTACTAGTCTTTTGTAGAACTAAAAACTAGGGTTTTAGCCAAACATGGCTAAAATTGAATTATAACTATCGAAAAGAGAAACTAAATGACCAATCTTACTAAACTAAATGTATAAGATGATCCACAACCTTCAGATCTTCGGAAAATGATGAAAAGTAGTAGAAATCGCCTTTAGAAGGGTTTTTCGTCATCTAGGATTGTCTAGGGTTCAAACTGATCAGAGAGGTCGAATTTATATGCAAGCCAATAACTTCTGGAGCAAGAAAGAGAAAAATTTGATCGAAGTTCCAAAAAGTACAATCGGATTTTTTATACTTTGATCAAATTTCGCATTTAACTGAGTTCTGACAAATTTCTGAACCTCAAACCTTCAACACGGTCAAATTTTTGAGGAAATTTCAATCGAATTTTTGATAATTCTTCATGGGAATTCAAAATAAGGCAATCTATCTTTGAAGCTTTCACACAATCGAAGTTCTAGAAAAACACAACCAAATTTTTGGATTTCCACACGAAATGTTCGTTTTTCCTTGACCAAAATAGCTTCCAAGCATTCCTCAGCATCCTTCATAAGTTCCAAGCTACAATTTAGGCTCCAATGCTCCATCAAACGCATCCAAAGCTGCTCCCAAAGTACCTCTTCACTCAAATTATCTGAAAAATAACATCAAAACATGAGCAGTATGGGAATTTTGACGAAAAACTTAAGCTGATGTTAAATGCTAATAATAACTATCCTAAATAACATAAAATATGATGTTAACTACTAATAATAACTATTCTAAAAGATGCATAAATTGGCATCTATCAAATCTCCCCAAGCTTGAACCTTATTTTCCCTCAATTAATAAAAAGATTAAACATTATGAACGAAAATGGAAAGATGTAGATGACCTAAAAAGAACTTAGAATAAAGAGTGAATAAACAAAAGGAACTAAAATTTTGAACTTTAATAAAAGTACTTTACTTTTTTTTTTCTTCACATGATCAGACCTTACATTGAGGAAGATCTAATTGAATCACTACCTAGACATACATCTCAACACCTTCCATGTATCACAGACTCCCGAAGTCAGGAAGACTCGCGATGGTGTAACCTATTATGCAATCATAGCTTTTATTTAAGTTTTATACCTTAATTAGACTTGTAAGCGAAAATAACATATTTCATAATTTCATGCCCTCAAGGATAAATAGTTAACAACCAGGATTGACGCGTCCTTAAGAACCTATCACGTCAAATCAGCTTTTGTTGAAGCAGTGGGCGCACACGTAAGGGCTCAACTCCTATGCTTTCACTTTTCCGGGAGTAACAAATATCATATCACACAATTCTTTATTCACGCCATATTTGACTTTGAGGCGGCCTCTGAATTGATTGAACTTGATTCTTTGTATTTTTTTTCCTTCGGCTTTGAGTTTTTCAATCGTCTTTTTGAATTTCTTGAGATTTCTTCTGTTAAATTCTTGAAATTTGGCCTGGGTATCGGATATGACAATCCGTACCTTTCTTTTCTCTTTGACTGTGTGGATCTGACATTAGGCTCTCTGTTACCATGAAGGTAACACGTGTCAACAAATAGGTCCATGTTATGTGGGTCTAGACTTGCCGATCAAGGTTCTTATTAAACATTCAAAAGCAAATCATTCTGAAACTGTTATTACCGCTCATGCAGTGTTTCGGTACACCATTCTTTTTAGTTTCTGCAGTCGGTGTCTCAGATCACGGTGTTTTGCCTCACCTAGTTTTGAAAACTGCTTCTACACTTCCAATATCGATCATGTCGTTTCGGACTTTCATTTTTCACATTTACAGGGCTATTAAATGTAAAAAATTTCTCATCTCATGTAACTTTTTTTCTAATAATTTTTTTCATTTTTTATGAAGAAAATAAATACTAAAATAACTAAAAATAAAATTGTTTTGGGTTTTTGTTTTTTTATGCAGAAACATAAAATAAAAATATCTTTTTTTTATATGTGAATGCAATGCAAAAAATAAAAAATTGAAAATTTAACTGAGAAACTAAAAATTTTAAAATTTTTAACCAAAAATGCAATTTTTTTCACATTATCCCCTCCCCAAACTTAAAATGATGCATTATCCTCAATGCTTAGAAAGGAATGAACAGGGAGCTCAATAAGGCATATAAAAACAAAAGGTTGCAACTAGGAAATAATGTACCTGATAAGTTTGCAAAAAATCTGATTTTGACAAAGTTGTTGGTGAAAAATCTGAATTTCAGCAACGTAGAAGATCATCTGATTTCACCAAGTTACTTGGAACTGCGACCACTCTTTATTAAACGCAGAAAAATAAACTACACATCGGGTTGCCTACCGGAACGCCGCTCTTATTTAAAGTTGTTGGCTCGACTGTGCCGATCCAGATTTGTTAACCGGTGAATGTGGGGCTCTTCTTCAGCTCAACTATTTTCTTTCTTACTCCAAATCCCTTCAGATATGGTAGAATTGGTGGATCTAGTGGTTATACAACAAACTGGAAAGACTTCATATTTTTATCGGAATACTCTATTTTCAGATTTTATATTCTTTTCTTTTCTAATTTTCTTTCTAGAAACTTTCTCCTTTTCCTCAAGCTTTTTTCCTTTTCAGCTTCTTATCAGCAATCACCTTTTCCTCATCCTCCCCAAGCTTAGATTTTTCTGTCAACTTCTTATCAACTCCTTTAGTAGAAATCATATCACCCTTCACATCCCCATGCTTATTTCGTTTCAGCTCCTTTGATGTATCATCAGATAATTTTATGTCTAAAAATATTTCTTACACAAAAGCATTAGAAAACTCACAACAGTCATCAGGAAAAGGACTACTGGTATCCAGCTAACTAACAGAAAGATTATCCGAAATATCAACATCATTTATACTAAAACTGGCCACATCCCCATCAAACTCCATGGAAAGAGTACCATCAAAAGCATCAAATTTTGTTTTGGTGGTTTTCAGAAAAGGCATTCCTAAGATAATTGAGTTTTTGACTGATACATCCATAATGCTCATGTCCATTATGTAAAAATCAATAGGAATTAATTCATTCACATGGATAAGAACATCCTCTGATATACCTTTTGGGTGTACCGTTGAGTGATCTGCCAACTAAATGATGGTCCTGGTCTTTTGTAAAGTTCCCAATTTTAATTTTTCAAAAACGGAAAATGGGAGGACATTAACTAAGGCACCTAAATCCAAGATGGCTTTTGGAAAAGTAAGGTTTCCCAATTTACAAGGAATTGAGAAAATTCTTGATTCCTTATAGTACTTTGGAGGTAAGTCTTTTTGCAAAATCATTGAAATGTTTTTGCTAGCTTTTATTGTTTCGTTTATTTTCAGCTTTTTCTTAGAAACACATAAGTCTTTTAAAATTTTAGCATAATAAGGGACTTGTTTAATAACATCTAAAAGTGTGATATTTACCAATTACGAAAGGTTTCCATGATATCCTCTTCTTCTTGCTCGTGTTTCGTGCTCCTCAGTCTAGATGGGAATGGTGGGATTGGCTTGTACTCTTTCAGAACTGTCTTGGGTTGCTTAGGAGTCTCTTTTTCCACCTCTTTTTCAGCTTCTTTCTTACCCAAAACTTCTTCAGTTACTTCTTTTTCAGCCCCCTCTTATGTTTCAGATTTACTTGGACCATCATAAATCTTCCCAATTCTCAAACAAATTGCACTCAGATTGTGCTTTGGATTTTTTTTTTCATTTTATCCCGGTAACTTTCCTTGAGATTCCAGCCGACCTACAAAAATAGAAAGTTAAGACACATGTTGTTCCAAATTCTTGGTACTAGCTCTGGTTTCATTTTGGAATGCGTGAGTTCTGGTGGCTATGCTTTTAACAATATCTTCTAAGGCCGTGTTGGAGCTGCCAAATTGCTGATTTGAAGGCTGCTGATGAAAACTCCGATTCTGAAATGCTGCCGATTTTAAAAATTCTACTGAAAACCCGATTGCTAAAATCCAGGATGATGCTGAAATTGTTGTCTTTGCTGAAAATTATTTTTCTAATAATAATTTGGAGGTTGATTAAAAATCGTTTGTTGTTGATATCTTCTGATAGATTTTACTGGAGCAACATCCTCTTTTAGTAGTGGATACATATTAGTAGGATGTTCGGTTTTCAAGTAGATTCCATATCGTTTCTTTTCAAATCCTTTTTATTTTGTTAGCAGCAACAACGCTTTCTTCAGTTCAGAAATATGAGATTCAGGAGGGCGTTACTAATCTTTTTTTACTCCTCATAGCGGATCTATGTACCATTCTTCATCATTTGCAGAATGTTTTGAGTCGATCGCCAAATTTTCTATTAATACCCTAATTTCAGTTGGTGTCATATATGTAAGTGAGCCTCCGCTCGAAGAATTGATCAGTCGCCTCTCCATAGGTGTTAGACCTTCACAGAATCACTGATAAAGTTGGTAATCGCTAATCCCATGGTGTAGGCAATGGACCAGCATCTTCTTGAAGCGCTCCCAGTAGGTGTGGAAAGCTTCAAATGTTCCCCATTTTATAACAATGATTTCTCTATGTAAATTAGACACCTTTGCTTCTGGACACTATTTTTCTAGAAAAAATTTTGCCGGCGCATTCCATGTGGTGATAAATCTAGAGGGGAGATCATATAGCCACTATTTTGTTGTATCCCGGATTGAAAAGGGGAATGCCTTTAACTTGATCTGATCTCCTGTAATAGCATGTAGCTTCATCCCAGAACAGACATGAGAGAACTCCTCTCTAAAACTACATCATATTACTCTAAAAATTGCTACATCCATATTTATAAACAAACTTTTACATTGATAATTTGAGTACAAGAGACTGGATACAAACCGACTTAACTACCCAGTAAATTATAATTCTATACATACATGATCACAAAATACAAAAATTAAATATTATTAACTATTCTAAATCTTCCAACAGTATCTATCTATACTGGATCCTTATTACCTGCAATAGTTAAACACTGAGAGGGATAAGTGGTGACGTTTTGTGAGTTCAATAATAGATACAATATAACGTTATGCTATATATATATACTTCAATATGGAAGAAGCAAAGAGGAATAAGGAACAACAAAGGCATATGTGAATAATATGACAAGCTTTCTATATCAATCAATGATTTTATTCAAAATATATACAATCAATGAGACATAACAATTTCAATACTTGATATACATCAATAAAGCTACGGCCCAAATGGCACAGAAGACATACACTTTGTGAATAAATATTTTGGTAGATTCCAGGATTTTAGCCTTATCTAACCTTCTGCCAATGCCATACTGGTAGAATTCATTCTCTTACGAGGCATGCTCTACACGGACAAAGGCTACATACCAATACCATCGTGAATCTGTCACACCCCCAAACCAAGGATGGCGGAAACGTCCGGGGGTGGAGGACTTCATGTATAGTATCATAACCACAATTTCAATAGTAATTTAAACAACACAACCAACATATATATAATTGAAAAAGTTGCATCACTTGTATGAATTACATGTTTCAAAATCAATTACAATATGTTGACAAAATATGAAAAGTTTGACGCCTTAACGTCCCATCCTCAAAAGCACTTGATAATCTGATTAGTGTTTTCCTGAGAATACAAGTTGTTTGAAAAGTGTCAACACAAAGGTTGGTGAGTTCATAAGCTTTTATTAATAAACTTAGTAGAAGTCTTTCACATGTAAATGTCGCGTTTGTTTCAGAAAAATCCGATATTTTCCTTGAAATCCGAAAAAATGTAGCCTTATAACCAAAGACTAAAATGTATGAGAAATCATCATTTCTTAGTAGAAATGTCGTGAGTTTAAAATGATATGGAAAGTAAATTTCTTTTATCAACCTAAAAACCTACTTCGGTTTATGAAACCCCGTAAACTTTGTGAATTGTTATCTCCCTATGTGAGTCGCTATAATCATACTGTGACTATGTGAACCTGCCACAACGTTTCTCAGTCGTCGCGAATATGAAATGACATTTGTCACCTGTAGACCTGCAGGTCCCACTGTAGCTAGCAGCAAGGTGTGGGGTGTCAAACCCAATATAGATCTATATACAAGTATCACGTTCTCCCTCAAGGAGATTTTGATTATAACTACCAGGAATTATATCCCGCACTCGGACGTACGGGGAGAGAGAGAGTCTCACAACATAGGTTTTACGTGAAATGTGTGTGTGAATATAAATCTTTCTTGTATGAATGTACCCTTTTTGTACGAGTGCGTTGAGTGATGTATCATAAACTATACCTATTATAGTTTATCTAAAATGTATGTAATATGTATGAATTCTTTTATGGAAATGTATTAGTGTTGTGAATTTATCAAACTATACTTTTTATAGTTAAATAATACGTGTTCTAAATGAATGAATAATATTTAATATGAATGACTTAGTTTCAGTTCATAATGGTAAACTAACAAGGAAACACATTCAAATATTAGAACTTATGATTATACACTTTGCTCAACATAATACAAAGTGTTATGATATTTACATGCTGTTGGCTAACTTTAGCCATTCTTCCCTGTTTTTGGAAAAATCATAGAAAAATCATATGAAGTCGAAAACTAGATCCGTAAATTCTGAGAGTTCGCAAAATGTGTCTAGTTTACTCATAATTTTTATCACGATTTTTAATGACTTCCAACTTGAGTGAATAAGTCCAAAATCACAGACTGGTCCGGATTGTTGTTTGAAATGATAGGAAGTTTTGTAAAAATCACCATAAATTGTAGAAAAATCATATGGAGATGTGCAAGTAGCCATTTTAAAGCTAAGAACTTGAACTATTTTCACCCTGTACAGTTTTGAAAACAAAAATGTTTAAGATGCCCAAAACAGTCCGTGAATGGAGTTGAACTTTTCTGATGAAGGCTGTTAGAGAAATTTAGTTATGTTCTTAGTGTTTTAACTTGTATTCCCCCCTTAAAAACTTGAGAAAACATGAAAATGTAGGGGTATGAACTCACCTTAAGTGATTTCAGTAGATGATTGTTGAATAATGGAAGTGTTTAATTCAAGAACACTTGGAGATGCCTTGAAGGTTTTCGAGAATCTAACATTATAGTTAGGGAGTTTGTGTAAGCAATCAAAGACTTGAGTAGAATGAAGTGAAATAATAATAGGGAGGATAAATTTTTACTTACTAAGTGTGGAAGAACACTTGAAATCAGCCTTGGATCTCGAAAATTTGTGTAGAAGAGTTTGAGAGAAAAGTGGAGTTTGTTACTTAGTGGAATGAGAGAAATGAGAGAAAATGAGGAGTGTGGTTGTTTGTTCCAGCTCAAAAACGTGGGAGTGAGTGAAATTTGAGTGTAAGGGAACATTGAAGTGACATAGGTAAGGTGGGGAGGTATGGCTGGTCATAGAGTGGGTGTGGGGTGGTTGCTTGTGTCATAAGTTAAGGCAAAGTCAACACTCCACCTTAAATAAATCCCCCATTAGATCTTTATTATTTAGATAATGATTTTCATAAAAATATGTTTAAATTATGAATATTTAGGGTTTATTATGTTAAAATAAAATTTCTGGAGAAAATCCCGCTTTAAAATCACGAAAAACGGGCTTAAAATGTTAAAAATATCAAAAATGGGCTAAAAGTGACAAATCTGCGAATTCTGGCCGAGGCTCGGCCTTCTTATGCTGAACCGAGAGAGAGAGGGAGGCAGAACCGAGAGGAGAGAAGAGAAAGGAAGGAACCGAGAGCACGAAGAGACAGAGAGGAGAGAAAGGAACAGAGCGCGCGAAGAGACAGAGAGGAGAGAAGGGAACAGAGCGCGCGAAGAGATAGAGGGGAGAGAAGGGAACAGAGGGCGACAGAGCGGCGGAGTAGCGAACAGAGACCGAGAGGAGCAGAGCGTGAAGCGACAGAGGCAGAGGCTCGGTCTCTGGTCTCTTAGCCACCAGAGGCTCGGTCTCTGGTCTCTTAGCCACCAGAGGCTCGGTCTCTGGTCTCTTAGCCACCAGAGGCTCGGTCTCTGGTCTCTTAGCCACCAGAGGCTCGGTCTCTAGTCCTAAGAGGCCTCTCACTCCGGTTTCGGTTCCTAAAGCCTATTTTTCTCGTTTTCGCCCCGTTTTAAGCCGTTTTTTTGACCCGGTTCAGGGCCGGAATGACCCGAGTGATTCTAAAAAGTTACGGGAACTATTTGAGGGAGATTTGGGAGAGATTTCTCATACTTGGAGAGATTTGGGAGAGATTTGATATTCTTGGAGAGATTTCTCATACAGAGAGATATTTGAGAGAGATTTCACATACTTGGAGAGATTTGGGAGAGATTTGACCTTCTTGGAGAGATTTCCCATACAGAGAGATATTTGAGAGAGATTTCACATACTTGGAGAGATTTGGGAGAGATTTGACATTCTTGGAGAGATTTCTCATACAAAGAGATATTTGAGAGAGATTTCACATACTTGGAGAGATTTGGGAGAGATTTGACATTCTTGGAGAGATTTCTCATACAAAGAGATATTTGAGACAGATTTCACATACTTGGAGAGATTTGGGAGAGATTTCACATTCTTGGAGAGATTTCTCATACAAAGAGATATTTGAGAGAGATTTCACATACTTGGAGAGATTTGGGAGAGATTTGACATTCTTGGAGAGATTTCTCATACAGAGAGATATTTGAGAGAGATTTCATGTGGGACAGTTCTGATTGTCTGGCATCGCAACGCATGGTTCGTAAACCCTGTTAAGCCTTGTTTAAGGATCTTACACACTCCTGATGAGTATGCATCATTGTTTTTATCAGTTTAGTTCATTGATTAGCATTAGGGCTTAGGAAATTTTCAACACAAGACTTTTCACAAGTGATGTTTTCCCATTAATATAGCAAGTTATACAGTATGAACATAACACAAACCCTAATACACAAGGTTTAATAGAGTTGACCGGCTTGACTTGATGACTTGGCTTGACTCAAGATTGACGATTGTCACATCATCCCCCCGTTAGAGGGAATTTCGTCCCGAAATCTAAATTCGGCAGGGACTTCAAGGGTTTGGGAAAAGATGTGGATACTTTTGCTTCATTTGATCTTCACGTTCCCAGGTAAACTCAGGCCCTCGTTTCGCGTTCCAACGAACCTTCACTATGGGAATGCGACTTTGTTTTGTTCTCTTGATCTCTCGATCCATGATCTCGACGGGTTCCTCCACAAAGTGGAGATTTTCATTAACTTCGATTTCTTCGAGTGGTATTACGAGTGTCTCGTCAGACAGACACTTCTTTAAGTTGGATACGTGGAAGGTAGGGTGTACATTACTAAGTTCTTGTGGTAGTCGGAGTTTGTACGCCACAGGACCAATCCTAGCAAGGATTTCGAACGGACCGATGTACCTTGGGTTTAGTTTCCCCCGTTTACCGAAACGTATCATCCCCTTCCAGGGGGAAACTTTTAGTAGTACCCGGTCTCCGACCTGGAATTCTAAAGGTTTGCGTCGCTTATCCGCGTAACTCTTTTGTCGATCACGAGACGCTTTTAGTCTTTCCCAAATTTGAATGATCTTTTCTGTGGTTTCCCTTATGATTTCAGGCCCAGTAAGGGTGCTATCAGGGACTTGCCCTCTGGCTAGCTGAGTATCTCCAACTTCGGCCCAACACAGTGGTGATCTACACTTGCGACCGTAGAGAGCTTCGAATGGAGCGACTCCAATGCTAGTGTGATAACTGTTATTATAAGAGAATTCGATAAGCGGTAGATGGGTATCCCATGCCTTACCAAAATCTATCACACAGGCTCTCAGCATGTCTTCCAACGTCTGGATGGTTCTCTCGCTTTATCCGTCCGTTTGTGGATGGTAGGCCGTACTCATGTCTAGCCTAGTTCCCAGAGACTTCTGTAGGGACTGCCAGAAACGCGAGGTGAATCTACTATCTCGATCAGAGATAATGGATGTTGGTACACCATGTAGTCGCACGATCTCTTTAATGTACGTTCTGGTTAACTTCTCCATCTTGTATGTTTCCTTTATTGGCAGGAAGTGCGCGGACTTGGTCAATCTGTCCACAACCACCCATATGGTATCCATTCCACCTGATGTCTTAGGCAGTTTGGTTACGAAGTCCATGGTTATTCGCTCCCACTTCCACTCGGGTATATCCGGTTGTTGAAGTAATCCTGATGGCTTCTGATATTCCACCTTGACCTTGGCGCAAGTGAGGCACTTGCTCACATAAGTAGCAATTTCAGCCTTCATGTTTGGCCACCAGTATAACCTTTTGAGGTCTAGATACATCTTATCTGACCCCGGGTGAATGGAGTATCGAGTCTTGTGGGCCTCGTTCATTACAACGTCTCGGTACCCACCGAACTTCGGTGTCCAGATTCGATTCATGAGATAACGATTTCCATCCCCTTTGACTTCCAAGTTCTTGTCCATCCCCCTTAGTGCTTCGCTTGCCACGTTTTCTGGTTTCAAGGCTTCTAATTGGGCGTCCTTGATCTGGGTGGCCAGTTGGGAGTGGATGGTCATGGCTAGGGATTTTACTCGGCGACCCGAGTATTCCTTCCTGCTTAAGGCATCGGCTACTACATTAGCCTTGCCCGGGTGGTAGCGAATTTCACATTCGTAGTCATTCAGTAATTCCACCCATCTTCTTTGGCGCATGTTAAGTTCTTTTTGATTGAGAATGTGCTGAAGACTTTTGTGATTAGTGAAGATGGTGCACTTGGTGCCGTAGAGGTAGTGCCTCCAAATCTTCAGGGCGAACACCACCGCTCCCAGTTCAAGGTCGTGGGTTGTGTAATTAACTTCATGTGTCTTCAGTTGCCTTGATGCATAAGCGATGACTCTTCCCCTTTGCATGAGCACACAGCCGAGGCCTTGATTTGAAGCATCGCAATACACCACAAAATCATCAGTTCCTTCTGGAAGAGACAAGACTGGTGCGCTGCATAGGGCTTGCTTTAGTGTCTGGAAGGCGGCTTCTTGTTTATCTTCCCATTCGAACACCACACCTTTCTGAGTCAAGGTGGTGAGAGGCTTAGCGATCTTGGAGAAGTTTTGTATGAATCTTCGATAGTAGCCTGCGAGTCCCAAAAACTGTCGGATTTCTGTTGGCGTTGTAGGTGTTGACCAATCTTTGATTGCTTTGATCTTCGAGGGGTCCACATGTATTCCTTCCTTGCTTACTACGTGGCCAAGGAATCCTACTTCTCGGAGCCAAAATTCACACTTTGAGAATTTAGCGTAAAGCTTCTCGGTCCTTAAAACCTCCAGAACTAGTCGTAGGTGTTGTCTGTGTTCTTCTTCGCTCCTCGAATAGACCAAGATATCATCGATGAATACGATGACGAATTTATCCAAGAAGGGTCGACACACTCGATTCATCAAATCCATGAACACCGCAGGCGCGTTAGTTAACCCGAATGGCATCACTACAAACTCATAGTGCCCATAGCGAGTTCTGAATGCCGTCTTGGGGATATCCTCTTCTTGAACTCGCAGTTGATGATAGCCTGACCTCAGGTCGATTTTTGAAAAGTAGCTGGCTCCTTGGAGCTGGTCGAAGAGGTCATCGATTCGGGGTAGGGGATAACGGTTCTTGATAGTGAGTTTGTTTAGTTCTCGATAGTCTATGCACATGCTAAAAGACCCATCCTTCTTCTTTACAAATAAGACTGGTGCTCCCCAGGGCGAGAAGCTTGGCCTGATGAATCCTTTGTTCAATAGTTCATTCAACTGGCTGGATAGTTCTTGCATTTCTGCCGGTGCTAAGCGATATGGAGCCCTGGCGACGGGGGTAGCTCCTGGGATTAAGTCTATCCGAAATTCGACTTGTCGTGCGAGTGGTACACCAGGCAGATCGTCTGGGAAAACATCTGGGAAGTTGCATACTTCTGGAATTTCTTTGATGTCCTTCACCTCCTGTTTCTTGTCTACGATGTGGGCTAAGAAAGCATGGTATTGCTTTCGGAGGTACTTTTGGGTTTTAACACAAGAGATGATTTGTAGGTTCGCACTAGGTTTATTGCCATAAACGGTGAGAACGTTGCCATTCGGCAGATTGAGGTGAACGGCCCTTTCGTAACATAGAATGTCGGCACGATGAAGGCTTAACCAATCCATACCAATGATTATATCGAAGCTTTTTATGGTGACCGGCATAAGGTCAATTTTGAACGAGTGGTTGTCTAGAGTGAGAGTACACCCTATGTAAATATCATTAGCGCGCTCAACCTTTCCATTTGCCATTTCTACGATGTAAGAATCTTCTAGTGGTTGAGAATTTTGCTTAAGTATATGTTTGAATTGATGACTTATGAAACTTCTTTCTGCCCCACTATCGAAAAGTACGCATGCATAAGAGTTATTGAGGAGGAACGTACCAGTGACCACAGAGGGATCCTTGACTGCTTCTCCCTGCCCTAAAGTTAGGACTCTCCCTACACCCCCAGCATTAGGGGCTTGTGCCTTGGGGCAGTTCCTCCTGAAGTGTCCCGTTTCACCACATCCATAGCAGGTTTGGCTTGCTCCAGTGTTGGCGGTCGTAGTGACTTGTGCGGCGGGTTGGGTAGTCGCTCTACAGAATCGTGCGGTGTGCCCCTTCTTGTTGCAGTTATTGCAGTGCAACTCTCGACAAGCACCGTTATGGTGGTAGTTACACTTGTTGCACTTGGGAAGAGTTCCCGTATACTGTTTCGGCGGCGCTGGAGCGACAGCAGTAGTGGCGGCACGAACAGCAACAATTTGTTGCTTTTTGGCGGGGTCCTGAATTGGTTGTTTCTTTTTATTGCTCCAGAACCTCCTTTTGTTGTTCCCTCCTTTTGTTCGGTCGGTGGTGGTTATCACGGTACCACGACTAGCCCTGTGATCTATGAGTTGTTGTGCTAATTCCTTGGCACTCTCAAAGGTAGTGGGTTTCGAGGCCAATACACTATCTTGAATCTGGGATGACAGCCCCCAGAGATATCGTTCCACCTTCTTCTCTTCTGGAGTGACCATTGTTGGGCAGAGGAGTGCTAAGTCATTAAAACGGGCAGTATAAGTTTCAAGATCAGTGCTTGTCATTCTGAGGTTCCAAAGTTCTTCTTCAAGTTTTTGTATTTCGCCCCTCGGGCAGTATTCCTTTAACATTAGGGCTTTCAAATCCTCCCAGCTGATTGCGTTAGCTACTGCAGGAGTAAGTGACTTAACTCGGCCATTCCACCAAGTAAGTGCTTTTCCAGTGAAAGTGAATGCCGCATACTTGACCTTGCTCGCTTCGGGACAAGCGCAGATTTCAAAAACTGCCTCGGTCCTTTCGAACCATTGCACCAGTGTGATAACGCCCCCGCTTCCATTGAAAGGGTCGGGTTTTCCATTCGTGAAGTCTTTGTAAGAGCACTCCCTCGTACGCCCCGTGCTGTCCCCATGAATGGAATTGGTAGCTCCGGATCCAGAACCGCCAGAACCATTGGTTCCCATTTGCGACATTGCTGCCGC
This sequence comes from Lactuca saligna, assembly GCF_052625555.1. Taxonomy (NCBI): domain Eukaryota; kingdom Viridiplantae; phylum Streptophyta; class Magnoliopsida; order Asterales; family Asteraceae; genus Lactuca; species Lactuca saligna. The sequence goes on along the minus strand of NC_136419.1, from coordinate 32,233,007 downwards.
CACGGCTGCCGTTACTGCAGCCTGGAACATTGCAGGATCAAACTGCGGAGGTGGTGGTGGAGGCGGCACTGGGTTGTTGGAAGGCCTTGGTCTTTTCCTTGGTGGCATGGTTCTGTCATAAAAAAAAATGACTAGTCGGTAAGACTTCAATAGTGATAACGAGTCGAGTGATACTGGTTTCATCCCTCTTGTATTTTATCATAACTTTATTATTCGTAAACTGTTTGTGTGCTCAGGTTATGATGTATAGTGCCAAACATTCAATAAATAAAACACATGCCAAATTTCATTGATAACTTTTAGTACATAACGTTTAGAGGGAAAAGTTTGACCTCATAAGGGTCTACATTACATCGTTACAAAAGGTAGTTTTTGGCATTACAAAAGCCCTTTGAATAGTGTAATCACATAATCGCAGGGTCGCCCTACATACAAGGAGTAGCACCAACGCGTACTCATAAAATTCTACTACCAAGACGGGAGAATAGCAACGAGTTCTAATCACTGCGACCCTTCTTTGACGGAGGCTGCGATGATGTCGATGCGCCCTGCAGTTCCGCCAATTTGCGTTCGGCTGCAACCATTCTCTCTTCGAGTGCCATGTATCTTTCCCGATACTCTCTTGTTTCTGCTTGAGCCGCGAGAAGGTCTTGGATGAGTTGGTCTCTGTGGCGGGAGTCTCGTTCCAGGTCTCTGGTGCGATCAGTAGTAGACTGTACGATGGCACTTAACTCCCGGACCTGATCGGTCGTCGTCCTACCACGATCATCCATTCTTGCTATTCGTTGTATCGTGACGGGGAGTGCTCTGTCAGCCAGTCCACCATGAGTGAGATCATAGTAACCTCGTTGGTAGCCATATGGTGACCGCTGGCGTTGTTGTCGGCTCCATCTTTCGATCGTTGTTACCCAAGGGGGTTCAGGTCCGTTGTATCCAAAACGGTGCGCGGGTACCCTCGCGATGTAGGGAGAGTTGAATACTTCTGGTGGTTCCTCCGCTTCATTCCCCAACATGACTATCTCATCACCTTCCTCTTCTTCCTCTTCGTCTTCATTTTCTTCTTGGTCGTCTTCCTCTTCTTCTTCATTTTCTTCTTGGTCATCTTCCTCTTCTTCTTCTTGTTCGTCTTCCTCCTCGGGATCCTCTTCGGGATCCTCCTCGGGATCCTCTTCGGGATCCTCCTCAGGATCCTCTTCGGGATCCTCCTCAGGCTCATCATCGATACATCATGCGTTTCCCTGATTGGGAAAATAGGGGTCCCCGGGTATGTGAAATCCTGCCATGTCGTCTGCACGAGAAATGGGGTTAAGAAGCACATATCGGAAAATAATAATCGGGCACTATAGAAACGTACAAATACTCCTATAGTATTTTTAAATGTTTATATTTGGTTATTAGCGTGTTCTTTATGGAGTGTAATTTGGTTTTCAGATTTGTCGCTCATTACGACTATTCCTTAGTGTGCGTAAGTTACTTCTTGGACGGATATAGTTGATCAGGCTATATCCTTCCCAGAACTGATTACACATGCTAAGGCGTATTAATAATGTTCGACTCCTCCTCTTTCAATTTATGTTCTCCTAAGTTATGACACCATGCTAGTATAGAATGCATGCAAGTATACTTTAAAACAAGAAATTATTTGTTTTCTAAAAGTACAACTCTTTAAATCACTTTAAGAATCAGAGACTTTTAGTCCCAAATGTGTTTATAGTTTGTATATCTTATGTGGTTTGACATACTTAATTCACTATAAACCATGCTCTGATACCAATCTATCACACCCCCAAACCAAGGACGGCGGAAACGTCCGGGGGTGGAGGACTTCATGTATAGTATCATAACCACAATTTCAATAGTAATTTAAACAACACAACCAACATATATATAATTGAAAAAGTTACATCACTTGTATGAATTACATGTTTCAAAATCAATTACAATATGTTGACAAAATATGAAAAGTTTGACGCCTTAACGTCCCATCCTCAAAAGCACTTGATAATCTGATTAGTGTTTTCCTGAGAATACAAGTTGTTTGAAAAGTGTCAACACAAAGGTTGGTGAGTTCATAAGCTTTTATTAATAAACTTAGTAGAAGTCTTTCACATGTAAATGTCGCGTTTGTTTCAGAAAAATCCGATATTTTCCTTGAAATCCGAAAAAATGTAGCCTTATAACCAAAGACTAAAATGTATGAGAAATCATCATTTCTTAGTAGAAATGTCGTGAGTTTAAAATGATATGGAAAGTAAATTTCTTTTATCAACCTAAAAACCTACTTCGGTTTATGAAACCCCGTAAACTTTGTGAATTGTTATCTCCCTATGTGAGTCGCTATAATCATACTGTGACTATGTGAACCTGCCACAACGTTTCTCAGTCGTCGCGAATATGAAATGACATTTGTCACCTGTAGACCTGCAGGTCCCACTGTAGCTAGCAGCAAGGTGTGGGGTGTCAAACCCAATATAGATCTATATACAAGTATCACGTTCTCCCTCAAGGAGATTTTGATTATAACTACCAGGAATTATATCCCGCACTCGGACGTACGGGGAGAGAGAGAGTCTCACAACATAGGTTTTACGTGAAATGTGTGTGTGAATATAAATCTTTCTTGTATGAATGTACCCTTTTTGTACGAGTGCGTTGAGTGATGTATCATAAACTATACCTATTATAGTTTATCTAAAATGTATGTAATATGTATGAATTCTTTTATGGAAATGTATTAGTGTTGTGAATTTATCAAACTATACTTTTTATAGTTAAATAATACGTGTTCTAAATGAATGAATAATATTTAATATGAATGACTTAGTTTCAGTTCATAATGGTAAACTAACAAGGAAACACATTCAAATATTAGAACTTATGATTATACACTTTGCTCAACATAATACAAAGTGTTATGATATTTACATGCTGTTGGCTAACTTTAGCCATTCTGCCCTGTTTTTGGAAAAATCATAGAAAAATCATACGAAGTCGAAAACTAGATCCGTAAATTCTGAGAGTTCGCAAAATGTGTCTAGTTTACTCATAATTTTTATCACGATTTTTAATGACTTCCAACTTGAGTGAATAAGTCCAAAATCACAGACTGGTCCGGATTGTTGTTTGAAATGATAGGAAGTTTTGTAAAAATCACCATAAATTGTAGAAAAATCATATGGAGATGTGCAAGTAGCCATTTTAAAGCTAAGAACTTGAACTATTTTCACCCTGTACAGTTTTGAAAACAAAAATGTTTAAGATGCCCAAAACAGTCCGTGAATGGAGTTGAACTTTTCTGATGAAGGCTGTTAGAGAAATTTAGTTATGTTCTTAGTGTTTTAACTTGTATTCCCCCCTTAAAAACTTGAGAAAACATGAAAATGTAGGGGTATGAACTCACCTTAAGTGATTTCAGTAGATGATTGTTGAAGAATGGAAGTGTTTAATTCAAGAACACTTGGAGATGCCTTGAAGGTTTTCGAGAATCTAACATTATAGTTAGGGAGTTTGTGTAAGAAATCAAAGACTTGAGTAGAATGAAGTGAAATAATAATAGGGAGGATAAATTTTTACTTACTAAGTGTGAAAGAACACTTGAAATCAGCCTTGGATCTCCAAAATTTGTGTAGAAGAGTTTGAGAGAAAAGTGGAGTTTGTTACTTAGTGGAATGAGAGAAATGAGAGAAAATGAGGAGTGTGGTTGTTTGTTCCAGCTCAAAAACGTGGGAGTGAGTGAAATTTGAGTGTAAGGGAACATTGAAGTGACATAGGTAAGGTGGGGAGGTATGGCTGGTCATAGAGTGGGTGTGGGGTGGTTGCTTGTGTCATAAGTTAAGGCAAAGTCAACACTCCACCTTAAATAAATCCCCCATTAGATCTTTATTATTTAGATAATGATTTTCATAAAAATATGTTTAAATTATGAATATTTAGGGTTTATTATGTTAAAATAAAATTTCTGGAGAAAATCCCGCTTTAAAATCACGAAAAACGGGCTTAAAATGTTAAAAATATCAAAAATAGGCTAAAAGTGACAAGTCTGCGAATTCTGGCCGAGGCTCGGCCTTCTTATGCTGAACCGAGAGAGAGAGGGAGGCAGAACCGAGAGGAGAGAAGAGAAAGGAAGGAACCGAGAGCACGAAGAGACAGAGAGGAGAGAAAGGAACAGAGCGCGCGAAGAGACAGAGAAGAGAGAAGGGAACAGAGCGCGCGAAGAGACAGAGGAGAGAGAAGGAAACAGAGGGCGACAGAGCGGCGGAGTAGCGAACAGAGACCGGGAGGAGCAGAGCGTGAAGCGACAGAGGCAGAGGCTCGGTCTCTGGTCTCTTAGCCACCAGAGGCTCGGTCTCTGGTCTCTTAGCCACCAGAGGCTCGGTCTCTGGTCCTAAGAGGCCTCTCACTCCGGTTTCGGTTCCTAAAGCCTATTTTTCTCGTTTTCGCCCCGTTTTAAGCCGTTTTTTTGACCCGGTTAAGGGCCGGAATGACCCGAGTGATTCTAAAAAGTTACGGGAACTATTTGAGGGAGATTTGGGAGAGATTTCTCATACTTGGAGAGATTTGGGAGAGATTTGACATTCTTGGAGAGATTTCTCATACAGAGAGATATTTGAGAGAGATTTCACATACTTGGAGAGATTTGGGAGAGATTTGACCTTCTTGGAGAGATTTCCCATACAGAGAGATATTTGAGAGAGATTTCACATACTTGGAGAGATTTGGGAGAGATTTGACATTCTTGGAGAGATTTCTCATACAAAGAGATATTTGAGAGAGATTTCACATACTTGGAGAGATTTGGGAGAGATTTGACATTCTTGGAGAGATTTCTCATACAAAGAGATATTTGAGAGAGATTTCACATACTTGGAGAGATTTGGGAGAGATTTCACATTCTTGGAGAGATTTCTCATACAAAGAGATATTTGAGAGAGATTTCACATACTTGGAGAGATTTGGGAGAGATTTGACATTCTTGGAGAGATTTCTCATACAGAGAGATATTTGAGAGAGATTTCATGTGGGACAGTTGTGATTGTCCGGCATCGCAACGCATGGTTCGTAAACCCTGTTAAGCCTTGTTTAAGGATCTTACACACTCCTGATGAGTATGCATCATTGTTTTTATCAGTTTAGTTCATTGATTAGCATTAGGGCTTAGGAAATTTTCAACACAAGACTTTTCACAAGTGATGTTTTCCCATTAATATAGCAAGTTATACAGTATGAACATAACACAAACCCTAATACACAAGGTTTAATAGAGTTGACCGGCTTGACTTGATGACTTGGCTTGACTCAAGATTGACGATTGTCACAGAATCTAAGTCCTTTCACTGATCACATTGTCAGAGGTACAACTTTGCTACCATAATAGCATGAAATAATAACACAGAAAAGCATATAACACATATAATACATAACATACAATTGTTCCTATATATTGAACTCACTGTGGAATAACCGGAGGTTAAAATAGTAATTTGGGCAGCACTTCGTTACTATAATTAACTTTCTTCGATGAAAACAGGGAGCTTTATTGAAAACCGGGCTTTGTGGGGGTTGAGCTTCAAACCAAAAAGAAAATTTTCTCGGGGTCTTCGGGAATTTTGGAACATTTTTTGGGTGTTAGGTAGGTTCCCGAGGCTTCAGGGGTTAAAAATCCAACCAAAACTGGGAGGATTCGCACCTCCCTTTATATAGGGGAGGCTTCGGACTGAGGAGAGAAGGAGAAGAAACACACATCGCGTGTGAGGGGGGAAAGTGGCGAGTTCGAGACCGAGACATGCGTGCGACACGCGTCGGTCTTTGGTTAGGCCACGCCTTCGGTGCAAGGAGGGTGTGATGTACGTCGGATGACTCACCAGTATCGAACACGGGGCAGGCTAGCGAAGAGGGGCGACGTGGCCGAACCCTGGCCATGTGAAATTCCTCGGATTTTGTGATTTTCTCGAATTTTGGGTCCCGAACTTCAAAAATCCATAACTTTCGCATACGAGCTCTGTTTTCGACGTTCTTTATATGCACGTGTAGCTGAAATTATGATCTACAACTTTTGTTTAGACTCGTCGGCTAATATTGAGTTTATTTTTATTATTATATTTTTAACAGGAAGGGACAGGAAAAGCTCGTTAAAAATTCATAACTTCTTCATCCGACGTCCGTGTTAGTCTGTCTTTTTACCGTTGTACTACTATTGATGAGACCTTCGATTCTCGTTTAGGTTGTGTTGGCTAAAAATCACACAATCTTTATTTCGAGTTTTTAGCTGTCTATTGCTATACCGAAACTTAGAAAAATCATATAAGTTCCTCATATGAAGTCAGATTTTGACGTTCTATTTATGAAAATTCTCGGTTTAACGAATACTACGACTTCTCTATTTAACGAATACTATGAATTTCATTTAGATCGCTAAAGCTAAAAAGTAGTTTATCGAAAACTCACTTATGCTAAATAGTGTTCGTCAGTTTTGTCGCGGATCTTTGATTGGTCATAACTTCTTCGTTATACCTCGAATTTCGATGAGGTTTTCGCTTAAATGTTTCTAACTAGATTCTTTACAGCTTTTAATAATAAAATTATACTTATTTCAAATTTTTATATTTTTGTTAAATTTCAATATTTGACTTTTGATTGGAATCTCATAAGACTTCCAAAACATTCTGAATGATTTTAAACATAGTTTTACTTCAATTCAAGTAAAAACTATCTGTTAGAACTCAATACTCAAATTCATATCATATTTCACAATATTATTCATTTCAAAACAAGATAACTGAACGTGTATGTTACAGATACCTCCTACTTTTGAGGATTATGTCCCTGAAATTACAACAAATTAAACAAATGTGGATATTTTACTCTTATCTCATTCTTATTTTCCCAAGTATAATTTGGGCCTCTATGGTGTTTCCACTTAACAAGCACCAACTCCACTTCTTTATTACGTAGATTTGTCATTCTTTCGTTTACGATTTCTTCAAGCTCTTCTACATATCTTAATTTATTATCCAATTTCACATCCGATAACGGGATTGCTTCATCATATATGTTTAAACATTTATGCAGATAACTCGCATGAAACACATCATGAATACCTACCAAAACTTCCGGCAATTCCAAATGGTATGCTTGTTATCCAATTCTCTGGATGATTTTCAAAGGACCAACAAATCTGGGACTCAATTTTCCTTTCTTCCCAAATCGCATAATGCCTTTCCATGGGGATACCTTTAGCATTAAAAAATCACCCACCTGGAATTCTATGGGTCGTCTCCTCTTTTCTACATAGAACTTCTGTCGATCCTGGGTCACTTTCATTCTTTCTCGTATAATTTAAATCTTGTCGGTGGTGTCTTGAATCATTTCAGGACCACCAAGGACTTTATGTCTTACTTCATGTCAATATAATGGAGTACGACATTTACACCCATATAGTGCTTCATATACCTTCAGTATATTTTCTACTGTTTGGATCGTTCTCTCCATCTGACCATCTGTCTGGGGCTAATAAGTTGTGCTGAGATCAACACGAGATCTCAATTCACATTACATACTTGCCTAAAAGTGAGAAGTGAAGTGATTATCACAATAGAAAATAATATTTAGTGGTACATCATGTCTCCCGACAGTTTCATCCAAGTATACTTATGCGTATTTCTCCATAGGAGTTGTTTCACGCATGGCAAGAAAATGTGCACTATTAGTCAAGTGGTCGATAATTACTCAAATGTTATCATTCTGTCTAGCAGTCTTTGGCAGTTGGAGCAGCACTAGACATAAAGCCTACTTCAAGATTCTATTTACCTATCCGGGGGAAGTCTAGGCAAATCATCGGAGAAAACATCAGGATATTTATTATCAACAGGAACATCATTTACAATTTTATTTCCCTCTTTTGAGATATAAACTGTAAAGACCAGATAAGTAGAATACCCCTTCGATTTAAATTTATGAGTTTTTAGGAAAAAGATTATGTTTAAGATTTTTAAGTCTTTGTTCACCGTATACATAAATAGGATCCTTCCTTTCGATAGGGAGGTGTACAATCTTTTTGTAACATCAGAGTTCTGCATGGTTCTTTAACAACCAATCCATTCCGAGAATAATATCAAAGTTGGGCAAGAAGATAGGAATTAGGTTAGCAAGAAAACTATAACCTTCAGTTTCTATGACAAAATCTCTATGGACTTTACCAGCAAGTAATGATACATTTCCTATGGTATCTATGTGAAATGGTTGCGCGAGTGCATAGCAAGAAATTTGAAAAGAATGCGCAAATTCATGAAACACAAAAGAATCTAAGACATCATAATTAAATAAGATGTGAGCAGGTCTAGAGTTGACGAGAAATGAACTAGCCATATCATTTGGGTCCTTGCATGCTTCCTCTATGGTAATCTGATTTCTATGGCCTTTAGCTTTTGTTTTGCCAAACGATTGTCAAACTATTCAAAATTCTTAATTGATAACGGTGTTCAAACCTACACTCGCTCTTCATTCTCTATTGGGCTATCGGTCCTAATCTCCAAGTTAAAAACTCAATTCTCATTGCAGACTCTTGGTCCTTCTTAAATTTGATTTATAGACTTAACTCAAGATAAGGTCTTCACTTTTTCTACAACAATAACACGAATGGTCATATTCTAATGACCTTTGATTTTTGTAATGGAAAAGACACACAACGAACCAGACTCTTGTCTCTAATAGTTAAATACTATCACGGAAGAAACCTTCCTTCATGTTCTGATGTGATATAATCTCTTCATAACAAGTAGCATTTCTAGCTAAGAGCTCTTATCTTAACAACGATCACGATACTTCTATTGATCGCTTCAATTACCTTTCAGTTCAATCTTCTGGCTTAACTCAGATGTTACATCAAACTTGGTTCTTTGAACTACGTAACATACTCATCTTAGTCGGACTCGATTTCATATGACCACTAGGGTTAGAATAACAATCATCTTCTTAGTCATTACCGAAACGATGGTAACAACATACTTGAAAAAAAATGGAATCAATTACTAGCTTCTTGGTAACCTTGTGACTTTCCCTGATCCAAGTGTGAGTCATGTGCTTCCAGTAGTATAGGCCTCTACTACTATTCACACCTACTCATAGTCGTCCCAAGTACTATCTCGTAGTTTTCCAAGTCACCATTCAAATGTTTTCACAAAGCGACTTATCACACATGAATGTGTTCAAACAAATACATATGACAATTTCTCCTAGACTCAACTAGGGATTTCACATTTCTATCAAACATATCTTGGATTTAGTATACTCGCCTTCTAGAATCCTTTTTACGCATATGCTCGATTTAGTATATCCTAATACTTTTCTTAGATCGATAGGAATTTTACTTCCAAATTCTTCATATAAATTCTTACTCGGGTAGTGTCTACTCTGCAAGACACACTACACCAAAATTTATTTAAGCATTATAGAGAGAAACGGTTTCCAACTACCTGTATCATTTTCTCACTCATGCAAGTCATCATGCATATTTGTTTATTTCATTAGTTTTCTATGAGATCGTTATTTCTATATATGAGTAAGTCTTCTTCTCATGGTTGTATCTTTTAAGTCTTCTTCATAGGAGTCTATCTAAAGAGGTATGCATTATAGTTGAATCTCACCATGTTCTACTAGCTTCAACTTGGTTCTCTATCATTCCTAACTACAACATCTTTTCTCATAAAATACTATGAATGTATATCTTCTTCAACTAAGTACTCTACCTTACTCTAACAAGTAAGTCACTCAACCTTTTCACAACCAAATAACCTATTTCACCATTCTAATCATGTATGTTAAAGTCGACTTAACACACAATGGAACTTTCATAAGGATGTGATAGAAGTCAATTGCCACTCAGTATTATGAAATACTAAGTCTGAGCATCCTGCATAGGGTTACATATCAACTCTTATCATACTACTCAAACTGCATACTACACCATAATGTTAGACAAAGACTTGGTCTATTAAGTCTAGAAACTTTATCCACCTTTCCTTTTAATTTTCATTTAATTCTTCTAAATCTTGCACAACATCAATTCGACACTATCAAAGTATTAATCACCATCTTCGTTTCTTTTTACTTTATAAGCAAGATAGCAGTGGAACAACTTCATAGATTGCACCAACACATTTATCTCGCCCAAATGTGTTTCAAACGCACATCATTCTTCCAAAGATGTTATTATTTCATCAAACATACTTTAAATGTACAATACCACTCTATAGGTATTAATATACTATTTACGATAACACTTCATAAATATTATTTTACGATATCCCTCGATCGTTTATCTATAAAATTATCGATGTTAACTATCATAAGTATCTTTATCACTTCGAAGAGTTTCTTATAAGTTATAATACATAAATTTTAGAATCTGGAATACATAAAATTTCCTCTTCCAAACCATGGTCGGTAACAGACCTTAAACTTTCTCAATAATAGCAATATAGGTAAGAAACCTAAGGCATGCGATATTTATTTATCATTTAGCACATATTAGAATATAAGGCATATCTTCAAAATATTCTAGTGCTTGTGTCCATTTAGGTATTCAACCTAAAATATACTAGATACACATCATATCATCATCAGTTAGCAATCCATGTTTAAGTCTAGAATTTCTCAAAATTTCTAGTTCACTTAAACTATTTCTCTAAAAATTCTTCAAGTAAGTTAATATTTTAGAATACTAAGGTTTATCACTATCCAATACCACACTTAAATCTTTCCTATGGTTTGTATCCATATACTTACAATGAATCAGTTCATATATTGAACTTCCAACAGCTTAAGTCTAAATACTAATCCGTGGTATTTAGTTTACTTAAACTACTGCTCTGATACCATTAATTGAGAGAATTCCTCTCTAAAACTACATCATATTACTCCAAAACATGCTACATGCATATTTATAAACAATATTTCACATTGATAATTTGATTACAAGAGACTGGATACAAACTGACTTAGTTTTAGTATATTACATGACTACCCAAGAAATTATAATTTTATACATACACGATCACTAAATACAAAAAGTAATATTATTAACTATTCTAAATCTTCCAACAGTTTGTGTCTATACTGGATCCTTATTACGTGCAATAGTTAAACATTGAGAGGGACAACCGTTGATGCTAAGTGAGTTCAATAATAGATACAATATAACGTTATGTCATATATACACTTCAATATGGCAGAAGCAAAGAGGAATAAGGAACAACAAAGGCATATGTGAATCATATGACAAGCTTTCCATATCAATCAATGATTTGATTCAAAGATATACAGTCAATGAGAGATAACAATTTCAATACTTGATATACATCAATAAAGCTTCGGCCCAAATGACAAAGAAGACATACACTTTATGATTAAACATTTTGGTAGATTTCAGGCTTTTAGCCCTATCTAACCTTCTACCAATGCCATACGGGTAGAAGTCATTCTCTGTCGAGGCATGCTCTACACGGTCATAGACTACATACCAATACCATCGTGAATGTAAGTCTTTTCACTGATCACATGGTCAGAGGTACAACTTTGCTACCATAATAGCATGAAATAATAACACGAGATAATAACACGGAAAAGCATATAACACATATAATACATAACATATAATTGTTCCTATATATTGAACTCACCATGGAATAACCGGAGGTTAAAATTAACTTTCTTTGATGAAAACCAGGAGCTTTATTGAAAACCGGGCTTTGTGAGGGTTGAGCTTCAAACCGAAAACACAAAATTCTCGGGGTCTTCGGGCACTTCGGAACGTTTTTTGGGTCTTAGGTAGGTTCTCGAGGCTTCGGGGATTAAAAGTAGCTTAAAATAAAGTTTAGGGTGTAAAAGTGTGTAAACAATCCAACCAAAACTGGGAGGATTCGCACCTCCCTTTATATAGGGGAGGCTTCGGACTGAGGAGAGAAGGAGAAGAAACACACATCGCGTATGAGGGGGGGCAGGTAGCGAGTTCGAGACCGAGACACACGTGCGACATGCGTCGGTCTTTGGTTGGGCCACGCCTTCGGTGCAAGGAGGGTGTGACGCACGTCGGATGACTCACCGGTATCGAACACGGGGCAGGCTCGCGAAGAGGGGCGACATGGCCGAACCCTAGCCATGCAAAATTCCTCGGATTTTGTGATTTTCTCGTATTTTTTGGGTCTCGAACTTTAAAAATCCATAACATTCGCATACGAGCTCTGTTTTCGACGTTCTTTATATGCACGCGTAGCTGAAATTATGATCTACAACTTTTGTTTAGACTCCGTCGGCTAATATTGAATTTATTTTTATTATTATATTTTTAACAGGAAGGGATAGGAAAAGTCCGTTAAAAATTCATAACTTCTTCATCCGACGTCCGTTTTAGTCTGTCTTTTTACCGTTGTACTACTATTGACGAGACCTTCGATTCTCATTTAGGTTGTGTCGGCTAAAAATCGCACAATCTTTATATCGAGTTTTTAGCTGTCTACTGCTATACCAAAACTTAGAAAAATCATAACTTCCTCATACGAAGTCAGATTTTGATGTTCTTTTTATGAAAATTCTCGGTTTAACGAATACTACGACTTTCATTTAGATCGCTAAAGCTAAAAAGTAGTTTATTGAAAACTCACTTTTTACGCTAAATAGTGTTTGTCGGTTTTGTCGCGTATCTTCGATTGGTCATAACTTCTTCGTTATAACTCGGATTTCGATGAGGTTTTCGCCTAAATGTTTCTAACTAGATTATTTAAAAATTTCAATAATAAAATTATACTTATTTCAAAATTTATATTTTCGTTAAATTTCAATATTTGACTTTTGATTGGAATCTCATAAAACCTCCAAAACATTCTGAATGATTCCAAATATAGTTTTACTTCAATTCAAGTAAAAAATATATGTTAGAACTCAATACTCAAATTCATATAATATTTCATAATATTATTCATTTCAAAACACGATAACTGAACGTGTATGTTAGAAGACAACATGCAACTCCTTGGGATATTTATGCAGGTCTTTGTTCTCAAGGCCTCAGAAAGTAGGGAGCAAATGGATTAAACCATACTTCAATTCAAAGTTTTGATATTCTGGAAAAGTGATACACATAGATTGTTGTGTAACCTCTTGTTTTTCCCGCTCTCTAAGAGTTTTCTCTTCGTTTCCTGCGTCACTCATGGTTGGTTTTGTTTTCAGAATCGAAATCAGATGATTCAGTGTTCTCGAATTTAACTGAGGGTGTTAGGGAGTATGTTTTAACTAGATTTTGGGAAGGTAAATAAATATGTGCTTTTGGGAATAATGAAAAATTGGGGTATGGTTTGTTCCGCAAGGGATTGCCTTGTGGTGTGGTGATTTCTGGTGGTAATGAGGATGATGTACCAAGGATACCAGCTGATTGTTTTTTTTTTGCTTCTTTTTTCAGTTTTCCTATAGTTTTCTCAAATTTTGGATAAAAATCTAGTGGTGTACCTGTACGTGAAGATCTTGACATACAAACTATTAGCAACATCGTGTCCCCAACAACGACATTAATTTGTTAAACCGTTGTTGTGTACGATTTAAGAAAATAAAATATTCACTTCTTTGTTGCACTAATGGGTAGCACAGGCAAGCAGGGTCGAATCCTCATGGACACAGCCTTATGGCCAATGCCTCTTTGCATAAGGCACATACTAGTCTTAAAATAGAAAATTTAATAAGGGAGATTTTTTATGTAAAATTAGAAACTAAAAGAGTAGTGAAATAAACTAAAGAAAAATCAATAATAATATTGAATTTAGTTCTACTGCGACTTTCCTAATCATGCAATCAATCTAGGCCCAGTTATTCAAAATATGTTCTATCTAAGTTGGCACTGAAAACTACTAATAAGCTCTAGTAAATTATATTTTACCTAATTAGTTAATCAAAACAAGATCTTCAATTAACCCTAACTTTTACTTATCTAATTAAACAAGCTCTTAATTAAATTCATAAAACTGCATTAAGATCTGTGTAAAATTCACAGCAATATCCAATACTTCTCACAAGCTTGGAAGCGTAAAGATATGAAATTTTAGTCTATAATAAAGTCAAATCCAAACACATAACCGATTTATTAATTGTTACTTAATACTATATAGTCAAAACAATTATGGATTTCAACAACTAATCAACTAGGATGATTAAACACTGCCTAGATGATCAGAATAACAAGAATGAAAATCAAACATTCATTAAGCGCAAAACTGAGATTACTAAATAGAAACACACAATGAAAACAAAATCTTGTGATTAACCGCATGAAAAGTACTAATCTTTTGTAGAACTGAAAACTAGTGTTTTAGCCAGATATGGCTAAAATCGAATTAAAAGTAATGAAAAGAAAAACTAAATGACTAATCTTACTAAACTAAATGTATGAGATGATCCATAGCCTTCAGATCTTCAGAAAGTGATGAAAGGAGCAGAAATCGCCTTCAGAAGGGTTTTTCGTCGTCTGGGATCATCTAGGCTTCAAACTGATCAGAGAGGTCGAATTTATATACATGCAAGTAACTTCCAAAGCAAGAAAGCGAAAAATTCAATCGAATTTGTAAAAACACAATCGATTTTTTTCTACTTTGATCAAATTTGGAATTTAACTAATTTCTGACGAATTTCTGAATCTCAAACCATCAACACGGTCGAATTTTCAAGGAAAATTTGATCGAATTTTTGATAATTCTTCCTGGGACTTCAAAATAATTCAATCTCTCTTCGAAGCTTTCACACGATCGAAATTCTAGTAAAACACAATCAAAATTCTAGATTTCCACACAAAATGTTCATTTTTCGATGACCAAAACAACTTCCAAGCATTCCTCGACATCCCTCATAAGTTCCATGCTCCAATTTAGGCTCTAATGCTCCATCAAACGCATTCAAAGGTGCTCCTAAAGTACAGCTCCACTCGAGTTATCTGAAAATGGCATCAAAACATGAGTAGTATGGGAATTCTATCGAAAGAAATGAGTTTAACATTATTTATACTAATATACACGAAATAACATATAATATGTTGCTAAATGCTAATAAAAAATATCCTAAAAGATGCATAAAATACAATCTATTAGTAAATATGTTGTTTTTATTGGTAGATAAATATAAGTAGTGTTATTTTTGGTAAATAAAGGATGTATGATGCTATTGTTAGGAGATAATGCAAGTATATTGTTGTTTTGGTATAAAAGAGTATGTATGTATGTATGTATGTTGTTGTTGTTATTATTTGTAAAAGGAGTAAGTACATTTCTATTGTTAGTAAGTAAATGGAAGTATATTGCTATTTTTGTTCATAAAATGATTTCCTTTCTGTAACATCCCAAAATTTAAGACCAAAATTTTCATTTTTAATTAAGTAATTTATAAAAACCTTATTCTGAAAACATTCATAATGTCATCCCATGTCATAATGGAAACCAATAAGTCAATAACAAAACAATTCATATGAAAACAATATCAGAGTATAACTCCCAAATATCTCATGTGCGGAAAATCATAGTGTGATGTACTGCGGTCATGTTGGCTCATTTCCTTTCGAAGGAGAAGTACATGAAACCAAAACTGTAAATCGTAAGCACGAAGCTTAGTGAGTTCCCACATCATACAACATAATCAGATATTGTCAGGCGTATCTGGATGTCTGGCCTATCCTTTCAGGCATATCTAGGTGCCTGATCTACCCTGTCAAGCATATCTGGGTACTCGACCTACCATGTCAGGCATATCTCGATGCCCGACCTACCCTCCGGTGTATTTCAACCGGTTACAGGGTCTATTCCACCCCTACCACTACCACATAACAACATAGCATAACCATAATGTCAAACATATCTAGGAGCCCAATCAAAGTCAACGCTCCGAGTTGACTCAACCTCTTCGAGTTTGTCCTTCAACTCCTCGAGTTCCCATGAATCACAGAATCATGAAAACCCAATCCAACTCGACGAGTTTTCCTGCAACTCGCCAAGTTCTTCCCTTTAACAGGATCGGGATAGTTCGACCTAACTCATCGAGTTCTTCAGTCAGTTAGCCTTTCTTAATGCATTAAGTCGCCATTCTTCAAACCAGGGCCATATCCTGTGGATCTAAGATGGAAATACATCTAGAAGGGTAAACCTCTGACTAAGCATAAAACTCAAACCCTAACCCAAAATGGCTTAGATCCAACTCCAAAGGCCATCAAAACTTCAAAATATACCATGAGGTCATAGATCGGGACTCAAGAGACGATTTGGTCACGTAAAGTTCCCATCTTGCGCGCATGCATGACCAAAAGAGGGCTTAAATAGGCCTTAAAGATGTCTAGAAGTTGCATGGGACTTCCATGGCCATAAAGTTGGCACATTTATGCCATGAAGTCCCCTCAAAACCTTAGATCTAAAGAGTTTTCCCACATGGGACGTCCAAATCCCAATAATCAACATACTTGAACCAAAAATGAAAGAAAGCATCCTAACACTAGATCTAAGCATGTCATGGACAACGTTGAAGCTTTATACCTTAGATATACAGAAATGAAGCTCAACTTCTGGATCTACTTTCTTACACGTTCTTGCTCCTTTTTCAAGCTTACCAAGAAAGCACAAGATTAGCTCACAAGCACCAAAAATGGCTTAGGGTTTCGAGATTAGGGTTTTGGGCAATGAAGGCTGGAAATGAGGCCAGCTTATGGGGGTTAAGGTGTTTAAATAGGGTGCAAACCCCGGAAATTAGGGTTTCACCTCTGCCAGCCTACTGGTCGAGTTGGGGCCTCCCAACTCGTCGAGTAGGTTACTTAAGTCACGCAGGTCATATGATCTCTACTCGACGAGTTTGGGGCTTCCAACTTGTCGAGTTGCTCTTTTAAAATTTAATAATTAATAAATTAAATACATACCAGGAACCAGGCATTACACTTTCTATTATTAGTAAACAAATGTAATTGTATTGCTATTTTTGATAAAATAAAATAAAAAGTACATTGCTATATTTGGTAAATAATTAGTTATATTGTTAATTTTAGTAAAAAATTGTGATTATATTGCTATATTTGCTATGAGAAATTAAATTGATTCCTATTTTTTATGCCTACAAATATGTCTACCCAATAAAATTATGACAAGTGTCATCTTTCCATATTTTTTAAACTAAATCATTAAGACTATATTAGGAATATATCAAATACAATTAAATTAAATGGTGATTTGTCATAATTTTAGTGGGTAGGAATAATTGTAGGAGTAAAAGGTAGAAGGCATGTATGTGATATACATGTTGCTATTTTTAGTAAATAAATGAAAGTGTATTGCAATTTTTTGTTTAAAAAAATGAGTATGTTGCTATTTTTGTAAAAAAGAATAAGTATGTTGCTATTTTTGGTAAATAAATGTTCCTATTATGCTTTCTACTTTTCTGATATGTGATCATATCCTCCTAATTTATGTTCACGGTTAGTTATTTAATCGTTCTCATAGTTAACTATTATAAGTATTTTTTTTTTTTTTTTTGGCAAAGAATTTTAATTACATTGCTATTCTTTAAAAAAAATCCTTACATAACCCACTTTTTGCAGGTTATGCTAGACAGCTAGACAGGAAAATTATTGGTGTTAACTCGACTTGTTCTTACTGTTCTCCACTTTGTTACTTTTGAGATAGAGATTTTAGGAGCCTCTCCGTTGCTGTCTTAATTCTTTTTAAAATCCTTCGTTTTGTTTTACTATTATAACATGAAGTTTTTAATAATTAATTAATATTATTTTTCCTTGATTATTTACAAATTTTTCAGATGCTTTGCTATATGCCATAGAATAACAGAAATTCAACTTCTTTTTAAAGGTAACAATTCGTTTGGTAATATAGACTTATGTGCATGAGTAAAAATTAGTATTTTCTTGTTATTGTTTATGTAGGAGATACATTGTTGGATCTTCATAATCCAAAACAAATTGTGTGTGTACTTTACTATGGCTACCAACACAAACAATCTACAAAGAAACACATGAATAACCAGAGAAACAACACCTTCCACCAAAAACCTTCTAGTTTCTATTAAGCATGATCGATTAAGCTATTAGAATGATTGTACGAAAGGAAATGCAACTTTTATTCTCCATTTACATAGCAAACCAGACCATCGTTGTTACAAATATGCCAAGAAAACACTATAGCTCAAGAATAAGCAGTTTTGGACAAAGCTATAGATACATATATGCAAAAAAAACAAATTATATCCCCAATATAGTTCATTCTTGTAGAGTGTCGCATTGCAACAAAAAGTCAATGACTCATTTATTCTATAACAATACAATCTTTATCATTGTAAACATACCAAAGAAAATAAAGAGACAGATCTGGGGATCGGAGGCATGTTCACATCCAAAACCCCTTCAAGAATCCGTTCCACCAAACTCATCGAAGGCCTACTGTCTTCCTCATCTTGAATACACCAACACGCAACTTTGCAAATTTTTATGACTTCTTCAACACTAGCTTCCCTCTTTAACCTACTGTCTAACAAGCTAAGGATATCACCTCCCACCATAAGAACATTCGCAACCAAACAAGGGAAGAATAGACTCCTTGAATCTTCAGATTGCTCTGCATTTCGCTTACCATATACTAATTCAAAAAGCATCATTCCATAGCTAAAAACATCTGCTTTAGATGTTACAGCCACCCCCGATAACCATTCTGGTGCCAGATATCCCCGTGTCCCTCTTATAGTCGTTAAAACGTTACCAAAGTCTCGACCAACAAGCTTTGCAAGACCAAAATCTGAAATTTTTGGACAGAATTCAGCATCTAAAAGAATGTTTTCAGGCTTTATGTCACAGTGAATGATACAGTCTCTGCATTTCTCATGAAGATAAACCAACCCTCTTGCAGTTCCAAGTGCAATCTGATACCTCGTTTCCCAGTTTAGAAGATGTTTTCCATGGAAGAGACGGGTGTCTAAAGAGCTGTTTTCCATGTAATCATACACCAATAACTTATTGTTACCTTCTGCACAGAACCCACGAAGACGAACAAGATGAACATGTTGAATGATACCAATTGTGCTGACTTCGCTCCTGAACTGTTTCTCTCCTTGGCTGATGCTTTCAAGCTTTTTCACTGCTACAATCGATGAATCACACAATACGCCCTTGAAAACGCAACCAAAACCACCTCCTCCTAATATATCTGAGAAATTTTTTGTAGCCGTTTGTAAATCTTTGTAGTCAAACACCACCAACGATCCCTCCATTGTTGTCTTTCCCACCGATATCCTCGTTTTTCTATAGATTAAAACCAAAATTAGACCCAGGGCAAAAACAACACCTCCCACGAACCCAACAATAGCACCCACCATAACCAGATTACTCTTTTTAGGATGATTAAGATCTTTAGAAGCAACTTTGATGTAAATTGTTTTCCTGCTATAATCGTCTAATGAGAGATTCAAGAGGTCTCCATCCCAAATTGAACATTGATTATCCACGAAAGAGTAAGCATTACATGAGCAATTGTTCGAACATGTGGTACGACATTCTCCCGCGCTCCCACTTTCCACAGATTGATTTGGAGGCAGATTCTTGACTGCAATCATGAGAAAATCAAGCTTTTCCACGTTTCTCCGACACTGTAAATCGGTTTTTCTCACACACCCACCTGAGAAATCACTCTGAATCCAATCACTCTCTGATCTAGGGTTGAAGCCAGTCAAGCAATTACAGAAAGGTAATCCAGATTGGCTGCAAATCCCAAAAGCCCCACACGAAGCATAGACCTCACACTGCGTTCTTGGTTGAGACCAAAATAAATTCCACTCTTTGGTAGTTTCCAACCATGTTAGTTGCTGAACTTGACCAGAAACATCTATTACAAATCTAGACATAATGGAAGAATTATACACGGAATAAGTGAAGTAACTCTCGTTTACATTCGTATGGTAGCTGAAATTATAAATGTAATTCAACCTCATTTCAGGAACTAAGTCAAACATTTTCCCATTCCAAGCCCCACTTGTCCAATATTGCTGGGAGCTATTCCACTTGCTTACATACTGGTTATTAAACGGATGAAGCTCGAAAGAGAAGAGTCCTACAGCAGGATCTTCTTTGCTTCTCCATGATGTAAGAAGTTGGCTCTTTTTGGTTCTATTATCATAAGCAAGTTTAGCACCAGGCAACCAAGTATGAGTTGGGTGATCAAAGCTTTGCCAAGCAGATTCGACCGAATTTGAACCATCTCTCAAGACTAAGTTGCCATCATCACGAAGAACAGCTATTGCAGATTTCAAAGTTGTGGTGGTGGTGACTTTCGTGGACCAAATCTGGAATTTGGACTCATTTAAGAGCACTAAGTTAGAATCGATGATTTTTAATTCCGATTGGAATCTATCTGAGATGGGTGTTTCTCGGTTTGCCACCCAAACTATGGTGGGAGGATTGGAAGAGGCCTTTTTATACCAGATGCCTATGTAATACTTGGATGAGTTACCTGCTTTGAAGAAACCCAACTCGAACACTTCACCTTCGGATATGATCGTTTGGTCTCCAGAAAGAGAGTGATTTGCGGATATAGTGTTGGGTCCATATGATGATGAGAGACTCTTGGTCAGAGAGAAACACAAGAGGAAGAGAAACCTTGCTAATCTCTTACTTTCTTTGAAACACATGACATACAAAATTTGAGAAGTATTGGGTCTATAGAACTGACGTTTGAGCCCTGTCGTGAACTTGTTAAGCCGATTGGAACTTGGAATAAAAATTATACAAGTCAGTCAATAAGTCAATATAAGTTGAAGATAATCTTTCATGAAAGACTTTTGAAACTTTCAAATAACTTTAACAAAATTCAAGAAATTGGCAGTGGCATGGTTGATCAATCACCTACATGTCACATGTTTGATGAGTCACATCCACATAGACAAATGCAAAGTCTAAATTTCTATATGGTGGGACTTGACATCATTACTTTCTCCATTAGGTCCAAGCAGATATTACACCAGGGACTAAACTGTGCAAGGACAAAACAAACATTCAACTACAACCCACATAAACCATCCATTTTTTAACTAGATAGAGCTTAAAAGAAACGCTGTTCATACAATAATAACTTTGATTTGCAACCCAAAATCAACATTAACTAGATTAAACTCATACAGTAATTTTGTACAACTAAACATAGTTCTTGGATTTTTGGTTCGGGTTCGGACCAAGCTCATCCGGTTGAGGCGGGATGCAAGGGTGGGGGATTGGGGTTGGGTGTGGGTGTGGGACCATTTTTATTTTTTTGTAACAATAAAAGTGTTTAAGTTAATTTGAAATGGGTAAAAAAAATTATGAAGATAAAGTAGTCTTTTCAAATTATTGAACCGTATCAAATCCATAATAAAAATAAGCCAAAAGGATCGTATCCACGATGTTGAATGTCAAACTATATCCAAAGAAATCAAGATAAAATTTGTAATTTTCTCTGGTTTTAACTTAATCTTGAAAAGCTGGTATACAGCGGGAATATCATAGTTTTTAAGGATGATATGACTCGTTTAAACTTTAACAACCTTGATAAATTTGTGGAAATTTGTGGGGGTATTCTTAGAAAATATGACTCGTTTAAACTTTAACAACCTTGATGAATAGCAACTGTTATTTTTTAGTGAGGGTATTCTTAGAAAATACGACTCGTTTAAACTTTAACAACATTGATGAATGTGTGGAAATTTGTGATTTTTCAAGTGCATCGACTCGTACTTGGATTGAAGTTGTGACATATGCACATCTTTCTCTACCATATAGTACACAACTTAATGCATAGGAACACATAATACTGGACGAATGAAAGGACACTATAAAAATGTTTACGTGTATCAAGGGCGAGACATGTGCATAAGAACATTGCCGAAATCAAAACTTCAAAACAAATAATATAAACAAATTTTATGTGGTTCAAATTATGATACATCAAAAGTCTAAACAAGAAAACCAATATTAGAAGTTGCATATTAAACACTTGTGTGAATCCAATCTCAAACTAGGATCTAAGAGTTTTTGCAAAATGTTTTTGAAAAAGAAATCATAATAAAAGAGTTGGGTTAAGGGCATGGGCTCGATCTCTTGCCATGTTCTTGCTTGATTGTTGGCTTGGGATCGAGAACGTGGACCTTGACTTAACTTTGACTTTTAAGGAGGATGCAAGTGTACGATCAGCCGGAGCTCGCGGATAGACCCCAAAATACCTTACGGATTATTTGATTTATGTGATATGTTAGAACAACATGTTAGTACTAGGCTAGGGATCTTCAGGGATTGCATGATAGAATTGTCTGATTATATGATGCCTGATATCCTAGGGTTTTTCCTTGTATGAAATTGACATCATTACTGTAGTTGCTTAGTGTATGCATCACGACTGTACATAATTAAGATCGTATAGCCTTAGAATGTTTGGTTTGACCTTATCTCTTGTTCTTGTTTTATGAAGGGCTTAGGGTAGGATCAGGTATTCGAAAGTCTATAGGGTCCAGTCGTCCAACGTTATGTTTGGCTAGCATACACGAGTGTTGCAGGGTTGATGGAAGTTTCATGGGTAGGCTGTGAGAGTTGGGAGGCCAGTTACGAGATATTTAGCATTCCTCTAGGAGTAAGGATTGAACGTTCTCTATGTTTATGCATATTGTTAGGGTGTTGTGGTGATACTTGAGACAAATATGGGTAGGTGTGAAAGGTAGTATGGGCCCATAATACTGAAAGCACAGGACCCATACGCGTAACAAGGAAGTCACAACCCCTAGGGTTTGGTTGGGAGTTAGTTCCCCATTATTATATGGGTTATTAGAGATCTTCCTGATGTCAGAATGGTGGTTACGAGACATCTTGAGACCGGATCCATATCAGGACCGGGAGCTGGCAGCCAAGATAGGCCAGTATTGTTAGAGTTCGTGTCAGTGAGATCATTTGGGAGGAAGTGATCGAGATTGTCCGGGGACAGTTGACGGAGATGTTTGGGGCTATCAAGACCGCTATGGTGGAGTATTTTGATGAGCGATATGCAACCCTCACTGAGGTAGCGGCAGCTATATCGACGGCATGGTTGGGAGCCGGACAGGCTTTTCAGTACCGGGACTTCGGCAACACGAAGCCCCCTACTTTTGATGGGACTCAAGACCCCATCAAATCCATGAGGTGGTTGTTTGACGTGGAGGGGTGTTTCTTCGCGTGCTTGTGTCCTATTGACCAGAAGGTCAGACGTGCCCTGAACTTGCTGAGGTCCGGGGCAAAGGACTTGTGGAGACTGATAACTGGGTCTTATTCGGATGACCAGAGAGTTGCGGTTACTTGGGAGTAGTTTCGGGATATGTTACGTGCTCACTACATTCCACAGGTCGAGTGGGAACGGTTAGCTCAGGAGTTCTGGAGTTGAGACATGATAGTGAGACAGTGACGAAGATTACCCACATGTTCACGGAGAGGGCGATGTTCTTCCTGGAGTTTGCCTCTGAGCAAGCTCATATGACACGTTATCTAAGCATGCTCAAGACTGACATCCGTTAGTATGTTGCTACTCAGCGGTATGATACCCTGCTAGATCTACAGGAGGCCGCTAGGCGGCGTGAGTTGGAGATTGAGCCGCAGTTAAAGGAGCAACAACGGGCCCTGTCACAGTCACAGTCGGTGCTAAAACGGTCTAAGACCGCTAATTCGAGAGCAGGGGGATAGTAGGGCCGCACTTGTGGCAAGTGCGGGAAGAGTCATTCAGGGGTTTGTAGATCGGGTAGCGGATTCCGCAAATGCAGCCAGGAGGGGCATTTCGTGAGGGATTGTGGCCAAACGTCCGCGGTTCAGGATATGAAGATCTGCTACCACTGTCATCAGGTTGGTCATGTGAAGACCAAATGTCGGCAGCTCGCTGCTAGGCCGGTGCAGGCTCCAGCGCCGGCTACACTGAGTATTATCGATGGGAGGCAAGGTAGAGCAGGGGCCCCGAGGGCTCAGGGACACACCTTCCAGCTTACAGTCAAGGAGGCTAGAGCAACACCGGATGTGGTTGTTGGTATGTTTCTATCCTTTGTCTCCTTTTATTATATATGTTTTATGCTTATATGTTGTACCTGTGATTAGGTAAGTTTTTATTGAACTCCTTGCATGCATTGGTTTTATTTGACTTGGGGGCAAGTTGGTCATTTGTATCTCAGGTATTTAGTAGGGAGTTCAGTGTGCCAATAAGAAAGCTAGAGTGTCTGTTGCGAGTCTCTATCGCCAACGAAGATGGGGTTTCTGCTTCTTCGGTCTATCGAGGATGTGAGTTGGAGATCTTTGGGGTGTCTTTCCCGATCGACTTGATTCTGATCCCCATGAGGGATGTGTGTGTGATTGTGGGTATGGATAGCTTAGTCGTTTCAGTGCCATGATCGACTGCGAGGGTCAACGAGTAGTGCTTCGAACCCCATGTGGGGGAGACTTGTCTATGGCGAGGGTACCAGAGTGGGATCAGGGTTTTGTTTAGCCGCCAGGGCTAGACATTATATTCAACACGAGTGTGTGGGTTACCTAGGTATGTGGTGGATATGCGGGATAGGGATCAGATTTAAGTTTCAGAGGTTCTAGTGGTTAGGGAGTTTGCGGATGTGTTTCCGAAGGAGTTACCAGGGATACCTCCGGAGAGGCAGATCGAGTTTTGGATTGACCTGATGCCATGTGCAGCCCCTATCACCAAGGCACCGTACCGATTGGCGCCACCAGAGATGCAAGAGTTGTCATCATAGCTACATGAACTGTTGGGCAAGCATTTCATTCGCCCGAGCAGTTCTCCATGGGGAGCATCGATCCTCTTCGTCGGGAATAAATATGGTTCGCATCGGATGTGCATAGATTATCGGGAGTTGAACAAGCTGACGGTGAAAAACCAATATCCACTCCCGAGGATAGATGATTTATTTAATCGGTTGCAGGGTGCATCTTGGTTCTCTAAGATAGACCTGAGGTCCGGGTACCATCAGGTCAGGGTTAGGGAGGAGGATGTGGAGAAGACCGCGTTTCGGACTCGTTATAGACACTACAAGTTCATGGTGATGCCGTTTGGGCTCACCAATGCCCCAACAGTATTTATATACCTGATGAATCGGGTCTTTAGACCGATGCTTGATCGCTCGGTCATCGTGTTCATAGATGATACAATGGTATATTCCAAGACCCAAGAGCAGTATGAAGAGCACCTACGGGAGTTATTGGGAGTTTTGAGGCGAGAACAACTATATGCTAAGTTTTCGAAGTGCGAGTTTTGGTTACGAGAGGTTCAGTTCCTAGGACATCTCGTTAACCAGGAGGGGATTTTGGTCGATCCGGCCAAAATTGAGGCAATTATGTAGTGGGAGGTTCCGAAATCTTCCTCAAACATCAGAGGTTTTTTGGGATTGGCAGGGTACTACCAGAGATTCATACATGATTTTGTTGGATTAGTGTCTAAGTCCATAACTATTTTGGTATGTACTTGACCCGATGGTGCATGGTCCTTTTGGGTTGCCTTCACCAAAGCAACTTGATTGGAGAAATGAATAAAGAGAGAGAGGATAATATGATTTATTAATATGTTATAAGAATAATATATTAAAGGAGAAATCATATTTGTTTAATTAATATTGGTCAATAATTAATTAAGAATTAGTTTTGTGATCCAATGTAATTAATTAAACTAGAGGGGTTGATTTGTAATTATGTGATAGTTACAAAATAAGGTAAGGATTATCTTATTTATATGGTGGACGAATTTAAGGTTGGAAAGCCTTAGAATTCGAGTATGATAAGGATTCAAGGATTATCTTATTGGTTGCTTAATGGATAATCAACTAGATAAGGATAATGACTGAAACCCTATCTCTACACCTATATAAA
This sequence comes from Lactuca saligna, assembly GCF_052625555.1. NCBI lineage: Eukaryota > Viridiplantae > Streptophyta > Magnoliopsida > Asterales > Asteraceae > Lactuca > Lactuca saligna. The sequence continues at coordinate 32,207,101 of NC_136419.1, read as the reverse complement.
CACCCCTAGGGTCATGAATTCGTGTATCCCTTCCCAAGAGGTCCTAGATACGAATTCTAACCTCTCACCTCTCTCTTTATACCTTCTCCATTTGCTTATGGTGTTTGTAAGCCATTAGAGGAGTGACACTTGTGACTCTAAGCATTCCAAAGTCAATACAAGGAGATTTGGGATTGTTATTGCTATATAATAATCAAGGTATGTTCTTAAACCTAATTATATGTTAATGTCGATTTCCATATGTTAGAATTAGGGTTTATAGTCTTGGATTCAAAGCATGTACAATAGAGAAACCTAGATCCAAGCATTAGGGTTTGTATGAGCACATAGGATGTCTTATGACCAAAACCCATCAGTGGTATCAGAGCCTAGCTTGGTTTCAATTGTATTGATGCATTGTATAACTGGAAAATCGTTTTTTGGGCTTTATAGCTGAGGAACTCGGCGAGTACCACAGTGTACTCGGCGAGTAGACCTCAACTCGGCGAGTACAGTGTGGTACTCGGCGAGTTCGAGCGTCAGATAATGCTTATCTCGGGATTTCTTGCTGTTTTTGCATTGGGATAATTACCTTATCATATTAGATCAATATAAATCTGATTTTATGATATATATGACTATATTCTTGATCTAATTAAAGATAATTATCAATTAACAAGATAATTGTTTCCTTATAAGATAATTGATTAATTATTTTGAGTAAATTGATAAATTGTTTTGCAAGAAATCATTAAATAAATCAAATATGGATAATTATGTGATTAAATGTTAATTTAAAATTATTTGTTATTTGATCCTTGTTGTTATGAAAGGTTTCATATTTTCCCCTTTAGGTTTTATAGTTTAAATTTGAACCCAAAAGTTTTGGAGTTTTGAAATTTAAATAGTTAAAACCCTAATGTTTTGAAAAAGGTTTCAAAACATGCCTTCAAGTTTTGGAATTTAAAAGTTGATTAAAAGTTTAATTAGAAATGTTAAATTCTAAAACCCGAGTAATGTTTTGAAAAGTTCAAATCACACCCTTATGGTTTTATTAATTAATTAAGGAGTATAATTAAAAGAGTTTTAATAAATCCATAAAAGTTTTGGTTAACCATTTAATTGAATTAAAAGTGTAATTGTTAAAGTTAACCACATAGTATTTTAAAAGTATAAAATGCACCCTATACTATATATAATATTAAAAGTCTAACATTATATATATGTATGAGTAAAAGTCAGTCTTGCCGTTAGTAGGCCTCATTCACGAAGCTGGTCTATAAGGGGTGTTTAAGGAAATTGCCTATAAAATGGTGATTGAATGGGTATCCACTCTTACCCACCGCACTCTTGACTAGTGGAGGGTCGTTAGCCGAACGGGTAGGATAGGACGAAACCTTCCATTATAAGTATAATGAAATACAAAGTAACTAAATGTTTTTCAAATTCCCAATCTTAGTTACTTAGGCAAAAGTGAATTGATGCAATTCCATGAAATTACACTTTGTGCCCTTGCGAAGACGTTAGTGGAGCGTGTGTGGTTTACCGGCACACTAAATGGTTCTAAGCAAAGGTAGCAAAGGGCGACTCAATGTTTGTCATAGTTCGGTGGAGCGTGTGTGGTTTACCGGCACATCGAATAGGTGATTGTAACATGGGAGGGCACCAAGTAGTTTGCATGGTTATTCACACCCGCTTTGTGATCCTTGGCATCCCAGTCACAAACAAGAGGGGCATATCGAGATTTAAACATGCCATTGAAATGTTCAATGAATCTCAAAGGATCTAGGAGTTTTCATAGATTTAAAACTTAAATTTCTTTTTTCGTTTTTCATGGTGGAAATTAGTGAATCGTCATTCACTTACCTTCAAATATTCTGCAACTAGATTACGGCATCCCTTTTCTAGGTTGTAGCGTATTGTGTTGGGTCCTAGCCTTGGAATTTCATTTGGGTGATTTACCAAGGACTCAATCAATCAACTAACTTGAATTCGTTTTTTTTTCTCCCGATGTCAAAGTTCGACAACTATGGTCTTCTCAAGTCCCGTGGAACAAGCATTCCACATGAAGATGATATTCCACGATTCGATCGAGGAAGAAGAAATCATGCTTCACTTCCTCCTCCTCCTCCAATTATTCTCCCTAACCCACAAGATTGTAAAATTGAAAGGTTCAATATCACTCAAGCCCTTTTGGCAAGTAAACATAAAGAGGGCAAGTCGGTGTGTGCACACGTCTTAGGGATGAAGTCACACATTGATAGATTAAGAATGATGGGATCCGTTGTCGGTGAAGCGATGGCTGTTGATTGGGTTCTTCAGTCACTTCCTAACTCGTATAGTGAGTTCGTAAGAGAGTACTATATGATGAACCACGACGTGACACTTATAGATCTCACCTACATGCTTATTGCTGCTTAATCAACAATGGTTTGGCGCAATAGAAAAGCAAAGTTGATTGGTGAATCTGCCTTCAAGACCTCTATGGATATAGACAATGGCAATGAAAGACATGCAATGATCGAAAAGTTTGATCATAAGAGAAAGGCGATGTTTGAAGTAGTTCCATGGGTTGTTCCAAAGGAGTCAATTTGCTTTTATTGCCAAGAGAAGGGGCATTGGAGACGAAGTTGCCCTATTTACCTAAGAGATCTAAGATATGGGAGAGTCAAAAGTATGACTATGCTTTAGGTAAGAATCCACTATCTAACTCCATTAAGTTCCTATTCATTGATTCTTAATACATGATGTGATAAGATTGCGTGTTTTGAAGGATCGGTGAAAAGAAAGGAAGCTTGATAAGAGAGCAAGGTGAATCTAATCACAAGAGATGGATCTTGATCGCATGGACTTGAAGATTGGATTTTGAGCTTAGATAATTGTGATAGAGTTGTTAGAAATTTTCTTTTTACATAGTTTTCAATGGATTTTGCATTGTAAGGACAAATGTTTTTCCGCTGCTTTTATAAATAAAATAAATTTTTTGACTCACTTATTTATTTGTTTATTTCCTTGCAATGAAATCGTTATGAAAATTGATGTTTGAATATTTCTACAACGAATGGATGTGATTCTTAGTTATGTTATTTATGGAAATGTCAAGAATTTACCAAATAGGGAGAGTTTCTCATCGCCCAAAGTTTCAATCGGACGGAAACTTGGAATCATGCAACTTGGTTGCACGATGAATGAGAAATTTCATATGTTGGAAATTAGACTAATTCATTGACAAAGTGTCAAGTGAAGGACTAGGAGATCGAGTACACAAAGTTGTGTGTTGATCAAGTTCACCATAAGAGTAACAAAGATATTCGTCTTGATTTACTAAAGGTTTAGTAAATATGATTATACTTACAAGATTAAGTGTAATTTTGAATTGATTAAAGGGTTTAGATCAATAGCAAAACGAATAAGAAGAATCAAGTAGGCAGAAAGATAAGAGTTTCTCCATTCTAAGAAGAAGGGAGAGTAGCTTTTATGCTTTATGATAGGTCTTAATGATTAAGAACCATATCTCAATTGATCCTCTAAGTGAGTCTTGGTACAATTGTATGTCCAAGAAGAGGAATCAAAGATTGAAGAAATGGTCAAATCAAGAGGTCAATCATACTTCGTTCCAAAACAAGTCTTAAAGTCAAGATTGTGACATTGAGTGAATAGTATTAAGAAGGTTTATTACATTCATCAATTGTGGAAAGTTGTGATGTCTTGAATAAGGCAAAGACCAGCTAAGACCAAAATTATGAAGTGTTTTGATAAAAGCTACACTAACTCTTGAATATTTGTTTGTCAAGAAATGTTTTGATAAGAGAATCGTATATGTCAAGGAGTCAGTGGGAGTCTTGATAGTCTTGAAAATTTTCAAGAACAAATCAAATAAACCTTATCGATCATCACTAGCACACGAGTTGAGGTTTACAACCTATCGTGAAGACATTATTTTGTTTCTGTGCCAATCCAATCGAGTTAATTATGCATGTGAGTCCTATGAGTTCTCATTTGAATGCATAAAATGCAAGGACCTTGATCAATGGAAAGTACATTGATAGGAAAAGGTGAGCTACTTAATTACTTGGAAGACGTGGTGGGCAGCTGTGCCACCATAAGGCAAGAAATCAAGATTAAGAAAGTTCGATCCATATGAGTTTGAATTTGTCGTAAACTTTGGTTTTTAACAAATTCACATGGATAGGAACACATACACCGTTTAAATCTAAGTGTCATAAGATTTCCTCCTTCATGAAAATGATTGTGAGAAAATGCTTTCACTAAGAAAGATTTTAAAGATAGTGGTTGTAAAATTGCATTCTCGAATTCGATCATGGTTACGGCATCCCTTTCCATAATTTGAATTGTTAGGTTTGGCAATTAGTCTTAATTGTTAAGACACACATATGAACTATCTAAGGCAAAAGTGTATAAGTTCAAGAAGTCTTGATAAAAGATTATCAAAGCACTAAGTATTAGAAACATGAACTTAAGAAATCCAATAAGTATTGTTTTTCTAAAAGTTAAGATGGTTATGAATACATGTCGAAGCTAGTGGGAGCATAAGTGTTATGTTTTATAATAATCATCATGATAGTGGGAGCATAAATGTTGTGATTGTATGATTATTAAGGCAACTATTGCATAGTTGGCAATATTAATTATAGAAAACAAGAGTCATACTTTGCAAAGTTGTAAGAGTTGAAAGGTTGTTTTGCTATAATTAAGGGAGAGAATATTATGCTTCATTTCAAATCTAAAGGATTAGGTTGTGAAATGTTGATAAATTTAGTCAAAGGTACATAGTGCGTTCTTAAAAGTTTCGATTATGATTACGGCATTCCTCTTCACAATTCGAATTTTGAGAACATAGCAAATAAAACATTGTGCATCGTGTCCCATACGCTATGGGTATAGGATCGATTGCAAATGCTTTAATGTTTGACCATTCTAAAATTTTCCAAATGTCTAGTGAATTTAGAGGGAAAAGGGACTAGAATTGGTTTTGACTAAAATAATTAAACAACTATCAAAGGACAATCCAAAGTTCGACGAGGATTGGTCGCTTGTGAGTAGTTGGAAGTATAGTATTGGAAATTATGGAAATGTTTCCATATTGGATGGACAATATCGACATCATTACGAATAAATAAGATTCTATTAAGAAATGAGTTGTCATATGGAAAATATGGAAGCGTGTCCATATTAGGAAGTAAATTTGAAAATCTATGTCTAGATTAGAAACTTTTATGCAAAAGGATGTTCAAAGGAATGTACTTTGAGTGAGAGACATCATATCTAAGGAATTGTCTTGTAACAATCTCCGATAGAGGACTTTGTAATATCATTGGCAATAGTCTTTGAGACTTTGGTGCAGTGACATTACAAAAGGATCGTTGCATAAAGTGTTAGAATCTAGTATATTCTATAAGTAACAAGAATTTGATATTCTTACACTTAAGAAAATGGATTTGGAGTTGTGAAATGAGAATGATTGGAAATGTGTTCAATTTGTCTATTTCACAAAAGTAAGAACCATAGGTAAACATTGTATGCATGCTAGGAGCATGGGACAAGTGTAATGATTCAAGTAAAAAGTTGATTACCCGAAACGACAAATAATGAGTAATCGATATGGTGATAAATAAAACGTGTTTTGTTTATACTCAAAGGTTTGAGGCCATATGGGATTAGTATTATTCTTGTGTTTCACTTTGCATGTTTTGACTTCCAGAATAATTGAGTTTATTAAGAATAATCGAATTATTCAAACGGGCCACAGTCGTTCATATGTTGGAAGTAGATATGAATGAAGACTGTCGTGAATTGGTGTGTGGATTGTCTAAAAGAGTATTAGCCATAAGCAAATGTTTGCTGCAACATTCATGAGTGCTTATGAATATGAATTTGAGCATTGGATTAAACCTACGCTCACTTGGATCACTCCATGAATTGTATCACGAGTGATTGGTGAGACGATAACATCTTATATTCTTGAAACCGAGATGTGTGAGTTGTATCTTACTAATCGGTTGCACATTGATAATATGTAAACGCACTAGTAACTTGGTGTTATAAAATATATTGTTGTGTGTGATTTGGTTAGTGAGTGCAAGTAAGCATTGTTGTGACAACCCAAGTTGTCCCGTTACATTTCTCCGTTACCGTTAACGGAATATTCCACTGTTCAAAAGTTCCGTTAATGAGAAGACTTCAAGTTTAATAAACATTTCAATTGTGTATGTTTATATGCCGTTAAGTCGTGATAAAAGGAAATAAAATACATAGCACATATTTCCATTTACTTGGAAAATATTAGTTTATTATTACGACCACTAAATCGGGTGCGACCAAAAGCCCCGTTTAACGGCAGTATCGGGTAGACTTCCACTGTGTCCCAACTCAAAACCCTATATAAGGGTGAGTGGAGTCTATTGGAGACTTTTTACACTCTCTCTCTATACTCTCTCTCTAGACCCGTTTTCGCCCCGAAACCGCAACCAAACGCTTCCAAATAGTAAGTCCGCTTACCCTAGCTTATTCTAAACATATTGAATTGAGTTTATAGCCCAAAAATCGGACTTAGAAGCAATGAAAAAGGAGTTTACGGCCTAAGAACCTCCTTAGGCCGTAAACACCCAAAATGAGGCCAAAATGACCCAAACTTGTCCCTATAGGCTTGGAAATAAATTAAGGGGATTGCCTAGGAGTGTTTAAACATCAAAACACAATGATTTACGGGACAAAAGAGAGTTTACGGCCCAAGCACAAGCTTAGGCCGTAAACATCTCAAAATCATGTTAAAAGGCCCCAAAAACACTCCCAAACCACCCTTAGGCTTCATACATAATTTAGGGACTTGGTATTTTGGGTTTAGATCACTAAAACACATCAAAATGAAGGATAAAAATGAGTTTACGGCCCAAGCACATGCTTAGGCCGTAAACTCCCCAAACATGCCCAAAATGTTGGTTTTTGTTCCCCAAATGGCCTTAGACTATTTCTATAAAATGCTAGGAAGGATTTAAGGACTTAAACACAATGAAATGAGGCTTGATTTGGAGTTTATGGCCCAAGCAAGTGTCTAGGCCGTAAACTCCCCAAAACCCCCTCAAATGTTGGTTTTAATCACCCAAAATAGCATCAAACTTCATAAGAAAATTCTAGGAAGGCAATAGGGGCTTAAAACTTCACTAAACTCAAAGGTTGAGAGTTTACGGCCGTAAACTCCCTTGGGAGAGTTCCTAGGCCGTAAACTCTTGTTTAGTACCCTTAGAGGCCTCAAACCCACACATACCTTTTAAGAAAAATGCTTAGAATAACTCAATGAACAAGCTAGAAGCATCAAACACCCAAGAATAGGACCTTGGGAGTTTACGACCGTAAACTCCCTTAGGTTGGGCCATAAACTCCTTGTTTGGTCCATGTTGATGCTTTAAGTCCATTTACACACTTAATATTTGAGTTTAGCAAAGTTCCACAACTGATAGGAGACCCTTAGCACCCTTAAACGCTACCCGGGACACCCAAACACTTAGCCAAAGTGTTTTCCGCTCCTGTGAACGCGTATATTTGTTTAATTAGTATTAAATATACTAATTGTATGTGAACATATGTTATCATATGTTAAATAGGTCATTGAGTGTGTTCGAGTCCCTACGTAGCACCGAACGCCCAAACAACACTCTCGTCGGACCTACTTACACCAGGTGAGTTCATACCCCTGAATGAACCTTTTAAATGCTTTTAAATGTTTTATAGGGGGGATACAAGTTAAACATGCCAGTTATCATGTCAATCGCATATGATTGATAACCCGCATGCACAAGATTTTACCACTTTTACACTGTTTTACCGAGTGGGACACTAAAATGACTTTTACCTGTTTCATAACTTTTACTTATACTTATTTATTCAAATTCATCCTAAATTGGTTTATGAAAGATCCTCTAAGGTTTTAAACGTATTTTACAAAGGAATACAATTTGTGATTTTCTCTGTACATAAAGGCTTTTCATTAAAGATTTCCCTTTTTGACGTATACTTTTACTTGTTAAACACTGCTGCTTCACTTATACTTATTTTATACTCTGACTCGGTAACACTTTCACTTATAACTATAGTCGCTTATACTTGATGACACTTATACTTATTCACGCTCTTACTTAGTGATACGATTTCTCCTTCACTTATACTGGATAACGACTTTACTCCACTTATACTTGATAGACGTTCTTACATCGCTTATTATCGTTTCTGCTTCGTGATACACTTGATTGGAGAAATGAATAAAGAGAGAGAGAATAATATGATTTATTAATATGTTATAAGAATAATATATTAAAGGAGAAATCATATTTGTTTAATTAATATTGGTCAATAATTAATTAAGAATTAGTTTTGTGATCAAATGTAATTAATTAAACTAGAGGGGCTGATTTGTAATTATGTGATAGTTACAAAATAAGGTAAGGATTATCTTATTTATATGGTGGGCGAATTTAAGGTTGGAAAGCCTTAGAATTCGAGTATGATAAGGATTCAAGGATTATCTTATTGGTTGCTTAATGGATAATCAACGAGATAAGGATAATGACTGAAACCCTATCTCTACACCTATATAAACACTCCTAGGGTCATGAATTCGTGTATCCCTTCCCAAGAGGTCCTAGATACGAATTCTAACCTCTCACCTCTCTCTTTATACCTTCTCCATTTGCTTATGGTGTTTGTAAGCCATTAGAGGAGTGACACTTGTGACTCTAAGCATTCCAAAGTCAATACAAGGAGATTTGGGATTGTTATTGCTATATAGTAATCAAGGTATGTTCTTAAACCTAATTATATGTTAATGTCGATTTCCATATGTTAGAATCAGGGTTTATAGTCTTGGATTCAAAGCATGTACAATAGAGAAACCTAGATCCAAGCATTAGGGTTTGTATGAGCACATAGGATGTCTTATGACCAAAACCCATCAGATTTCTCTAAGATTGCAGTACCCCTCACTCGTCTGACGAGGAAAGGGGTGGATTTCCAGTGGGGCCCCAAGCAGTAGAGGGAGTTTGAGACCCTCCGACAGCGACTATGCGAGGCTCCAGTCTTGACTCTCCCAGAAGGAGTTGAGGATTTTGTAGTGTTTTATGATGCATCCATCACGGGATTGGGGAGGTCCTCATGCAGAGAGGATGGGTGATAGCCTACGCATCGCAGCAGCTGAAGCCGCATAAGACGAGATACCTACCCATGATTTGGATTTGGGAGCGGTGGTATTCGCTCTGAAGATTTGGAGACATTACCTCTATAGGGTCCGTTGTACCATATACACAGATCACAAGAGCCTGAGACATATCATGGATCAGCCGAACCTGAACATGAGACAGCACAAGTGGCTAGATGTAGTTAAGGACTACGAATGTGAGATCCTTTACCACCTAGGTAAATCGAACATGGTGGCAGACACTCTAAGCCGCAATTCAGCTGGGTCTTCCATGCCAATAATATGTATGAGGATATTAGTGGATTCTTCACTCGTGAGTCTGATTAGAGATGCTCAGGTTGAGGGCATGTGACTAGAGATTGTTGACCCGATGCGGTCGGGTATGGGTACCGATGTCCGGTGGAGTTAGGCAGACGGTTATGGAGGAGGCTCATAAGTCTCACTTCTATATTCACCCGAGAGCCACCAAGATGTACCGGGATTTAAGTTTGAGCTACTGGTCGTCGTGTATGAAGCAAGAAATTGGTTGGTACGTCGAGAGGTGCTTGACTTGTAGGATGGTCAAGACCGAGCATCAGAGGCCGCATGGCAAGCTGCAGCATCTAGAGATTCCCATGTGGAAATGGGAACATATCACGATGGACTTCATTACTAAGTTGTTGAGGAATGCGAAGGGATTTGATGCTATATGGGAGAGTTCATCAGCCGAGTTCATCAGCCGAGAAGTTGTCCGTATGGGAGAGTTCATCAGCCGAGAAGTTGGCCGACGTGTATATCCGCGAGATCGTTGCTCGCTATGGAGTTCCGATCTCCATTGTTTCCGACCGAGATGTTAAATTCACCTCCCATTTCTGGCAGAAGTTCCACGAGGAACTAGGCACGCGACTTCATTTTAACACAGCAGATCATCTGCAAACCGACGGCCAGAGCGAGCAGACTATACAGACCCTCGAGGACATGTTGAGAGCTTCCGTCATCGACTTTGGTGGGATATGAGATTTCCACCTACCTTTTGCAGAGTTCACCTATAACAATAACTATCATTCCAGTATTGGTGCCCCACCTTTCGAACTATTGTGTGGGCGGAGATGTCGTACCCCGATTTGTTGGGGTGAGTTTGGTCACAGAGTGATGGGACGGACAGAGGTAGTCTTGCAAACTACCGAGAAGATTCAACAGATTAGACAACGACTACAGACCGCTCAGAGTCGGCAGAAGAGTTACACCGACAGACACCGATCTGAGTTGGAGTTCCACGTGGGTGACATGGTAAAACTGAAGGTTTCACCCTGGAAGGGTGTGATTTGTTTCAGAAAGAGGAGAAAGTTGGGTCCCCGATACATCGGACCATTTCGGGTCATTGCCAAGGTTGACAAGTTAGCTTATAGACTAGATCTTCCTGAGGAGCAAAGTCAGATCCACAACACCTTTCACGTTTCACAATTGCAAAAGTGCATACTAAACGAGGAGGTTGTAATATCACTGGAGGGCATTCAGGTCGACGAGCGCTTGAATTATGTGGAGAGGCTCGTGGCTTTTTTGGAAAGGAAGGTGAAGGTTCTATGGAACAAGGAGATACCTTTAGTCAGGGCCGGTCCTGAAAAATGAAATATTCTTAAAGACCCAGGACGAACAAGAAAAAAAGGGCCCTTATCTTTATTATAATTTTGTATTTCTAAATAAAAATATATAATGAAAAAAATTGGGCCCTGTGCAACTGCCCACTTTGCCCCCCCCTCTAAGCCCCCATGCCTTTAGTAAAGGTACAGTGGGAGCACCGAAGAGGGTCCGAGTGGACATGGGAGCCAAAGGCTGAGATGCGGGAGCACTACCCGAAGATGTTTACCGCATCGGACTTTGAGAACGAAGTGTAGTTCAAGTGGGGGAGAATTGTAACGCCTCGACTCTCAAGTATTAATTTTTACAGCTTTATTTTCATATTGGAAGGTCTACTCGACGAGTTAATGCCCTGACTCGTTGAGTAGGAACTTTTGGGGCCACGTGTTTTAAATGACCAACTCGTCGAATCGGAGACATAACTCGATGAGTTGGAGTTGTAGGATGAAACCCTAATTTCCGAGGTTTTCACCCTATTTAAAGGGTCATTAGCATCCCTTAGCCTCCTTTATAGCCCCTTATGAGTCTAGAAACCCTAAATCGCCATTTTCTCTCCATATTTGTGTGTGTTAAGCTTGGAATGTGGATCTTGGTGAGAGAAGCTTGAAGATCAAGTAGTTTGAGGCAAGGAACGTGTGTGGATCTGAAGTCTACCCCATTTTAGCATCATTTGAAGGTATCAAGTCATTATCTTGATCTTCTTCTAGCTAAATCCTTCTATGTTTGAGTTTTAGAGCAATTTTGGTGTGTTGGTACTTCATTTCGAGTGATGAACCAAGATCTGAGGTTGCAACTTCAGATCTAGGCTCATCTTGGTCCTTATAATTATAAAGTCCCAATCTTTAGCATGCTAGTGAAATTCTCTTGCCTAGAATCTCTTATTTAGCTTGATTTAAGTCATTATCACCTTGCATGTACGTAAAGTTTGCAACTTTACGTAAGAAGTATGCCTTAGGAGCTTAGATCTATGTTATGGGGCTTTGGAATGGCTTAAAGAGCATCTGAATGGAGAAAGAACTAAAGGGACTCAACGAGTTGCATGTTAAACTCGGCGAGTCCGATGAAGATTTTCATGCAAGGGTTTCTGCATGGAGTCGGCGAGTCAGTATGAGGACTCAATGAGTCAGCTAGGGTTTTCCCGACTTTTGGATCGTGCATGAACTTGGCGAGTTGTATGGAAACTCGACGAGTCGATGGGGGATTTCACGACTTCTAGAGTCAGGGAGGACTCGGCGAGTTGGTGAACTACACTCGACGATTCGGGTCAACATGGATTGTTGACTTTGACTATTGACTTGGACTTTGACCAAGGGTTGACTAGTTGACTTCTAGGGCATTTTGGGAAATTGGGAATTTATGAATATGGTTCTATGGTGAATATAGGTAGTGGAGTTTATGGCGGTGATCTGAGAGTTTGAGCTTATCACTTCAGCGCGTCAACTGTAAGGTGAGTTCTCCTCACTATATCAACATGGTCGAAGGCACCAATGTCGACCCTTATCGGATTTGCATCCGGGTTATTGCATGATATGTTTATTGATTTACATCCTGGTAATTAGGATGGTTTCTATGATAGAGATCGATTAGATCAGTATCCTGGTTATAGGATGGTTGCTATGTTAGTGATCGATAGATATGTATCCTGGTTATAAGATGGTTGTCATGATTAGTGATCTGTTAGATCTGTATGTTTACTTGTTTATATGTATGTGCATATGTTTGTTGGTTTGGGGAAAAGGTTGAGGTAGGTCCTGGTGTGTGCAGTAGGCCAAGACACCATGGGTAGACTGTAGGCCCGGGCCGGGCAAATCTAGTCAGGCCGAAGGCCCAGCGAGCGGTCTGGATAGGCTGAAGGCCCCGGGAGGGCAATCCAAACGTGTCGAGGGCTTGGAGAGCAGTCCAGATAGACTGAGGATCGGGAGTCGGTCCAGTCAGACTGATGGCTCATTATGCATTTTATTTGCTTATATATTTATATGATATGGTTATATATGTATGGCATTGGTATTTTGGGGGTAGCTCACTAAGTCTTCGAGCTTACATTTATCGATTATTGTTTCAGGTACTTCGGATGATCGTGGGAAGGCGGAGGCGTGACCGTACACTTCCTCGATTTATGATTATGATTTCTGGGAACTCTGATATGATACTATTTTGAAAACGAAATGTAATAACTTAATGATTTTTAAATTTTTTAAAAAGTTCAATTTTGGCATGATTTTTATGGATGTTACAGTTTTCCCCGTAAGCGAATTACCCATCTCTTTTCTAGTTGAGAGGCAGCAAATGCTCTGCAAATCTCTGTCTATACATGGTGGTTTAATTCTAATTTAATCATTTCCCTTTTGTTCACTTTTAGTTTGTTTTCGAGGTTAACAAATGCATATTTCTCGTTGTTTATGCGTGTTCATATGTACTAGAACGAATCAATGAAACCATTAGTCCAGTTTATTTACTACATTTTTTTAAATATACATACTAACTAGGGGACAGCCTTAAGGCAATACCTAACCTGTTAGGTTAATACTTTATTCGTGGAAGATCATGGGTTAGAGACTTAGAGTAATAGAACCGAAAAAGAAATTGATTTGCTATTTAGTATTGAACACAAATCCACTTTTATATTTGTTTTTTTTCCTATAAAAGCATGTCATTTCTGAGCTAGATATGTGAAGTTGGGTGTTTACAATTAGAATTGGTTACATATTGCTATCAAGTATTGATTACTTGCTAGAAAGATTGCCAAGACAAAGTATGCTATTCTAAATATGAAAATGAGATGCACATTGACTTTTGAGACCACTAACATTTTTAGTATTTTTTGTTTTTGCTAGAGTGTAATGAAGTCGTCAAGCTCTTCCAAACACCAATATCCCATTATCAGCTTCAATCAACTTGGTAGAACCTATGTATGTAAACATCATTTTTTCCCCCTTTGTTTTCCTTTTAGTTATTACTCCATCTGTCCTCCTCTGAAATTGCAACACCTGAATTTTGGTCATACACATATTTCATACCGAAGGTTTGACTATTAGTTGAAGAAGGGTTAGTGTTTTTCAAGAAAATGGTGGATGAGTATGGTATTGTGCTTGATATAAAGCATTACGGGTGCTTGGTTGCATGTTGGCGAGAGTAAGGAGGATTGAAGAAGCAGAGAAAGTGGCTTTGAAGGTGCCTAAAGATTTGGATACTGATGTGATTTGGAGGATGGTACTTGGGGCATGTAGCTCCTATAATAATGTTGAGAGAGGGAGGAGAGTCACAAGGAGAATATTTGAAAAGGAGAGTGGTTACTATAGTGATTATGTGCTTATGTCAAACATCTTCTCTAGTGTGGGTGATTATGTTGATTCAAAGAAGGTTATGAGAAAAATGGATCAAATGGGAGTTTGTAAACTACTTGGTCGTAGTTCCATCTAAGCTTTGAAATGGCAAAAAGGTGATATGACGTATGAGGTTTGAACCCATGGGGAATATACAAATGAGCTGAAATTTGCTCGTATGTTTATGCAGATCAGTAATTGTGTTGGTGTGGGGAATTATTAGTCTTGGTTTGTTTGCAAGCCCCACTAACGAGACATTCACGGAAGTAAACAATGAATGATTATGTTGTGTGTTTTTTAGGCATTTTTGAGAAGCAATTTTTTAGCGTATTTTGGTCTAAATACTGTAATTGTACACAAGCACTACAAATAAAACTTATAATATTACAATTCCATAGTACACACCAACACAAAAACTACTCACCATTGCCTTTCAACTCAAGTGGTTGAGAGTTCCAAGTCTATAGGTGTGTAATTTATGAGTAAAAAAAAAAAACTCAAATTTCTGCAAACCGACAAAACTTAAAAAACGGTAATCATTATGAAATTATGGCCTAAAAAAGATACTCGGTTAATAGAAAAAATAAATTATGTGTAGTATAAATTATCTCAATTAAAAACTAGACTTCCAACTCAAATTCTTGAGATTTCATAGTATAACTTATAAAGGCAAACCTATATCATACATACATGCTACAAGTATAAAGAACATAAGCAAACCCAAAAGAACCATGAAACAACAAAAAAGCCAATATAAAATTAGCCCAAACCACCCAACGATTAGACAAACTATAACTATTTGTACACATAACTAAAGGTGCACATTAGCCTGTTTTAACCGGTTAATATATTTTCTCCAATTTTTACACTTACTTTTTTTTAACCGGTTATATTTATTTACCTCTAGCTATAATCATTAACTCATTAAGCCATATAATAAAAGTCTAGTGAACAACTAATAACATCAAATATCTTTTTCTCCAATTTAGTTACAAGGAAGTGGAATGACCGAAAAAAAAAAAAAAAAAAAACTTTATTCCCTCTTCTTATTAATGTTTCCATCATTTACACTTCATATCCTTGCACCATTAGCACTTGACACATAAAAGCCTTTAAGGCTTTTAGGCTAATAGGAGTGGTAACACTCTTAGCATCTTGCCACATCAGCTTTTTGGATGCCGCCTATTTTATTTATTTATTTAACACCTAAGGTTAGCATTTGGTAAGGAATGGTAATACTTCTAACACTTCATTTTTTTATTTTCTTTTTCTAATTTAATTAAATTACTTTATTTTAATACACAAACATTTTTTATGCATGTATTAAACAAATTTTAATTTTTTTTAAACCAAAAACATTTAATATAATATAAATTATATTTTTTAAAACATATTTCATAACTAATCCAATTGCTTCATCCAAATCTCTTTCTTCATTATCCCCATACCCCTATTGTAGTTTTTCTTTAACATATTACTAAACTATTTCACAAATTATGAAAACAAGGGGCATACCTCTACATCCAAGCTACTTTGATGATATAAAATCCAAGCATTCATTGATTTTGCTTGTTTCAATTTTTAAAAAGTAAAGCCTTCAATTAAGAAGCATTCATCTCTCTGTGTTTTATCTTGTAGGTTGTGTTAGATATCTACCTGATGATACATGATGCAACTTTATTGCCTAAGAAAAACAGAACATAACAGGAAGGAAGAAGTGAACAGGGTGTGAATCATTAATTTGATTCTATGAATACGCCACACAACCAAGGCAAAGAAATCACAGTAGGACTTTAATACTTTAACAAGGATCAATTCACTTGATTCCTTTATGAGACAGGTTAATTGTGCAGAAGATGAACAGAGCATGAATGAAACAGGGGAGGAAAGAAATCTGGAAAAATTACTTTGGCTCCAAGTATCTTATTCAACAAAGACTGAAAAAACTTAATTAAAAACGTCAAACAACCATACCCTATTTATACTAAACTAATTAGAATCCTAAACTAACTCAAAACCTTAAATTAGGAAAGTTTTCCCAAAATACCCATTGGACCAAATTCAACTACATTTATCTAACATATTCCACGACCATTTAAGCTGCAACCTTCCAAAAAATGGCAATACCCTCATGACTTGGTAGACTGATGGCACACTTTCTGCAAGCAATGAGATTTTGAACTTTGTTAGATCATGGAATTTGAGTCATTTAAATCCATATTCCAGATTCTTCAACAATTGTTTTCAATATATATTTTTTTTTAAGAAAATGATGATATAATTTGGGATATAAAAAGAAAATATAAATTTGTAAAAAGTTTTAAATTACTTGGAAAGGTCTCATTTCCCTTACTTTCTTTTGATTTTGACTTTTCCATTAGGGTCAAAGCGTTGAATTCTAATGATTTCTGTCATGAAAAAGGAGATTAAGAAACCATTTAGCAAGATAAAAATCAACATGCTTAACCATATACAACTATGAGAATCCTAACCTTCTTTTTTTCCAAGAGCAAATATTTTTCAGAGAGCTCCATAATTAACTCATGTTCCTCATCAGCCTGTGGATTATCATAAATAACAATCATCAGTGTAGTTTTTAGATAAATTATCTGCAAATTGACTCGATTCACCCCAATTTGAATGAAATTCATAAAAATCTATGGTATAAAAGTTATTTTGTGGTTTATTTCGACATAAATAATAAAACAACCTGAAAGTATAAAGATAAAAGAACCCCATGAAAATCATTTTATGTAATATTCTGATTCTAAACACAAAAGTTCAGCCAAATGTAATAGACACATTATAAAAAAAAAAAAAAAAAAAGAGCAGAAACACCTTTTCTGTAATTCAAAGTTTCAAACATATGAAAACATTTGGTTTTATGTATAGCATCGACATAGACCTAGTGGGGATAATCATATATCTTTCTGGAGACACCAAATAGGAAGAAGAATAACACAATTTCGTCAGTAACCTCCTCAATTAACCCAACTAAAATCACCAAATACTGAAATGTCTTAAAACAGATGCAATTTAAGACTCAATTAATCCAATCCAGTGAACCAATATGTGCAGTTCAATCATTTAAATAACCAAAACTAACCTTTGAGCATGAATCCCCTTCATGTGCCCTAATCCCATCGGACGAAGCAAAAACTAGGGTTTTCACGTTTATCAAATATTTGGGAACTCAGAGAGAGGAAACGCTTGGAATTAGTCTTATGTGTCAAGTGTTAATGGTGCAAGGACATAAAGTGTGAATGATGGAAACATTAATAAGAAGAGGGAATAAAGTGTTTCTTTTTAGTCATAAATTACACAACTATGAGACTTAGAACTCTCAACCACTTGAGTTGAAGGGCATCGGTGAGTAGTTTTTGTGTTGGTGTGTAGTATGAAATTGTAATATTATAAGCTTTATTTGTAGTGCTTGTGTATAATTATACGCTAAAAAATTGCTTCTCAAAAATGCCCAAAAAAAAACACAACATAATCAAGACTAATAATTCCCCACACCAACACAATTACCGATCGATCTTCATAAACATACGAGCAAATTTCAGCTCATTTGTATATTCTCCATGGGTTCAAACCTCATATGTCATATCACCTTTTTGCCATTTCAAAGCTTAGATGGAACTACGACCAGGTAGTTTACAAACGCCCATTTGATCCATTTTTCTCCTAACCATCTCTGAATCAACATAATCGCCCACACTAGAGAAGATGTTTGACATAAGCACATAATCACTAGAGTAACCTCTCTCCTTTTCAAATATTCTCCTTGTGACTCTCTTCCCTGTCTCAACATTATTATAGGAGCTACATGCCCCAAGAACCATCCTCCAAATCACATCATTATCCAAATCTTTAGGCACCTTCAAAGCCACTTTCTCTGCTTCTTCAATCCTCCCTGCTCTCGCCAACATGTCAACCAAGCACCCGTAATGCTTTATATCAGGCACAATACCAGACTCATCCACCATTTTCTTGAAAAACACTAACCCTTCTTCAACTAATCCTCCATGACTACAAGCACTTAGAATACTCAAGTAAGTAACTCTATTAGGCTTCATCCCTATTTCCTCCATTCTTTTAAAACTATCCACAGCCTCCTTTGCCATTCCATGCATTGCAAATACAGAGATAATCGATGTCCACGACACTAAATTCCTCATCTCACTTGTTATGCCTTCAAAAGCTCGCAAAGCACTCTCCACACTTCCACACCTTGAATACACATCAATTAAAGCATTCGTAACACGTATATCTATCATATAAAATCCGTTTTTTTCTCCATAAGCATGAACCGATTGACATAACTCCAAAGACCCAAGATTCCAAATCGCAGGGTAAACCGCTAAAATGGTGATCTCAGTTGGCTTTGTATTATCGTTAAGTGCAAGCATGTGTCTAAACAATGAAACTGCTTCCTTGGGTTGATTTGCTCGTGTATACCCGTCTATCATACCACTCCAAGAAACAACATTCTTAATAGGCATTATATCAAAGAAAGATCGCGCTAGCACAATTTCACCAAGTTTTGCTAAACCTGTTACTAAAACGTTCCATGTGACTAGATTTCTTTCAGGCATTTCATCGAACACTTTGCGACATTCGAGTAAATGCCCACATACAACATACATGTTGACTAAAGCGGTTTGGACGTAAACATGACTCTCAAACCCGAATTTGAATGTGAGAGAATGGAGTTGTGAACCCGACATGGGTAGATGTGAATTAGCACAGGATTTTATCAAGAAAGCATATGTGAAACTATCGCCATTAAACAAGGTGGTGGGGTGGAGATGGTGCTTATAGAGCAAAAAAGCTTCATCGGGGGAATTCCCAAGTGAGTAATGGTGGAGGATGGTGGTCCAGAGACTGACCGGTGGTGGTGGTGTTTGAATTATGGCGGCAGTGGTGACCAAGTGAGCGTGGATTTGTTGAATCGATCGGCGATTGCAGTGATGCTTGTGTAGCAACGATAACAGGTTGTAGTGGTCTTTCCTCATTAGGTTGGTGATTCTGATGGATTTAGCCAATGAACTATCACGAAAGAGCACTTGTTTAAAGGCTAAATCAGTAAAATTTTACCTTTCTGTAGAAATTTGTTTTTTAAAAGGTTAAAAAAAATATAATGGTTTAATCGTTAAATTGATATGATGGTGAAAGTACCAATGGCTGCTTTCTGTATTTTGACCCTATGAAGCTAAAATTACCTGCTTGCCCCTCCTGAAGGGTAATGATTTTAGTTTACAAGATTGTCTCTACTAGTATCACTGAAGGGTATTTTAGACATTTTCAACTAATAGTCAAACTTTCGTCACGGTCCTTAGCTTTAACACAACGTATTTCTTTGCAGGTGATTGGGTTTAATGATATTTTCTAAATGCATTACTGGAGCAGCAACATTTCCATGAATATTAAACAATAAATCATAGCTTTGACTTAAGGATTTTGAAGGTTTGTTGTTTGTGAAATAAGATAAAACAGAAGGGGTAATGTCGAGAAGACGAGAAGTGATGCAGGTACGAACAATTTGACAAGAAAAAAAAAAGGAGAAATCGAACCAAGTAAGGGGAATACCTAATTACCGAGTAGTCGAGTACCAAACAATGGAGATGGAGAGAATGATGTGTCGACGTCGCTGTAAGCTGGCCGTTGTGAACTGCTTCTGCCTTCTCGATTCTCGACTCTCGAGCTCCTGTAACAACGACGTCGCTGACGAGGGCAATGGTGGAATTCCGTCGAGACGATGAAGAATGGTGTGAGTGTCTGAGTGAGTGGAAGTTCGAACGAGGAACGATGGCCGGTGATCGTTGATTCGTTGCTGCTTGAATTGTTGCCCTAAGCGAGAGAATGAGTACAGACTACCTTAGTGAACTAACTCTTTCGAAAAGAGTAGTCTTGTACTCCAAAATAGCAACACGTTTCCATTATGACTTATAATATTTCAATTAATCCTTGGCTAATCATTCCATGCCAACAACCATTATTTTCCCCAAATAAGAATTCATAAATACAATATAATACCTAAATTGCATAGAAAGTTTGTGGATTTTACAAAGGGTTTATATAACTCTTATTATATCATTTATATGGCTTCCACATGGCAAAAAGTTCCAGGTATCCTTGTGTCTATGAGTCTATCCATAAGTAAATGGGTTCCATGAGTAAAAAAGCGTTACCTTAAGAATCAAGGGTATTGAGGTAATTATACGTGCTGTCAACTTGAAAGGCTAAATCGGTGTCTTTTTATTTTATCAAGGGTATTTAGGTAATTTTCTTTTTTTATTTTTTTGATGTAAAAACCCGGAAGGAGTAGACCGTTCAAAACCAGGATAACATTCTCTTCTATTTCTGGAAAGAAGTTCTATCATCCCGTCTTCCCAATTTAGCTTCAATGGCTGCATCTTGTTCAATTCAGAGCAAATGTAGAGTTTTTATACTTAATTCAGTAATTAGGGATCGCATTTTACCTACATATGTCTAAATTTAAGCATTTTTGGGTAAATTCTTCTTTGGATTAACATATCGACTCAGGATCTGCTGTTTTCTTCTCTCCCTGCGATTTTGCAGGTTATGCAGTACCACTACACCTAATTTCGACCTCAGGCGGATCAAATTTATTCGTTCCTGTAAGCTAATTCTCCATCTCTTCTTTGTTTTACTGGGCAGCAAATGCTCTCTGTATATCTGTTGGTTTAATTCTGCTTTGATCGTTTCCCTTTTTCATGTTGAGTAAATTTCCAAATGCAGATTTCTCTTCGTTTATGCGTGTTCATATATACTAGAACGGATCCATTAGTCCAATTCATTACTAAAATTTGTCAAATATAATTGACTAGGTGAGAGCCTTAAGGGAACATGAAACTGTTAGGTTAATTCGTCGCTTGTGGAAATCATGGCTTTGTGTAATGGAACCACAAGAGAAATGGACATGTTGCACAAAGGGATGTTTATTATTCACTATTGACCAGAAAACCACTTTTATATTTGTTTTTTTTTTTTCATATAGATCAATCAAATACTGTATGAGATTCATAATTTACATGTACATAACATACTTGAAGTTCAAGTTCACTTCATTAGCATATATTAGCTTCTTACATGTTTCTGAGAAGTTTCCTCATGTTCTATGCCCGTTTCAATTTAGTGATCAATGTGAAGAACTGTTATGAGATCGTTACTTTTGAAAGTTGAAACACTCGTGTTTTCTCTCTTGTGTTTCAGAGATCCATATGTCCAACAAAAAGAAAACCAAATCAGCAAGTCCAAAGATATCGAGCATGTTGCCTTTTAGAAGTTGCAGTTCCTAGCATTGATATTCCCTTATCAGCTTCAATCAACTTGGCAGATCCCATGTATGTAAACCTTCCTTTCCCCCTTCTTTTTACTTTTAATTATTACTCCCTCCATCCTGTGGAATTTCAGAACTTGGAAGTTAAATGTCTAAAATACCTTTCAATAACTACAAATAGGGAGACTCTTGTAGACTAAAACTCCATACCCTTCAGGGTCAAACATGAAGTTTTAGCTTGATGTTATGGAATTAATGTAAATCTTGCATAAAGGGAGAACTTTTGTGGGTGAAATAGAGAAAATCACTTGAACTCTTACCACATTATCAGTTAAGTCACATAATTATTTTCTGTACATATCAAACCGTTATACATTTTTGACTGTTAAAAAAAATCATTCTTCCCGCTACCCCATTTTGGAAAAAAAGGGAACGATACCAAAATTATAGTTCAATGGCTAAATCAATAGAAAATTAACAGTTTATTGACCAAATCGATAAAAATAATAGTCTAGTAGCTAAACTGATAAAAAATAATAGTATACTAAAACCAAAAAAAAAGTTTGTTGTCATTTGGATACAATTAGAAATTCAGCGACTTAAAAGAGCAAATAAAGTGTTATTGGTGGTCATTTTTCCTTTCTTTTAAACAGTCATCGAAAGTATAATGGGTTAATCACTAAAGAAAGATTGTTACGTAACTAAATCAATAAAATTGTGAAAGTACAAATGCTTTTTTTTTTTTGCTTTATTTTTATCGTCAATTTTGGTGGGTATATATTTATTTGTAACCCGAACCATTGTGTAAACAGAAGAGATGCATCGGACTTGATACCAGAGTACATGCAAAGGTTGGTTTTAATGGATCTGGACCCGGGAACAGCTAAATTGGCAATACCCATATTGGGGCCTTTACTATCAGCATTTTCATTCCTCTTTATTGTAAGAATTGTCATGTCATGGTATCCAAAGCTTCCTGTTGAGAAATTCCCGTATGTAGTAGCATACGCCCCTACAGAGCCGATTTTGACAGTCACACGCAAGGTGATTCCTCCCCTTGGTGGAGTTGATGTGACTCCCGTGGTTTGGTTTGGATTGATCAGTTTCCTTAATGAAATATTAGTTGGCCCTCAGGGCCTCCTTGTCCTCCTATCTCAACAGGTTTAGATTATGTAATAATGAATCATAAACAGAATCTACAATTTTTCAACCCCTACATGTTTGTTTCCTTTTGATTTGATCTGAACAGAATGACTTAATGGATTAAGCCCGGAAACATGGCTTAATGTATTAAAAACTAACTGTTTACCTATTTGCCCCTTTTTTTTTTTTTCCATCCAACTCCTATCACATTAAAATTGATAAACATTGTTAAGATTGATAAATATTGGAATTCAAGAATATCGGTTTGTTAAATCTAAAAAAGAAAACAAGTCTTGTGTTTGATAACATTTTATCCAAACATCTATGATCACCTACAAAGGTACTTTAGTCACATTAGACTTGATGAAAAAAAAAAAACAATCTTTTACTCTAGTTGCTTGGAATAGCTGTGTTGGTTGTGTGAAGGATTACTCCGAAAGATATTTTTCTTTTTATATGCATTTAATTATTGATATATATTTTTTTGTTTATATTTAACCATTTAATTTGGTTTTTTTTTTTGTACACATTCAGTTTTTATAACCAATTACTTTAAATTAAGTTGGGAACGATGACTTAATAGGGTAATATAGTTCTCAATTTGTACATATCTAATTCTTAATCTTTTTTTGTTGCAAAATAAGTTTTTGTTGTTATTTTACATATTCATTCCTTATTACAAATTTCTTAGGTTTTATCCTACTAAATTATGTTTCTCGGTTTAACCTGAAGTAGCTGGTTATAAGGACTATATGTATAAAAAAAAACAAGTTAAATGATCATATATATATATATATATATATATATATATATATATATATATATATATATATATATATATATATATATTAGGTTACAACTCATGGAAACTACAGTAAATAAAGAAAAACAATATTGATAGTTAAAAACAGTGTAATGAAAAATCAAAGATTTATAAAATTTTATTAGATTAATAAGATATGATTGCACTTGTATTGTCTTTTCACTTAACACATCTTATCTAAAAATGATATTAAGTTGTTGAATTGCACGTTTTAGTTTTTTCCATTATCAACAAATTTTGTCTCCACTTCCATATATTTTGTTGAATTTTGTCTCCACTTCCATATATTTTGTTCTCGTGTAGTAACTCGAAGAAATACTTTTTTGACCCGCACAAGTTAGTTTTCTTGGATTTGCTTGTTTGACCCATACCATTCCTCCATGCATACGCAAATCCTTTACCTATCTATTTCGAGCCACAAAAAAGGCTAACCATGCATTTAATATTACTGAAATGCCTTATAAGCAAGCTTTCATTAAAAGCCTCCACAATTACTCAAGGTATATGAGATTATGCTGATTATGCTAAAACTTGGGCTTCCCTTGAATAGTTCCAGACCTATAAAAACAAACAAAACAATAAGTAAGATGACCAAAATACCCTTGAAACAAAAACTTGGCTAATAAATATGAAACAATACATAAACGTTATAGAGGAACCTTGATACATCTCATCTTCTTGTTGATGGACTTCAAATGGAAATAGAGGAACCGTTGAGGAATGATGAACATGTGATCTACGTGGATTAAATATTGAAACTTATGAACTTCAATCAAGAGTTTAAATGAATAAAGACTGGTTTCCTATAAAGGATTACAAAATCACCATAGAAAGTAGCATCCAAATCCTTAAACGTTATAGAAAAGAAAAAACTAGTGAAAAAGATGACTTTTATGATGATTGAGATGAAAAGGAGATGGCAAATCGAAGTAGATCAAAAGCGATTTGTACTCTAATCAGGCTAAATGAATCAAATTCATTCCAAAAAAATGAATCAAAGTCATCTAATTAGTCAAAACAGTTACAAATTCAACTTGTTCCTTACTAATCATATCAATTCTTTCAAGCATTTCATCAAGCACTTGGTATGTATTTTCAAACTTGCCAATTTTCAACTTGTTAAGCATTCAATTTATAAGAATTACTTATAAAATAAAACTAAGTTAAATAGATCAAAAGTTTAGTTGAGTAAAATATATCAATATACTTCATTGAGATATGTATGATTTTGATTTAATTTTTATCTTCTATTAACATGAAAAGTGAAATACGTGATATTATAAAAAAGTATATTGAAATGTAGTGTTTTTTCTTGCCTTTCCCTAAGCAGTGTGAGCATTATTTCAAATACATAGCAGGTTCTTGCAACAGACCAAACTTTTCCTAATATTATACTTGTATAATGAACATAAATGATTAAAAGAATCCATAATACACAACAACTTCAATTTCAAGACAAATTAGGGAATATAAATTTAAAATAAGGGAAGACAACCTAACCCGAACAAAACAATGTCAACAGAACAACATATTTACAAGAAATGTCACAATAAATATAAAGAAGATGATCCGTAACATTTAGAAACACATCCACACCAGATAGGATGAAGATGACCGCTTTTCCTAGCCAAACAATGTCACAAGTTTAGAAGGTGATATCAGAACATACCAGCGGTGAAATCTTTTTGACTTAAATCTGGAAGGAAAAATACTATGCTGATAGAAAACATATATAATAAGAATAACAAAGAAAAACATAAACGAATTATTTGCATTACAAAATCAAAATGTTATCTTTCGATATATACGAACCTATAAAGAGTGAGAGGCTCAAATCTACAAGATTTGAATAATACGAAGGGGATGAGACGACACCATCGTTGCAACATTGTTTGTGTCGACCATTCCAAACTCCGAGCACTTTTCAATCAAAAGTAATAAAGATCATTAGGGTGTGTGTGACCATACCACCAGGTTTCCGAGTTCAACTTAACAAGAGAAACAAAAGGAAATAGGTGGAAATAAGAAGAAAATAAATGAAATTGGTGTTTACGAGTTTTATTAAATGAGGGAAGTGGAGGGAAATCGGATGATCACTTTCCATCCTAATTTTCCTTCTGATTTGGGAGGATTTGAAAAAAAAAGACCAAAATGATGCATTTTTCTTCCACTTCTCTCCAACTTGGGAACACGAAAGAAAATTTTGTTTTCTGTTCATTTCTCTTATTTTCTCTCATGACTTTCTTTTCTCTTATCTTTTTTTTTTTTTGTTAAACTTGGGAACAAGGTGTAAGAGAGAGATTCTTGTTACATTAAATTAAGAGAAGGTTACAAATATAACTTAATCTCTTAATTATTTTGTGAAAAATAGGGAAAAAAAATAAAGCAAATTACAAAAATAGCCATGAGAATCGCAAATAGAATAAGCTCATCTGCGATTTTAGCATTCCATTTGCGAACCTACAAGTTGCTAAAGCACAGTCGTGCTTTAGTGACTTGTACGTTCGCAGGTGGTTCTCATTCAACCTGTGATTTTGCGTTTTCTTTTTAATTTCTAAAATTCTTTTTTATTTTGACTACGAAATTGATAAAGTTTCTAAAGTGATAACTTTTTGCAAAACTTTATATATAATAAGGTTGTTTCGTAGTTAAATTCAATCAAATTCGTAGTAACAAAAATGCAGAATCACAGGGGGGGTGAGAGGAAATCGCAGATGAGGGTATTTAGTTTATCTGCGATTTTAATCAGAGATGGAGGTATTTATACGGAAAAAATAAAAAAGAACTAAAAAAAATATATGTGAAAATATAAGTCACTAAAACATGGTTGTGCTTTAGCGACTTGTACGTTCACAGATGGAATGCTAAAATCGCATGGGCTTAATCTATCTACGATTTTTAAGGCTATATTTGTAATTTGAGTTTTTTTTTGGCTATTTTCCACACAGTAATTAAGAGATTATGCTATATTTGTATTTTTCTCTTAAATTAAAGAGGAATTTCATCATTGATGTTTTTTTTTTGAAGTATATGAATCAAAAAGCTATAAAAAGCAATAGGATAACAAAAATTAGAGGAAGAAACATATCAAACTAAGAGATTGATATTTAAGAGAGAAAAGAGAGAACGATGGAGCTATTAATAATTTTTGGAAGATTTATGAAAAATAGGAACAAAATTTGGCAAGATTTATGGGCGAGTCACATAGATGCACTCGGCAAGTCATGTCAACATGGACAGTTGACTCGAGTGATGACTTCTGTTGACTTTAGGGTTTGGTCAAGGAAGGGATTATAGGGACCATGGAGGGGTAAAATGGTCTTTCACCCATCCCAAGAGTTAGAGAGGGATTTACCTACACTCACTAGTGAAAAGCCTAGATTTACTTGCACTCGCTGGCGAAAATCTTAGCATTCTTTTGTAGATTACTATACCAGAATATAACATTCTTTGTTGAATATTCTAACATAATAATATACTGATGTGGGGTGAATCTTGTTTTTAAAAAGATCATTTTCTATCTAAAATATTATCAAAACAATAGATTAATAAGCATTTTCCATCGAGATTCTAATACATTTGCCAAAACAAAGATGTATGAACTAGGGTACCAAACTCAAAAAATCTGTAAAGTAACAAACTCATAATAAAACATGTATCAAACTCACAGATTCACAATCGGAATCACACAAACAAATGAAATCATTGATTCACAGAAAAACTACAAGAATGAAAATAAAAATATGAAATCGCAAACAACTTACAAGAAAGAACCCAGGTGATTAATTATATTACCTGAAGGGATCGACCGGAGGTATGAGCGAAACCGAAGATGTGAGCGACAGAGGTTAGCAACGGTGTGGAGGTGTGAGCGAATGAGGTGAGTAATAGTTGATAGCGATCGAAGATGATGATGGCGATAGTGGAGGAGACATAGGAGCAACGTGAGAGACAAAAAGCAAAGTGCAGGTGCGATGCGAAAGAGAACGGAGATGATTTTGCTCCGGTGGTGGTGTTCTTAAACAGAGACTAATGTGTCGATCTGGATGAGGACCATTAGTCTGTGTGATGGAAAGAATTAGAGACGAGAAAATGGAATTAGGGTTAGTGGGGTAGGGTTTGAATAGGTAAATAAAAACCATCAATTGTTAATTTTGGATATTAATTGATGCACATGTGTAATATTACTAATGTACCCTTATTAATTTAATTAATGATTAAATTATTCATAAATTCTCATTGGTCCATACATGCACACAATAATTATAAGAAACATTTGAACATATATATATATATATATATATATATATATATATATATATATATATATATATATATATATTAAATTCTAATCTTAATAAATCATGACCATTCATTACATTTCAATCCTTAATTTTTCACCCTTGTGTTGTTTGCTGACATCATCCTTATTCCTCTAACACCGTTATACGCTTTTGTCTTCTTTCCTTCGTCATCTACCTCCCTTCACTCACTCTCTCTCTCTCTCTCAATTGTAACCTAATCATTCATTTTTTCTTCAATCGAGCCAGAAAAACTTATCCCTAATTAAAATATACCTCGCCTCTTTAAATCCCTCCAGAAATTTAGAGATTTGTTTAATCAAAAATACAGATGCCAAATCCATATATCAACATTGCTATGATCTTCTTATTTTGATCCCTCTATTTTGCTCTAAACCCAATCGCTTCCTTCAATTGATGCCAGAAAGGGTGTAACATACACATTATTAACCTAGTTTAATTATTGTGTTTTGTAAAGCTTATTAGCTTAAATTGAATAATATTATATTTTTTTTGAGTGTTGAGTTCTAACAAGATAGTTTTTATGAGAATTGAAGTAAAACTATGTTTAGAATCATTCAGGAAGTATTGGAAGTCTTATGAGATTCCGATCAAAAGTCAACTATTGAAATTAATGAAAATATGAAGTTACAAATAAGTAAAAAATAATGTTATTGAAAGTTATAAATTATCTCGTTAGAAACATTTAGGCAAAAACTTCACTGAAATTTGAGTTATAAAGAAGAAGTTATGACTTATTGAAATTTTGCGACAGAACCGACACGACGTCGTATGACGTAAAACTGAGTTTATGATAAAATAATTTTTAGCCTTTATGATCTAAATTAAATTCATAGTATTCATTAAACCAAAAACTTTCAAAAAAGAACGTCCAAATCTGACTTCGTATGACGAAATTATGATTTTTCTAAGTTTCAGTATAACAGTATGCAGCTAAAAACTCGAAATAAAGATCGAGTGATTTTTAGCCGACACAACCTAAAATAGAATCTAAGGTCTCGTCAATAGTAGTACAATGGTAAAAAGACAGACGAAAACGAACGTCGGATGAAGAAGTTATGAATTTTTAATGGATTTTCTATCCCGGTCTGTTAAAAATATATAATATTAAAAATAAAGTCAACATTAACCAACCGAGCCTAAACGAAAGTTGTAGAGCATAATTTCACCTACGTGTGCATATAAAGAACATTAAAATAGAGCTCATATACGAAAGATACAAATTTTTGAAGTTTTGAGCACAAACTTCGAGGTTGATCTGAAGGTGTACGCCAATCGTACAGGAGAGTTACGCCCAACATACTCGTGTAAGTGCTTCGAAGTCCATCACCTTCCCTACTCCTCCACATGAGTGCCATGTGTCGTAGCCTTGACGCGTCCAATCTGGTCCACTTCGTACGCCCAGCATACAAAGTTACGCCCAGTGAAGAAGTTTGTGAGGCAGTACGCCCCGCGTACCGGAGAATTACGTCCGGCGTAATGCTGAGCCTCGGGCACTATAAATAGAAACCAAAGGCTTCCAATTTTAAGTTACAAAATTCACTATCTTACATCCTCTACTCTCTCTTAATTAACCCTATTACCCCTCGAAGCCTAGGAAACATTCCCGACACCTGAAGCAAGTCTCAACGCACCGAAGACCCGATAAAATAATATTTTCAAATTGAAACTCTAACGACATAAGGCCCAGTTTTCAACAAAAAATCTCTGGTTTCGTCACAGATTGTCATTTTAGAGACGAAGTTCTGCCCAAATTATCATTTTATCAATCGAATATTTCACGATGAGTTCAATATAGGGACGACTGTATGTTATGCGTTATATGTGCAATGTGCTTTCCCGTGTTATTATGATAATGAGCTATACCTTTGACCATAAAGTGAATGACTAAGCATCACTTGGATATTGGTATGTAGCCTTTGACCATGAAGTGAATAAGTAAGCATCACTTTGGCATTATCAGAATGCTAGATAGGGCTGAAAGCCTATATATGTCCGCAAAATGTTAATTCAGAAATCGTTTATTTTCTATGCTAGTTGGGTTGAAGTCTTATTGATATATATATATATATATATATATATATATATATATATATATATATATATCAAGTTGAAATTCTTGTATCTCATTGATTGTAAATCCTTGAATCGGATCATTTGTTGATATGGAAAGCTTGTCACATGATTCACATATGCCTTTGTTGTTATTTGTCCATCTTTGCTTCTGTCATATTGATATATACATGGCATAACGTTATGTTGTAATTGTTATTGAACTCACTAAGCATCACCCGCTTATCCTTCTCAATTTTTAAACTATTGCAGGTGATAAGCATCCAGTATAGTCATGTACTGGTAGAAGATGTAGAATAGATAATATTATAGCTTTTGTATTTAGTGTATAAATTCCTAGGAAGTTATGTAATATATAAAACTTTCTAAAAATATTAATAGTGGGTTTGTATCCGGTCTTTTGTAATAAGACCATATATGTAAAATATATGTATGAATATGCATGTAGCATGTTTGGAGTAATAATATTGTAAAGGTATTAGAGAAATAGTGGGTCTCACAATCATGGTATCAGAGCAGTAGTTTAAGTAAACTAAATACCACAAATTGGTATTTAGACTTAAACAATCAGAAGTTTAATATATGAATGGATTCATTGTAAGTATATGGATACATACCATAGGAAAGACTTAAATAAAGTACTAGGTAACGATAAATCCTAATATTCTAAAATACTATATTACTCCAAATTTTCAGAACAATGGTTGAACAGGTGAGTAGCCATACACCAGATGTGGGTGGAGATCCTCATCCTGATGAAATAAATACTCCAGTATCCCCTCGTGAGGAGTGACTTGTGGTTAAACTTACCGGTGTTATTCGGCAGACTCTCGAAGAACACAAAAAGAATAATGATAAAGGCAAAGAGAAAGCCACTAGAGAATTTTCAAAAGGGGAAGTGAAACGCCCTTCATTCAAAACTTTCAAACGTAATGGTGCTACGGAGTTTTCAAGTGTTGTTAATCCCATTGCTGGTCTTACATGGATCCAAAACACAAAAAAGTATTATGTATCTCTCATGTGGTTAATGAAGACATGGCTAATTATGCTTCTGTAATGCTCATCGGTGAAGCCTTAGTCTGGTGGGAAGCAACATTTGAAGCTCTTAACGAGTATGACCAGGATAATTTATTTTTAGAAATGTTCAAAACTCATTTGTTGGGAAAGTATTGTCCTCTAGACATGAGGAGAAGATTGGAGAAAGAATTCCTCGAGCTTAAACAGGGAGGAATGACTATGAATGATTATGAAACTCAATTCAATCAAAAAACACGGTTTGCTGCGAAGTATATTCCAACTAAAGACGATAAATTTTAGTTATTCATGGAAGGACTACGGTTTGAAATCCGTGATTTCGTGGTTAATTGAAAGCGCGAGCATGACTTAGATATATGTGGTGCCACTCTTTCTATTCCGAAGCATCCACGTATTTATCGAATTGTTCCTGTTTCCTCTATTCCACCAGCTCAATCTATTCGATTTGAACCTAGCAAACAAGTGCAATCTCATAATACCTCTTGTGGTCGTGGTAGGTCATAATCTTTTTCTCTCCAGTCGCCATCTTGTCGAGAAATAGGCCACATGAAGTCCTTTTGCTTGATGAAGAATGTTACATGCTTTGTTGGTGATGTTACTGGCCACGGGAAGCGTTTATGCCCTATTCTTAATAGTCAAATGGCGGGGAGTCAAGCTTCCGTCCAACAACCAAAGAGTACTCCAACTAAAAAGGAGGAGGTGCCAAAAAAGCTAAAGGCCGTGCATTACAAATTACTACGGAGGGGGGCACATGAAGACCCGAATGTTGTGACCGATACATTTCTCGTCAACTCTAGA
This sequence comes from Lactuca saligna, assembly GCF_052625555.1. Lineage (NCBI taxonomy): Eukaryota > Viridiplantae > Streptophyta > Magnoliopsida > Asterales > Asteraceae > Lactuca > Lactuca saligna. The sequence continues at coordinate 32,175,474 of NC_136419.1, read as the reverse complement.
CATGCTCATATCTTATTTGATTTTGGTTCCTCGGATTCTTTTGTGTCTCATGAATTTGTGCATTCCTTTCAAATTTCTTACTATGCACTCGTGCAACCATTTCATATAGATACTATGGGAAGTATATCATTACTACCTGATAAAGTCTATAGGGATTGTGTCATAGAAATTAAAGGTTATAATTTTCTTGCTAACCTGATTCCTATCTCCTTGTCCAACTTTGATATTATTCTCGGCATGGATTGGTTGTCAAAGAACCGTGTAGAACTCTTGTGCTATGAAAAGCTAGTACGCATTCCTATTGAAGGGGAGAATCCTATTTATGTCTACGGTGAACAAAGATTAAAAATCGTAAAAATAATCTCTTTCCTAAAAGCCCGAAAATTCATATTGAAAGGTGTTCTATCTATCTGGCCTATATAGTTGATATCTAAAAAGAGGAGAAGAGAACTATAAATGATGTTCTCGTTGTTAATGAATATCTTGATGTTTTCCTCAAAGAATTGCCTGGACTTCCTCCGGATAGGCAAGTAGAATTCTGAATTGACCTTGTACCTGTTGCTGCTCTGATTACAAAGACTCCTTATCGTCTTGCGCCAGCCGAAATGAAAGAAATCATGATCCAAATACAGGAGTTGCTTGAAAAAGGCTTTATTCGACCGATTACCTCTCCTTGGGGTGCTCCAGTATTGTTTTTCAAGAAGAAGTACGATTTGATGTGAATGTGTATTGATTACCGTGAGTTAAATAAGGTAACTATAAAGAACAAGTATCCACTACCTCACATAGATGAATTTTTTGATCAACTTCAGGGTGTTAGCTATTTCTCGAAGATTGATTTGAGGTCTGTCTATCATCAGTTGAAAGTACATGAGCAGGATGTACCAAAGATTGTTATGGGCATTATGAATTCCTTGTTATACCATTCGTTCTGACAAATGCTCCTGTTCTATTCATGGTTATGATAAATTGGGTATCCCGTCCAATGCTCGATAAATCTAACATCGTATTCATTGATGATATTCTAATCTATTCCAAGTCTGAAGCTAATCATGCCATTCATATTTTTGAAATATTAGAACTTCTTTGAAAAGAGAAACTATATGCTAAATTCTCCAAATGTGAATTTTGGCTTCGCCAAATTCAATTTCTCGGCCATGTGATTACTGGTAACGGTATATCAGTAGATCATACCAAAATTTAAGCCATTCAGAATTGGGAAGCGCCTCGTAATGCTTCTGAAATTCATAGTTTCTTAGGTCTCGCGGGATATTACCGGAGATTCATTAAAGATTTTCCGTGTATAGTTGTATCTCTCACGAGTCTTACACGAAAGGAAACAAAGTTTGAATGGGGTGAAGCCCAAGAAAAAGCTTTCTCAACTTTAAAAGGTCTTTTGACTCATGCTCCAATCTTATCACTTCCAGAAGGTGATAATGATTTCTCAGTATATAGTGATGCTTCTGGGTTGGGAATCGGTTGTGTATTGATGCAATGTGGTAGAGTAATAGCCTATGCTTCAAGAAAATTAAAAGAGTATGAAAAGAATTATCCAACCCATGACCTCGAACTCGCTGCAGTATTGTTTGCCCTAAAACTTTGGATGCATTGTCTTTTTGGTATAAAATGCCAATTGTTTACTGACCAGAAAAGTCTCAAGTATATATTCAGTCAGCAAACTTTGAATATGAGACAACAGCGAGCCATGGAGTTGATCAAATACTATGACTATGAAATTTTGTATCATCCTAGAAAGGTCAATGTAGTTGTCGATGCACTTAGCAGGAAGGCTTATCATAGTAGTGTGTGTTATGTTATTACTCACACTACCGTAAATTTCACTATTCTTGATGAACTAAAGAAATGGAAAGTAAAGGCCTTAAAGTCAGAAATTTTGAAGAAGGAAAGGATGATACATTATGCTGATATTTTACTTGATGATCCACATAGACTGAAAGTATTTAAGAATCCGCTATGGATTCTAGAGATTGGTGGATTAAGACAGAAGATTTTGGATGAAACCCATAAGTCTAAACTGTCAATACATCCTGGTACAAGTAAAATGTACTATGATGTACGAGTTGATTATTGGTGGCCTAGGTTGAAGAGAGATATTGGAAGATATGTGCAGGAATGTTTAGTGTGCTTACAAGTCAAAGCGGAACACCAAAGGTCATACGGGAGTCCAACAAGTATTAATGTCCCTATGTGGAAATGGGAAGAGCTATCCATGGATTTTATTACCAAATTGCCAAAGACTGCGAGACAGAATGATAGCATTTGGGTAATTGTTAACCGACTAACTAAGAGTGCACATTTTCTTGCCATGCGTGAAACGGATCCAATGGAGAAATATGCACAAGTATACTAAGATGAAATTATTGTGAGACATGGCGTGCCACTAAAGATTATTTACGCTCGTGATACTCGCTTCACTTCTCATTTTTGGGTTAGTATGCAACGTGAATTAGGATCTCAGATCACTCTTAGTGCATCTTGTCATCCCCAAACAGATGGTCAAACGGAGAGAACAATCCAAACAGTGGAAGATATGCTTCATGCATGTGTCTTAGAATTTGGTGGTAACTCGGACAAATACTTACCTCTTGTCGAATTTTTATATAACAACAGTTACCACACTTCAATAAAAATGTCACCATATGAAGCATTATATGGTTATAACTGTCGTACTTCATTATGTTGGCATGATGTAGGATAGAAAATGCTTGGAGGCCCTGAAATGATTCAAGACACCACTGAAAAGATCCAAATTGTACGAGAAAGAATGAAAGCAGTCCAAGATCGACAGAAGTCCTATGGAGAAAAGAGAAGACGGCCCATAGAATTCCAGGTGGGTGATTTTGTAATATTGAAGTGTCCCCATGGAAAGGCATTATGCGATTTGGGAAGAAAGGAAAATTGAGTCCTAGATTTGTTGGTCCTTTCAAAATCATCCAAAGAATTGATAAGCAAGCATACCGTTTGACATTAGCGGAAGATTTGGCAGGTATTCATGATGTTTTTCATGCGAGTTAGATGCGCAAATATTTAAGCATATATGATGAAACGGTCCCGTTATCCGAGGTGAAAATGGATAATAAGTTAAGGTATGTAGAAGAGCTTGAATAGATCGTAAACAAAAGGACGACTGAATTGCGCAACAAAAAAGTGGATTTAGTGCTTGTCAAGTGGAAACACGAAAGAGGCCCAAATTATACTTGGGAAAATAAGAAGGAGATAAGAGAGAAATATCCCCATTTATTTAAATCGTTGCAATTTCGGAGACGAAATCCTCAAAATGAGGAGGTCTTTGTAACATACATGTTATTAACCTAGTTTAATTATCGTGTTTTGTAAAGCTTATTAGCTTAAAATGAATAATATTATATGTTTTTGAGTGTTGAGTTCTAACAAGATAGCTATTACAAGAATTGAAGTAAAACTATGTTTAGAATCATTCAGGAAGTATTGGAAGTCTTATGAGATTCCGATCAAAAGTCAACTATTGAAATTTAAAAAAAATCTAAATTTATAAATAAGTAAAAATAATGTTATTGAAAGTTTTATATTATCTCGGTAGAAACATTTAGGCGAAAACCTCACTGAAATTCGAGTTATAACAAAGAAGTTATGACTTATTGAAGTTTTGCGATAGAACCGGCACGATGTCGTATGACGTAAAACTAAGTTTATGATAAACTACTTTTAAGCCTTTATCATCTAAATGAAAGTCATAGTACTCATTAAACCGATAAATTTCATAAAAAGAACGTCCAAATCTGACTTCGTATGACAAAGTTATGATTTTTCTAAGTTTCAGTATAACAGTATGCAGCTAAAAACTCGAAATAAAGATCGAGTGATTTTTAGCCAACACAACCTAAAATAGAATCGAATGTCTCGTCAATAGTAGTACAATGGTAAAAAAGACAGACGAAAACGGACGTCGGATGAAGAAGTTATGAATTTTTGATGGATTTTTCTATCCCAGTCTGTTAAAAATATAATATTAAAAATAAAGTCAAAATTAACCGACCGAGTTTAAACAAAAGTTGTAGAGCATAATTTCACCTACGTGTGCATATAAAGAACGTTAAAAATAGAGCTCGTATGTGAAAGATACGAATTCTTGAAGTTTTAAGCACAAACTTCGAGGCTGGTCTGAAGGTGTATGCCCCGCGTACCGGAGAGTTACTCCCAGCGTACTTGTGTAAGTACTCTGAAGTCCGTCACCTTCCCTACTCCTCCACATGAGTGCCATGTGTCGTAGCCTTGACGCGTCCGATCTGGTCCACTTCGTACGCCCAGCGAAGAAGTTTGTGAGGCAGTACGCCCCGCGTACCAGAGAATTACACCTAGCGTAATGCTGAGCCTCGGGCACTATAAATAGAAACTGTAGGCTTCCAATTTTAAGCTAAAAAATTCACTCTATTGCACCCTCTACTCTCTCTTAATTAACCCTAATACTCCCCCCCCCCCTGAAGCCTAGGAAACATTCCCGACACTCGAAGCAAGTCCCGACGCACCGAAAACCCAAGAAAATAATATTTTCAAATTGAAACTCTGCCCACATAAGGCCTGGTTTTCAACAAAAATCTTCGGTTTCGTCACAGAAAGTCATTTTAGAGACAAAGTGCTGCCCAAATTATCATTTTATCAATCGAATATTTCACGGTGAGTTCAATATAGGCACAATTGTATGTTATGTGTTATATGTACAATGTGCTTTCCCGTGTTATTATGATAATGAGCTATACATTTGAACACGAAGTGAATGACTAAGCATCACTTGGGTATTGGTATGTAGCCTTTGACAATGAAGTGAATGAGTAAGCATCACTTTGGCGTTGACAGAATGCTAGATAGGGCTGAAAGCCTATATCTGACTGTAAAATGTTAATTCAAAAATCGTTTATTTTTCGTGCATGTTGGGCAGAAGTCTTATTGATATATATCAAGTTGAAGTTCTTGTATCTCACTAATTGTAAATCTTTGAATCAGATCATTTGTTGATATGGAAAGCTTGTCATATGATTCACATATGCTTTTTTTGTTCTTTGTCCCTCTTTGCTTCAGTCATATTGAAATGTATATGACATAACGTTATGTTGTAACTGTTGTTGAACTCACTAAGCGTCACTCGCTTATCCCTCTCAAATTTTAAACTATTGCAGGTGATAAACATCCAGTATAGTCATGTACTGATAGATTATATAGAATAGATAATATTATAACTTTTGTATTTAGTGTATACATTTGTCGGAAGTTATGTAATACATAAAACTTTCTAAAAAACTTAATAATTGATTTGTATCCGATCTTTTTAAATAAGACCATACATGTAAAATATGTTTATAATATGCTTTTAACATGTTTGGAGGAATAATTGTAAAGGTACTAGGGAAATAGTAGGTCTCACATAGGGTCACCCCATCGATTTCATACATCAAATCGATCCTATGTGTTCTTCCTCCTCCGATGGAATCTGGCCTGTAAGTCCCGTAATTATGATCGTTACGCTTTTGATTCTATAACCGAATGGGTTTTTCATCTTTGATGTTTTCATTCAGGAATTGTAGTTGAAGTGGAGAATTTTTATGGCAACGATAATAGGGTTCTTGGGTTCTGCATCTGGAACAATTGGTGGTGGCGGCATTTTTGTCCCCATGCTTACTTTAATCGTTGGGTTTGATACCAATTCTACTGCTGCTCTTTTCTAAGTGTACGTTTTCACTTTCTCTGTTTTCTTTTTCTTCATTTCAGCCATTATTGACCTACCAAAATTGGTTACCATGTTTAATTTGCTTACATGGACAAATTTTTCTTGTACCAGTGAATTGCCACCAAATGTTAGGTCTAGTTAGAGTTTCATCCATGACCCCAAGGTATCTCTCTTTCTATTTGTCTCTTTGTGCATACACATACATGTTTATTAGCAGTGGTTTCATGTATGTTTTATTGTAAGTTGGTTTTCAAGCTGTCTGATGGTTTCAGAATGGACTAACAATCTATTTTTTTTTATTAAATCCAACACACCGAAAGCTTTTCAAAGGCATCATATAGAACCCTTTAACATGAAAACTTTGTAATCATCTTGTTTGAAAAGAGAAATGAGAAAAGCCTAAAGATGGTTTGAAGTTATGCTAAATGGGACTTGAAATGCTTATATAGCTATGTAGGTGTGTGTGGTTAATGGTTGTGACATAGTTTTAAGCAAAGGAATTAGTTGGTTGTAGGTTGCATGGGATACAGAAACAAAGGCCCAAATAAAGTTATGTTTCAAGATAGTAGCAAGTAAAGATGTGGTGTGTATCAGATCGTTCCAAAAGGTATTCATTTCATTATATCCAAAAATATAAAGAAGCAACTTAACTATCATTTGTACCTAAAACACAAGTATGCTTTGCGATCTGTTATAACTGTTGTTAACCTGTTTGCTATGTTAACATTTTGTGTTAATATATTGCAGAAAAGTACAAGTCCATGGATGTATATGATATCGAGGAGGAAGATGAAGAGGCATTTTTAAAGGGCTCTTTAAAAGGTTTTCCTTATATGAGATACACACGTGTATTTCAAGATGATTTATCGACATCACATGAGGATAATTTAGACCTTCCAAAATTTGGGATTGTTGATGAAGATACACCAGTGGCTTCAGAAGTTGATGATCAGAGGAAAGACTATTGTAATGATGTTATTCCATCCAATAACAAACTCTTTAGTGATGATTATTTCCTTCTTGATCAACAAGAATATTTTTTAGTGACAGAACCCTACAACAAATCGACAAGGGACAGGTAAGTAATTTTACATTTTTATCATAATCAATTTTCTTTCAACAACTTCTTATCTGCTTATCCAAAATCCAAATCCAATTATTTTGATATCAAATTAATCAGACAATCATACTTATAGTAATCAATTTTAAAGATCGTATCCAAATTTGATGACATTTTATCAGCTCGACATTCTAATATTTAATTTTAAAGATATTTAAACATCAAATTTAAAGAATCAAGAAATCGACATACTTGAAGATTTACAACAAATAGAGGAGGTATTTTTCTAGATGATTCAGCTTTTGCGAATTCAAGAAATCTTGCAATATGATCAATTTTATGGGGAGATAAGAAAACATCAACACCAGTTGGGTAAAAACCAGCTTGATTTTAAGCATTTTCTTTCTTTTTAGCTCTGTAAACAAAAATTTTTGTAAAAACTCTTATATTTGAAAATGAGACAATTAAATGTTAAGTTTTTAGTCATAACTTATACCTTATTTAATTATGCCTTACATCTCTTTTTCTTGATCTACCTCCTTCATCAAGTTTTCATTGGTCAAATGAACAATCGATCTCGCTCCTGATGTTACAGGTAACAATCATTATTCTTTGTTAATTTGGTACAACGTTAATTTAAGCTAGGGTTCATTGCAAATCAATAGATTTTTTCCTTAGGGGTTGTTCAAATCCGGGGTAATAGTAATAATGAGAAATTAAGTTAGTTATGTTGAAAAACGATTTGGAAAGGTAACTTTTAGTTGTTTTGATCATTTTTTAGATGCTCATCCATAAAAATAATATATTTCTTTTGATGTTCTGTTGATATTTAGCCTGTTATTATATTGAAATGAAAATATTGAATGATTTGAGCCACTTATTGTAGAACAGAAGAATTTGCATATGAAAATATTGAATGATTTGAGCCACTTATTGTAGAACAGAAGAATTTGCATATGAAAATATTGAATGATTTGAGCCACTTATAGTGATGAACTTGGTTTGAACTTTGAAAGATCCTTTTTTTTATTGTATGCAGGTGGGTTGATGAAGTTATCCCAGATGCCCATTGGGTTATGAGCCAAGAATTTATAAATAAGCATAAGATGTAATATGTGGCTCATGACTCTCTTCCGTAAGGTTAACCTACCCTAAATTATATTCAACTTGTTCTTCATAACCCATTGGTGTTATTTATCTTGAAGGGGTACATGATGGAAAAGTTCACAATAATCTCTATTTCTCTATGCACCAGTCATGAAATTGTGTATATTCCATTCGATTCCATCCAACCAAAAAAATCTTTTTTTTCCTTTTGAAGGTTGTTATTGGTATTTGAGCAAAACATGTTGTGGGTCCCTTTGATAAAGTTGTTAACTAAAATTCTACTATTGGTGGGATAGTGGTTAGCATCATGATTAATGGCCTTTAAAAAAAAACCATTTAATCATTAATTTCTCTAAATTATAGTTCTACTAAATTATATTTAAATTTTGTTAGAAATGCCTTTTGTACCATTGGACATTTAACGAGAGTTGTTGAGCATTGCATTAGTGTTCTAAAACTGAAAAGTAAAGTATGTTACTCGAGAAGTTATTGTCATTAAGGATTTTTTTTTTTTTTTAAAAATATATCATAACATGGTTAGATTTTTAAGAATATGAACATTACAATCAAGGAATCATGAGGTTCATAAAATTTAGATGGTGTGGATGCATATTTTTTCGATAATTTTTGGTTAAGTTACTGTCAAAACTGTAATTTAACAAAAAGAAAAAAAGTTAGGTGGCATTTTTGTTTTATAAATAATGTGTCTAACAACCATAAAAATCTTACTTTTCTGTCCCCAAAACAATATGCCAAATGACCATAAATATAATCTGTCATTTTTTTTAATTTTATGTCCCAATAAAATCAGTTGGCATATGGGCTTATTTATGTCAAACCGTTTTCTGGTCATTTTGTCCCAAAATTTAAATTTGTCCTAAAAACTCAGTTGTGAAGATGCAGTAGGGCTCACAGATGGTATCTTTTTGTCTCAACACTCGCTAGAAAAATGGTGGCTTTTTGTCTTTTTTTTCCTTTTAGAATTTCTTACCCTACTACGTTGCATATATTTCCTGCAAATAAACACATCTTACAGATCATATGAAAAAAAAAAAAAAAAAAAGTTATTTAGTATATTCAAAGTTACACAAAACTAATTATAAGTTTTTTGTAATTTTCTCAATGTACGATGCCCTAAAAAGAAAAAACAAAAGCGTAATGTCATAATGGAATAAATGAGAGCATGATGCTAAAATAAACCAATAAACGAAAATTTGTTGCTATTCTTTGTGCTAAATGCAAGAAATCATAAGATATTTTTTAATGTGTGTCTTATAGCATCCTACTTTCATTCGTTCATGTTACAACATAATACATAGAAGAGTCTATAAATAGCAACATACTTCTATTATAAAATCATACTTTAAATGCAAGTAAGTTACTCTAATAAACAAATAAATGAATGTAAGATGTTATTGTTGCACTTAGATCTTTATATATTGTAGCACCATACTATACACCTTCCGTCTTTTTCATTTATGGGTTGTTTAGATGGTTTTTTAATTTTTGATCTTTATAGAAGAGTCTATAAATATTGCAGGTAAAAGAAGAGAAGGTTAAAGCTTTCATCGGCATGCTTAAAAGCTCTTAATAAGATTACCTTTGGTATGGGTTTAACTCGGATATGAATTTCAAAATTAAACATTTCACAACCTTTATTGTCACCAACTCTTAACTTTTTAAGCAAATACAGCTTGTGTATTACCTAACTATAAGTTTTGTTGATATTAATTTATAATTAAAAATTTGCAAGATTGTTGGTGAATATGCTATGAAGCTTAATGAGAAACAAGTGACAAACTTTCTTAGGGCTACATGCCAACACCCACATGAAAGGGAAAAAGCATCATGAATGTATGAATTTTATAACCTAAATTTTTAAGGATGCAATAATAAGTTGTATCTACCTTTAAGTATACAATAAAAAGATGTGTCTACCTAGCTTAAAACTTTTAATTATTCCATTTTTAGAGATCCAATAATAAGTTGTATCTACCTTTAAGGATGCAATAAAATGATGTATCTACCTAGCTTAAAACTTTTAATTATTCCATTTTTTTAAAAAAATTGTAGAGTGGGGTTTCGGGTTGGAAGCGCGAACATGTCACAGAGATTTATTAGTTTCACGAGAATTTGATGCTACAAACTTGCCTGGTATGAGGACTTCATTTGACTATTTGCTTTTTCTTTTTCATATGAGTGAATCTAATGATTCCGTTTAGAGATTTTTTTTATAGATGATGTAATTAAGAATTTGAAGTGTTGATATAGAAAAAATAAATAATAGTTTTATTACTATGTTTAATGTTATTATAGGAGATATGTAGAAGAGGAATGCGATTTGATTCCTATGTCATCAGACTTCATTTGAAAAATTCAACGCATTTGATGATCTTTATCTTTCATTGGCCTTAAATTCCACTTAATTTCATTGGGATTGTTTTCATACTTACTTTGAATATTAAAATAGACATATAGTGATAATACTATAATACAAAACATTATACAAATTAATATTATAATTAAAATTCATCCAAAAACAAGTTATTTCAATAGACAGATACAAGTAACTATGTTAATTCTTCTTGAACTCTTGAAGCATATCCACATGTGTTAGTTGTTGATAATACAACTAACGTTGATTATTTCTTGTGAAAAGTGAACTCATTTATACCTATTATTCATTCAGGGAAGGATTTAACTCGACCAAAATCTACAAAAGCATTGGAGTTTGATCAAATAAAGCAAACACATACATTTTTATAGATTAAATGGGAAGTCAACACCTTAGTTTATTATTAAAAGACCAAAATATCATCTTTCTTTGATAACTAACGTCAATATTTTCTTGTACGAAATGAACTCATAAAACACGAGCATGTCAATAAAACCGTGTTCGTCTAAAATTGTGCTTCACCATCTTGATGTCAATGTGATCAAATGTTCATGTAGTTATAGTTCTTAAAATTTGATTTGGTTTGTTTTAAAATGTGTTATATTATTTTCTTAGCAGCTTGGATTGATTTATAAAAAATAGGATATTATTGTAAAATTTACTTCTATAATTATATTTAACATATTCATTATTTAAAAAAAAGTAAATATAACAAAGAAAAAATGTCCCTTCCTGTTAGACATGATCATTTGATAAGTTCAAAACTACCAATCATAAACACAAATTAATATAAAATCTTACTCAACTCCTTTGAAAAACTCAATACTATATCTATTGACATTTTCTGAATGAACTCATAGATATAAAATCGACCTAGTTTTTCAACCGAATGTTTGCTAAACGTATTTTTATTAATTGTATTAACATTGTTGTTTTGAGGGATAATGTTAGAGTTATTTACTAAAATGATCATATTTTGAATTCATTTATATTTATTTAGATACGTCTTCACTCATGTCAGTTATTTGTTGTTGTTTCTCGCCACACAGGTAAAAAAAGCTTGAAGGTAATCACATGTAACGAAGAAGGTCGTCTACCTAATAAAACAAAAAAATATTGTCTATAAAAAGGTCCTTCAACGATTATAAATATTCAGACATTTTATTGTTTTTTTTTCAATCATTTCAATATTACCAATAATGATTTCTCTTAGGAATTTCAACTTTAAATAAAGATGGATAGAATCTAATGAACAAAATGTGATTAATATGTGTGCTTAATATTATAGTAAATGAAATAAAAAAGCCAAAATCAATCATTTTTATTTCATATTAAAATGGTCATTTTAACTGAAGTGCATTGCTATGAATTGCTTTAAAATTGCTTATTTTTTTCAAATCATTTTTATATGGTACCAATACAGCCCCATTAATATCATTTTACCTTAAACATTTACATTTTAACTAAAATATGCTTAGTTTAAGCCAATTTGATCTAATGTCAAAATGGCATATACTGGAAGCACATTGGTAAAACAATGCCCTAAAAATGCATATTTAACACAATTATCACCTCATGCAAAAATGGACTTTTTTATTATTAATTTTACCTTTCCATAAAGTATCCCATTTCCACCAAAATCTCCTAACTTTAGTCCATTATTCTTGATTTACTAACGGAAGTTTGTTGGTATAAATTGCTCTAAAATGACCTTTTTGCACAATTTTGACATGCACCCTAATCAGTTTTTTTTATACTATTTTCACAAAATTTACTCATTTTCAACCATCATTTCCATATGTCAAACTAATATGATAAAAGAATCCTCTTCTGTTTTCAACGGAGGTAATTCCCTGTATATGTTTTTTTTTCTATGACCACTAACAAAAATCAAGAACATTCATTATCAAATGTTGCATTATACTTGCATAAATCCATCTTCACTCATGATCGGTTATATGTAGTTGTTTTTCACGTAAAAAGACTTGAAGGTACTCATATATGACGAAAAAGATCGTCCAACTAATATAACAAAAAATATTGTCTACAAAGGTCTTTCAATGGTTATAGATATTCAGACATTTCATTTTATTTTTTAAACATTTTAATATTACCAATAACGTGAAGTATGTTTTTGTTACTTTATCTTTTTTTTTTTTAATTATTGTGTCAGATTTTTATAATTTTATCTTTATTTTTATTAATTCGGGTCAAATCAAGTATATATATAATACACGAAGTTTGAGGCATTCTAATTTCTTTACTCCTCAAGAGTGTGAATTGCAACATACCCCTCAAGAGTGTGAACATCAATGAGTACCCTTCTTCAAAGTGGGTTATTTTAGTCTCCTGTTAGCGTGACAAGATCTTGATCTCCCAGAATGTCGAATCACGAGACTCCAATGATAAGACCAAAGAGGAAGAAGGTGTGGGTCGATTACCTAATCCAATTCCGATGGGTTGGGGTCATATTTCTTTTACTTCCAATGTCTCTTATGTTGGACATGTTCATATATCTTGACCAAGTTATATCACAACGGAAGTCTTACAAGCATCGCCAAAAGGAACACAACAAAAACGTCATAAAAGTCATCAAAAGGTTGAAGGAAAGGAACCCATCGAAAGACGGTCTTGTCTGCACAGCCCGAAAGCCCTGGGTTACAGTAGGCATGCGAAATGTCGACTACAAGCGAGCTATGCGCTTTGAAGTAGACCTTTCAGACTTTCGTAACATTCTTGCAATCGACCATGATAGAATGATTGCAACATGTGAGCCGTTAGTGAAGATGGGTCAGATTACAAGGGCCACTGTACCAATGAATCTTGCACTTGCGGTTGTCCCAGAGCTCGAAGATCTTACGGTTGGTGGACTCATCAATGGCAGCGGACTCGAGGGAAGCTCGCATTTGTACGGGCTTTTCTCTGATATCGTTGTTGCTTATGAGATCATTCTTGCAGATGGACGGGCTGTTCGTGCTACGAAAGATAATGAGTATTCTGATCTATTTTACGCGATTCCATGGTCTCAAGGGACCCTCGGTTTGCTTACTTGTGCTGAAATCAAGCTTATACCCATCAAAGAATACATGAAGGTAACATACAAACCTGTACGAGGTAACATAAGTGATCTCGCAAAGGGATACATCGACTCTTTTGCTCCTGAATTTGGAGATACCGATAGCGAAAAAGTTCCAGATTTTGTAGAAACTTTGATCTACAATCCTCATGAAGCTGTTTGCATGACGGGAAAGTACGCCTCCAAGGAAGAAGCGAAGATGAACTGGACTAAGATCAACTATATCGGTTTATGGTTCAAGCCATGGTTCTATCAACACGCTCAGACAGCACTCAAGAAAGGCGAATTCGTTGACTACATACCGACTCGAGAGTATTATCATAGACATACTCGAAGTTATTTCTGGGAATCGAAGCTGATCCTTCCATTTGCTGATCAATGGTGGTTCCGAATCCTCCTTGGTTGGACGATGCCACCAAAAATCCCTCTCCTAAAAGTCGCCCAAACCGAAGCCATGCACAACTATTATCACGACATGCATGTCCTTCAAGATTTACTTGTCCCTCTTTACAAGGTTTCTGATGCTTTAGAGTGGGCACATCGTGAAATGGAGGTATATCCCATTTGGGTTTGTCCACACAAACTCTACAAGCACCCATATAAGACCATGGTGTATCCTGAGCCAGGGTATGAGCAACATCGCAGGAAGGGGGACACCACAGACGCCCAGATGTACACAGACATTGGACTCTACTACGCACCAGGATCAGTCTTGAGGGGTGAAGTATTTGATGGGTCTGATGCAGTCCGTCGAATGGAGACCTGGTTAATTGAAAACCATGGGTACGAAACACAGTATGCTGTCAGTGAACTTAGCGAGAAGGAATTCTGGAGGATGTTTGATGGAGCGCTTTACGAAAAGTGTCGAAGGAAGTATGGAGCTGTGGGGAACTTTATGTCTGTGTACTACAAGAGCAAAAAAGGTAGGAAAACTGAAAAGGAAGTTCAAGAAGCCCTCGAAATTCCGTATGTTGATGGAACGGATTAATCAATTCAATCGTACTATACCGGTGAGCATGTTTCATCCAACTCGTAATTAATATAGTAATGATTCTCTTAAATCAACAGCCGTGGGGTCGTTACATAATAAAGGTTCAATCTTGAACTTGTTTAGTGTGATTGGAACTTGTTTAGTGTGATTGGATTTGATAAATATTATTTTGTAGTTATTTTAATTAATTTTTTTTTACAAGTGTTTTATTTTATTAAATTTTGTATAATGTTTTAATATAATAATTACAATAAATATAATAATAAATATATATCAATTTTATTAATGAATTTAACTTTTAATTTCAAAATTCTTAAAATTAAAGTTTGTTAGATTCTTTTATTTATTTAAATTATTTGTTAAATTTAAAAGATAAAAAACATTTTTATTATAATAATTGCAATAATTATAATAAGAAATAGATATCAATTTCATTAATGAATTTACCTTTTAATTTTAAAATTCTCAAAATTGAAGCTTATTAGTTTCGTTTATTTATTTAAATTATTTGTTAAATTTAAAAGATAAAAAATATTTCTATTAATAATTTATTATTTTTCTTATTTTTTATAAATTCAAAGTTTTCAAATATTTTGATCTTTATATTTAACTTTTTTTAAGTAACTCATGTAATACATAGGTCTCACAACTAGTAACCAACCATATTGTACTGAATATACTCAAACTGTTTAATAATAAATTAAACAAGAAAAACTTTAATAGCTAAACGTATCAATGATTAATATCTATTGTTATAAAACTAAAAATATTGATAAATTTTATTTCTATGTATATTCGATATTTGTCTCATTTTAATTATATTGACAATATTTTTTAATAATGAAAATATATTTTATTTATTATTTCATATTTTTTATAATTTGAGATAATGTAAGTAATTTGAGTAAGAGAGAAACAAATATAAAGATAAGAGAACGGAAATTATAGGCAAACAAATGCTTATCTTCCCACTTAAAAACCTCCCCTATATATGCAGTTGTCCATGCCATGTGCCCATAAATCTAATGTTCACAGTTCACTATCTATTTGTAGCGGTTGATACTACCTACCTTGTGGGCACAAACCTCAAGGACATTACAGAATCAAAAAGATATACAATGGTCCATGAGTTTTATAAATCCGTCATAATGTAAAATAACTCACAGACAAACGCCCTTCGTTTACACAATCATGACACACGATAAAAATATACGATACGAATATAATTGAGAGAAAACTAAAATTTGAATCTGTTTTCGTGTTCTGTTCGTATCAAGTGTAAAAAATACGATGATGTGTCATGTTCAGAATTCAACACGAAATTAAAATGATTTAACATTTATTTATTGTGTTTGCTATGTCACGTATGATTAAGTATTAATTAATAAACTAATTGTTATTTTATGTTATATTTGTCGTGTCGTGTATTGTTTGTTTGCTTTTATTTGATTTGTTTTTGTGTTAGTTAACGAAAACACAATAGCGTGTCATGTCATGTTACATAAAACTTTGTCGCATTATATCGTGTCAGACAAAACACGACACGGTTGCATGATTTGACACCCCTATAAGCTACAAATGTTAGGAAAATAATACATTCAAGTGATTTTATAACTATTTGTAATGCTTATTTGTAAAAAACTTAGAAACTCATCTTCCCAACATCATCATCTATTATATCATTTTAGGACAAATAGACAGATGGTTTTCATTACTTACAAGAAAACCTCACTACATAAATCCTACTCTACTCTCTTATATAATCACTCATCCTAATCTATTTTAGGAAACAGAAAAATACGAAAGATGAAGAACAGATGAACATATGAAACCCTAAAACAAGAACTGAGAGGATCTTCGAGTTCTTAGAGAGTGAAACAAACGCTTAACCTTTCCACAGTACTCATCTCTAGGCTTTATACCCCCAGATAATCGGGTATAAAGATCCGCGCCTCAACTCATGCCTTGACCCGATAACTTAACAAATTTCCAATATTAACCCTGCATAAACTTCAAATGACAAGTTTGATAATACCAACAATATTTAACACCCCTCCTCAAACTTGGCATTAAAAAATTAAAAAAACAATATCAACAAAAAAGATTTATTAAGCCAATTTCATCAATTAAAAAATTATATTGTGACACACTTAAAAACTTAGTTAACATATCAGCTCTTTGTTTTGAAGAACTTATTTTTTCAACTTTTAAAACTCCATTTGTAATTTTTTCCCTAACAAAATGTAAATCAATTTCAAAATGCTTTGTTTTTTCATGAAACACAGGATTTAAAGCTAATTTAATAGCAGATTCACTATCACAAAAAACTGAAACAGGTAATGAACTTTTCATTCCCAAATCAAACAACAATTTTAAAATCCAAATAATTTCACATGTAATAGAACCCAAAGCTCTGTATTCTGACTCTGTGGAAGATCTAGATACAGTAGCTTGTTTTTTACTTTTCCAGGAAATCAGTGAATTTCCAAAATAAACAAAATATCCAGTGACAGATTTTCTTGAATTAAGACATTTAGCCCAATCAGCATCTACATAACCCACCAAGTCACAATTTTCTGATTTAACAATAGAAACACCACGACCAGGACTATTTTTTAAATATCTAAGTAACCTAAAAGCAATGTTTAAATGTGACTTGTGTGGTTTATGCATAAACTGACTAAGAATTTGAACACAATAAGATATATCTGGCCTTGTAATAGTCAAATATATAAGCTTTCCAACCAATTTCTGAAATTCAGTAACATTTTCAAGTAAAGGATCATTACTGTCACAACTCCTTTTAGGAACAAAATTTGCCTCTAAAGGAGTTGAAGCAGGTTTACAACTCAACATACCAAATTCATGTAACAACTCAAGGCAATATTTTCTTTGGTTTAAACATATTCCTTTATTAGTATCTATTACTTCAATTCCAAGAAAGTAATTCAATTTTCCCAAATCTTTAATCAAAAACTTTGAGTTAAGAAAAGTTTTAACATTTTGAACTTCAATTTCATTACTTCCTGTGAGAATAATATCATCCACATAAACCAACAGAACAACAATTGAACTACTGTTCTGTTTAATAAACAACGAGTAATCATTTATACTTTGAATAAAACCAAAACTAAACAGTTCAAAACACAACTTTTCATTCCATTTTCTAGGAGCCTGTTTTAACCCATATAAAGATTTAACTAGTTTACACACTCTAGTATCACCCTTAGTATGATACCCTTGAGGCAAACTCATATACACATCCTCAGTTAAATTTCCATAAAGAAAAGCATTATTAATATCTAACTGATATAAAGGCCAGGAATTATTAACAGACAAAGCAATAACTATACGAACTGTAACAATTTTTGCTACAGGAGAAAAAGTTTCCTGATAATCAACTCCTTCTCTTTGATTATAACCCTTAGCTACAAGACGAGCCTTATACCTCTCTACTTCCCCATTAGGTTTGTACTTAATCCTATAAACCCACTTACAGCCTATAGGTTTACGTTTTTTAGGAAGCTCTACAATATCCCAGGTATGATTACGATATAAAGCTTCCATTTCATTATTCATTGCTTCAATCCAATTTGGATCTAAACAAGCTTCTTCAAACGTTTTTGGTTCAACAGTTTTATTCAAATTAGAACAAAAACACTTATTTTCAGCACTAAGAACAGAATAATTCATCATATGTTCAATTCCATATCTATGTTTCCCTTCAACAATATAATCACTGAATTTAACAGGCATTCGAGACTCTCTTCTAGACCTAGACGCCCCTATTGACTGTCCTAGAGAAGGCAATGAAGCTGAATGACTATTTTCCTCAGTTGAATCTGAATGACTTGGCATAGTCCTATCAAATGAAGGTTCAGATACCTCGCTAGTCTGGTTATGACTATCAACAGTAGTATCAACCAAAGTTTCACCAAAATCCTGAGCTGCATTAGAGCCATCCATTTGATGGTTAACACTCAAGTCATTAAGATCTATTAAATCATTCACATAATCAGAATCATCATAACCATCATAGGAAAAAGGGTCTACTAAATCTCTAGAACCAAATTGATTATCAACAGTTGTTGATTTCAGTTTAAATGGAAAGACTGACTCATAATACTTCACATCCCTGGAAACAAAAACAGAATTTGTATCAAGACTCAAAAGTTTATAACCCTTTTTTCCAGAAGAATACCCTAACAGAACACACTTTTCAGCTCTTTCAGAAAACTTATCAAAATTATTAAGTTTGGTAGCAAAACATAAACTGCCAAAGACCCTTATATGATCAAACACAGGCATTTTCTTAAACACTAACTCATAAGGAGACTGTCCTTTTAAAACCGAAGTTGGCATTCTGTTTATCAAGAACACTGAAGTGAGGACAGCCTCTCCCCAATATTTAATTGGAAGACCAGACTGAAAAAGTAAAGACCTAGCAACATTAAGAATATGCCTATGTTTCCTTTCAACAACCCCATTTTGCTGGGGTGTATAAACACAAGTAGTCTGATGAATAATACCATTAAGATTAAGAAAAGATTCCATTTTATGATTTAAAAACTCAGTTCCATTATCAGAACGAACTGTTTTAATTTTAGAATCAAACTGATTCATCAAAACATGAAAAAAAGAAGTAAAACTAGTATAAACTTCATCTTTACTTTTCAAAAGGTAAACCCAAGTAGCCCTTGTGAAATCATCCACAACAGTCAAAAAAAACTTATAGCCTTCTCTAGTAGACACCCTATAGGGACCCCAAACATCTAGATGAACCAGTTCTCCAAGTTTAGAAGAACTATGATCACTACGAGGAAAAGACTCACGAGTTTGCTTTGCTTTGTGACAGATGTCACAAGGAGGAAGAAAAGAATTATCAAAACAAAGAACATCTTTTAAAGAATTTAAAGACTGTTCTGCAGGATGACCTAACCTACTATGCCATGTAAGTTTAGAAACACAACACTTAATCAAATTACAAGAACTAATACCTGAGGGAAAAGCATTCAGATAATACAATCCCCCAGACTCTCTACCACTCTCCACAACCTTCTTGGATTGTAAATCCTGAATTTTGCAACAAGATTCATTAAAAACAACTTCACAATTTGTGTCTTTACATATCTTGTGAACAGAAAGAAGATTTACACTAAAACCAGGAACAGCAAAGACATCAAATAGTGTTAATTTTTCAGAAAACTGTAAGTTTCCAATTTTTTCAATTTTAGCAGAAGAACCATTAGGATGATTAACAAGAAGATTCAATTTAGAAACATCAACAGTGTCTTGTAACAAAGACTCAGATGAAGTCATATGTTGATTTGCACCTGAGTCAACAATCCACTTTTGATGATTAATAGTAGAACTGCAGGCATTAAAAAAAGGAATACCTGCCATATTTGCACTGACTGAAGTATCCTCAGAAGTTGAGGATTTTTCATTGATAAGACTCAACAGTTTATGATATTGTTCACTTGTGAAACAATATGTCCCATCATTCCCAGGAACACTAGAAGAAGAAACACTACTAGAAGGAACAGAAGAAGAATTAACAGAAAAAGTCTTATTCTGTTTTCTTTGATTTTCATTAAGTGACTTAAAATCCTTTGGGTAGCCTATCAATTTATAACATATGTCAATAAGATGTCCTTTTAAACCACAGTTTTTACATTGTAGATTTTGATTTCTGCCTCTAGTAAAATTAGAATTAGAATTAGAATTAGAATTAGAACTCTTCTTATCATTAAATTTACTGTTAAACGCAGAAGATTGAATTTTAGACACATTAGAAACAGAAGTCAAAACTCCATTCTTTTGATGAGACTCCTCCCTAGAAATAATTGAGAAAGCAGTCTTAACATTTGGAAGAGGTTCCATCAAAAGAATGTGACTCTTTACTTGATTAAAAGAGTCATCAAGACCACTTAAAAATTGCATTAGCTTCATAAGCTTAGAATGATCATTATATTTAGCAGCAGCCTCACAAGTACATTCAGCAAGATTAGTAAGACCATCAAACTCTTTCCAAAGTGTATCTAGCTTATTAAAGTATTCAGACAGAGAGGAACCATCCTGTTTAAGTGCATTAATTTTTTGATGTATATTAAAAATAACAGATCCATCTGCCTTATTGTATGTTTCAAAGAGTTCATTCCAAATATCTACAGCAGATTCAGAATAAGCATGACCAGAATAAATTGATTCAGACAAAGACCCAAGAATCCAAGAACACACTACAGCATTAGCTCGTTCCCATTTTGAGGATTTGATTATATCAGTGGAGTCATTCTTTACAGTTCCTTCTACAAACCCTAGTTTATTTCTAGCCTTAAGACTCCTAATCATAGAGCTGCGCCATATACGAAAATTATCTGTCCCAGTCAACTTAAAACTCACAATTGTGGTTACAGTATTATCAGATGGATGTATGTAAAGAGGATCATCGTAGTTCAAGGGATCAACCTTTGAACTACTACTAGTCTCAGGAGGAGAATCAGCCATACTAACACAAAATCAATCCAATGACAAATAAAGAAACAAACAAAAAACTCCTATGATCCTTATATGTCCAGATGGTCACCACAATATGTCGGGGCCCAAGACAAGAATCACAGAGTAAAAAAACCAGAAGATAAACGACACTAACTGGTGTGCATAAGACAACCAGGAAACTCACATCTATAGCTAAGAAAGAGGAAGAAAAGGGCAAGAGAACATCTCACAGAGCTATAAGCAGATGGATGAAATGGATCGACTCCTGTTACTCCGTTCTCTTTGAGAAACAACGGTGATGAAATCCGTTGTTTAGAGTTATTTCAGAGAACAGGATTAATCGACCAGAAAATGAAGAATCGACTTATCAACCAAGGATCTCCACTTGATGATGACAACAATCACTCAAGGATCTCCACTTGAAGATAAACCTGCAAGATTACAAAGAAACTCGCAGTACCAGAATCTCAAGAACCAAAGACCAAAAACAAGATGATTCAGATCAAACTGATAATCACCAAAAAACGAAAAAAGAACCCTAGATGTTCACAGAAGAGTCAGATTTCTGAGATTTCAACGAAAATCACAATACGAACCCAGCTATGAAGATCTACAAGGATCTAACAAAAGAAAATAGAAATCGAGATGAAGCGTACCTTTATGAAGAACAATCTTCAAGTACAGATCGAAAGCCCTAACGCTCTGATACCATGTAAAAAACTTAGAAACTCATCTTCCCAACATCATCATCTATTATATCATTTTAGGACAAATAAACAGATGGTTTTCATTACTTACAAGAAAACCTCACTACATAAATCCTACTCTACTCTCTTATATAATCACTCATCCTAATCTATTTTAGGAAACAGAAAAATACGAAAGATGAAGAACAGATGAACATATGAAACCCTAAAACAAGAACTGAGAGGATCTTCGAGTTCTTAGAGAGTGAAACAAACGCTTAACCTTTCCACAGTACTCATCTCTAGGCTTTATACCCCCAGATAATCGGGTATAAAGATCCGCGCCTCAACTCATGCCTTGACCCGATAACTTAACAAATTTCCAATATTAACCCTGCATAAACTTCAAATGACAAGTTTGATAATACCAACAATATTTAACATTATTACATGTCTTGTTTGTTTATATTGTGTACCATAATGTTTGTCATATGTCAATAATGACATATCAGGTCCCTAAACATAAATATTTGTAATGTAATAGATATGATAACATATATAATTTGAGGGACTATATTTGTGTGGTTCAAATAGTTTTTTCATAAGGTAAACTAATAAACTTAATGTCCAAGTACATGAACAATCAACTTAATGCCCAAGTATAGGAACGATCTAACCCAAGAAGTATAGGAACGATCTAACCCAAGAAGTATAGGAACGATCTCAAGAGGATATTGAAGAGTTTTTAGTTATGCTCTAACTCCTTATAAATGCCATGATCGTGGATGTTGTCTACATACAATCTCTCCATCGGGAAATCAATAATGCATCATTACAAGAAGACAAAGAATCAACAAGATGGCATCATCTTCCCGTAAGCTAACATTTCCATGTACCATCGATCCCTTTGTGAAGTTTATGTTAATTGATTTTGATTCTTACCTATAAAATCAACTAGTTCTGGAAAAGTTAATGTATGAAAAAGTTTTCTACCTCATCGCTCATTTGGGAGGTCATCTTGAAATTGAGAGGGTGAACCGGTGAATTCATTAAGTTGGTGAAGCTAAGTTGTAGTGGGAGAAAGAGAAACTTTATTAATCGAAAATTACTTTCAAAGACATGGAATCAAACCCATTTTATATGATAATTCTTAATCTTGGTCGGTTTCATCAAATCACAAAAATTAAATTTGACAATATAATATTGAAATTAACTAGCCATTCGATCATCTGAGTTACAGAAATCCTGGATTTCACAAGGTTAAAAGGTTTACAGTTAAAACAAAATCAAAATAAAATATTAAATTTCAGGGTATCACACACAGTCTTCTTAATTTCTTATCCACAAAACTTCTGTTTTGACTCTATACACATAATATAATGCCCACTCTCCCTATTGTTGCATTTTCTCTTTTAGGCCTCCAAGAGGCCCATAACTTTTGGCCTTTGATTCCTGTTGACTACAATTACAGCTACTTGTATTCAAATTTTGACCACATTTTAGACACAAACCTTTACACATCGGATCACATATGGCATTGATCTTTATTTCCAGATGCACCATGTCTCTTACATTCTTTGATATGTCTATCACTTTCTCTTCAGGAGGGAAATACAACCAGTCATCTAAGTCAACAGATGCTAAATCATCTTCTTCTTCTTCTTCTTCAGTTCCATTGACCTTACTTTGACCATAAATTACTCCCATGTTAATTGTTTCAGGCTCTTCTATTGGCTCTTCACTTAGTACAATTGAGAAATTAGAGAACACACAATCAGCAGCAGATCCACCACACCTTCAATCAAAGTTTAAACAAACAATTACAAATTATGTCCCTGTACTTTGAAAGGTATTTAAATTATGTCCCTGTACCTGTTGCATCCAAGAGTTAAGACTGTACGTATGATCCCATCAAGCTTTAAGTTGTGCTTCTTTCTGGTAACATCCATGGATATCAAGACAGGTGTTCCATGTGGATAATCCTTCACTGACTTTGTGACACGTAATCCCATTAAAGAAGCTCGAGATCTTGACACATCAGTAGACAGATGTCCTAATCCTAATCTTTCTAAGGTTGTGCAATACTCAATGTGGGAGATTGAAGGGTTTCTCTGGTACAAAATCGCCCCTTCCCAAGGTGAATCCATGGAGTCATCTCCTTCTCCTTGATCTATCCAATCATCTTCCATACTGTTTTCATCACTGAAGAGTTCATAACTGGAGTTCATGGAGGATTCTCTTGCTATGAGTTTCATGGGTGCTTTGTGTTTTAGAATCATGGATATGTGGTTATTAGGAAATAAGCATTTTCGAAGAATGTTACAGTGGATAGAATTGTGATGTGGATGTGATAATGATGGTTGTGGGAATATAATATGGGGTTCCTTGACAGTATCAACAAAAGAACAGGGGGGCATGAAGGAGGAAGATAGTATGAGAGGCATTTAACTTTATTTTTTAGGAACTAACATAAAAATAAATAATGCAACAGACTGAAAATTATGAAGTACGAACTCTGGATGTGCAGAGCTATGGCGAAATCATGTTATCAAAGCCTCAATAGTAACAAGAAGCTCCTGTAAAACGGGTCAACTCAGTTGCTAGAATATATAACGGAAGTGAATAAAAAGAATAAATGTCTCGCACAGGGTACAAGTAATTGAATCTATTATTGCTTATAAGTGAAATAGTTACTTCCTAAATCCAAACTTAACATGGATAGCATCAGAAATTGACATCTTCATATTTTAAATTTAAATGAGATTCCAATTTAAATATACATAGTCATGAACTCGTTACAAGTTTCACGCTGAAATTCAGTAGGTTTCATGGACAGCCGGTTTCACTTCCGAGTTTGAGCGGATATCATCATTGAAATTTCAAATTTGTTTCATTTTATCGGACGAAATACAGTATAGTAGGACGAAACCAGTGAAATTGGAGGAGAATTTATTTAGTTTCAACATCAATCAAGAAATACACAAATATAGAAGGAAACCCTAGAACCGAAACTTGGTTTCCGAGAGAAAGAAAGAGTGTACCTGTAATTCGTGATAGTGAAGAGAGGTTTAGCAGATGGGGTTTGTAAATAAAACCCGGGTGCGTATAGATATGGTTCGTGGGAGTGAGACAACCATTTGAAGCAAGATTTGTTCATCAACTTTTTGCTTATTTTTTAATAGATAAAAGTCCTTTTAGAAAAAATTATAGGCAAAAGATGTTTAACAAAAAACTTTTTAGAAAGAAGGAAAATCAATTATTTGAAAAAGTTAAGAAAATCTGATTTTTTATAATTTTTCCAAAAAGATCTTTTAATCTCTAAAAAGCTAAACCAAACACCCAAGTTATATAAACCTTTTGTAAATTGTAACATCCACAAACTTTCTATGCAATTTAGGTATTATATTGTATTTAAGAATTCTTATTTGGGGAAAATAATGGTTGTTGGCATGGAATGATTAGGCAATGATTAATTGAAATATTATAAGTGATCAGCCATCGTTCCTCGTTCGAACTTCCACTCACTCAGACACTCACACCATTCTTCATCGTCTCGCCGGAATTCTACCATTACCCTTGTCAGCAACGTCGTTGTTACAGGAGCTCGAGAGTCGAGAATCGAGAAGGTAGAAGCAGTTCACGACGGCCAGCTTACAGCGACGTCGACACATCATTCTCTCCATCTTCATTGTTTGGTACTCGACTACTCGGTAATCAGGTATTCCCCTTACTTGGTTCGATTTCTCATTTTTTCTTCGTCAAATTGTTCGTACCTGCATCACTTCTCGTCTTCTCGACATTACCCCTTCTGTTTTATCTTATTTCACAAACAACAAACCTTCAAAATCCTTAAGTTAAAGCTATGATTTATTGCTTAATATTCATGGATTTAAGTAATGTTGCTATACCAGTAAGGCATTTAGAAAATATCATTAAACCCAATCACCTGCAAAGAAATACGTTGTGTTAAAGCTAAGGACCAGGTGACGAAAGTTTGACTATTAGTTGAAAATGTCTAAAATACCCTTCAGTGATAAAAAACAAGTAGAGACAATCTTGTAAACTAAAATCATTACCCTTCAGGAGGGGCAAGCAGGTAATTTTAGCTTCATAGGATCAAAATACAGAAAGCAATCATTGTATTTTCACAATCATATCAATTTAACTTTTAAATCATTATATTTTTTTTTCTAACCTTTTAAAAAAACATTTCTATAGAAAAGTAAAAATGTAATGTCAAAATTTTATTGATTTAGCCTTTAAACAAGTGCACTTTCGTGATAGTTCATTGACTTTTAACATACTATATATTATTTATTAGTTTTAATATATTGTTGGATGTAAACCATTATCATTTTAAAGATACAATTTTGGAACAATTTGTATAAAATACTTAAATTATTAATTTAAATATAATATTCCAGGGTCAACTAAAATATAAATTTTAGTTTAACTTAAACAACCCAAAGAATATTATGTAAATAGTTAAAAGTGATAAATTGTAATGACTTTCTAATAATGATTATAAGTTGGTTAATAAGATCACTTAAATATCAAATCTAAAGTGTAATCATAAATAAACTAAATTTCAATTTTGAAATAATATAATTTACTTCTACTTATAAAGTTATGTCTTTAACTTTTAACATATTATACTTAATTTCTTAGATTTAATATGTTGTTATATATAAATCATTATCAGTTTAAAGCTACACCTTTTGAACAGTTTTGACAAAATACTTAAATTGTTAACTTAAATATAACATTACAATGTCAACTTAAATATAAATTTCAGTTCCACTTAAAAAACTAAAGAATATTTTATAAATAGTTAAAAGTGATAAATTGTAGCGATAAATGCAAAAACTAAATTGTAATCTCAATTATACTAAAATATTTCTTAAATATATTTTTATAATCATTAAAAGTTTGCCTTAAAATAACTTACAATAACAAAAGTTAAAAATAACTTTATATAAATGATTATACTGTTACCATTAAAATCAAAAAATAATGTTTAGTGTTTTAAATAATTATAATGATAGAAATTAAAATGAAAAAACTGTAAATTTGGTCCCTGTGGTATTCAAAAAACTTTGGATAGGGTCCAAAAAGTTTTTGACTTGCATAGAAGGTCCAAAATCAAGAATTTTCTGTAATTTTGGTCCAAAAAAACTTGAAAATACGGTTATGCCCTTTTATTTTCTTTTTTCTTTTTTATAATTATTTTAATACTATTTTGATTTAAAAAAAAAACAAAAAACAAAAACATTTTGCTATAAACCACCTCATGTTACTCTCTCTCTCTCTCTCTCTCTCTCTCTCTCTCTCTCTCTCTCTTCTTCTTCTTCTTCTTCTTCTACAAATCGAGGAAAAAACCCAGATTTTTTACAATTTTTCTACTAGATTATACACATAAGTTGACTACAAAAACAAATTTCTTCAATTAATTTTCCAGCTTCAAATACCAATTGTATTCCTCTCAACATGTTCAATAAGGTTAAACTTCTTCTTCTGATCTATCTTTGATGACTGCAACATACTCCTGATTCCTTCTTGGCTGAACAATGAACTCATTCCCGATTCCTTCACTTTTCTCTTCTGATATGTGTTTGTATTTTAGAAGTATTTCATTTCCAGAACCTCAGTAAAGGTACTTTTCTTTCATATATTGAAATATCTTAAGGTACTTTTCTTTCAGGTATTTCATCGAGCACCTGGAGTGCATTGTTTTCATACTTCTTTTTCTGATCTATTTAGAAGCATACGATTCCAATTTTCTTTCCTGAGAGATCCAATTCAGCAAACAGATGAAGATGTATAGAAATAGGAATACAAAATTAAGGAGTTGTAACTAAAATAAAGGAAAATTGTAAGTGATTTGGATGCATCAATTGTGTCTTCAAAGATGAGGTTGATGGAGAAGCGACTACAGTTTCATCCCACCCTTATTTGATCTTCATTCTTGCAATTAAAGGTGTTTTTTTCTTGCTGATCTTACGCGGCCTCTTTGCGGAGATCAAAAACCCAAAAGATGAGATGATATATACTGAAAACCTAGAAGAATATTTAAACTAATGTCGGAGAAGATGAAGCGGTGGCTGAGCGATGTCATCAGATGTCTTGACTCCTAGAACCAACACCTCTATTAGCACCTCTATTAGCGGGTTTTGTTTGTGAGGGATTTGATTTTTAGGATGTATATGTGAGAGGTTTCAGTTACAGGTAAAGGTGAAGAAGAAGAATATGGGAGGGGTGGTGATGAACCTGCATCAACGATATATGTGAGAGTGTGTGTTTATTATGGTGGAGAGAGAGAGAGAGAGAGACAGAGGAGAGAGAGAGAGAGAGAGAGGTGGGTGGGGATAATCCTTTTCTTTCCTTTTTTTAAGTTAAAATGGTATTAAATTAATTATAAAAAATACAAAAAGAAAATAAAAGGGTATAACCATCATTTTAAGTTTTTTTGGACTAAAATTAAATGAAGTTTTTGATTTTGGACCTTCCATGCAAGTCGTAGATGTTTTGGACCCTATCCAAAGTTTTTATGAAACCACAAGGTCCAATTTTGCAGTTTTGTCAAATTAAAATATTAGACAAATAAAATTTTAAAAAATTAAATAACAATAGCCACAAATATAAATAACATTAAATCATATATCATATCATACATACTTATAAAGCTCGTATTTTTTCTTGAATCTCATGCATTTGAAACCCCCATTATTTTTTCCTTTCATCACATTCATTTGAAACTCTCATTACTTTTCAATTACTTTATAATAATAATAATTATTATAATTTGGTAATTAGGTTAAATAAATATCAAACCTAAAATGGAAGCATATATAAACTAAATTTAAATATTAAAATAATATCTTTACTTCTACTTATAAAATTATGTTTTTTTTATTAAAATAACATATTTACTTCTACTTATAAATGATGCATTTTTCCTTTCACCACATTCATTTGAAACTCTCATGCATTTTTTCTTTTCCCACATTCATTTGAAACTTCCTTGAGTTTTCAATTTTTTCTAATAATAAATATAAGTTGGTTAATAAGGTTAAATAAATATCAAACTTAAAGTGTAATCATATATAAATTAAATTTCAATATTAAAATAATATCTTTACTTCTACTTATAAAGTTATGTTTTTTAACTTTTAACATATTATAGTTAATTTATTAGTTTTAATACATTGTTGGATGTAAACCATTATCATTTTAAAGATACAATTTGGAAACAATTTGTATAATATACTCACATATCAGGTCACTCTATTCCTAATAAGAATACCTAGTCTACTCTAGCATGCATAGCTCATCATATAACATATCACATCATAACTTATAACACTTATAGTAATGGTATTTTGGGAAAATCACCGTTCGGGCGCTGGCTGTTCGTACACACGGCTCTGTTCTGTTTGTCTCGTAAGTTCTTCTTTTGAAAACTTGTTTTATTATCAAAATTTCCTCAAATCCTCGGTTTGAGTTCAGATACGCCCGAAGGTGCACCCGAATCCCTCAAACCAAGGCTCTGATACCAAATTGTAACACTGTAAAAATTAAAACAATTTTTCGCATTTTCAAACACATTTTCAAAAATTCATTCATTCATAAAATTTCATAGTATCATGTCCTTTGTTTCACAAATATCTCCCAAGATCAAATAAATAAAATCCCATGTGTGTGTACGAATCATGCCGGCGCCTTCCCGCGATCATCACTGGTACCTGAAACACATAACACATAACACTGTAAGCATAAATGCTTAGTGAGTTCCCCAAAATACCACTCTAACACATAATAGCCACTCAAGGCTGTAACTCTGTTGACCCTCAGGTCTATGTGTCTCAGTAGGGCCCTCCAGCCCCAACTCTCTATGGTCCCTTTGGCCCTAACTCTGTGGACTCGAAGATCCTAACTCTGTAACTCTGAATCATGCATAACACATATCACAATAAATCATAGCACATAAATAACATGCAATTACACTGGCATATAACTCTGAAATACTCTATCACATAACTCTGTTACCACACTAGGTAAAGTATAGTGAGAAGACTCACCTCGGGTATCTCGGTAATCTCTGACTCGGTAACGCTGGTCTAACCTCCGCCTAATCATATAAAATAAATAATCTAATTATTATAACTCTCAAAGGCTAGACTATGTCCTCTTATGAAACTCTCAGAAGGGTAAAAGACCATTTTACCCCTCTCACAACCCAAAAGCCCCACAATAGACCATACCCTAAAAGTCAACTTTCCGGGTTACGCTGCGCGTACCAGATGTGTACACTACGCGTACCCGGCTGCCTCTTAGGATCGGGGAACGCCACCCAGTACGCGGCGCGTACTGGGATTACACCCGGCGTACTCCCCCAGCTTCAGCCCTTTAACTCTTTAGGTCTTAAACAGTTAAGACTCACATCCAAATTCTAGATCCGACCACATATAAGCCTCTTAATCCATAAAGTTGATGACTTTATGCCTTTGCATGGCTGGATAAGTCACCAACTCTCACAATGTTCCATCCTTTAACTCTAGAAGGCTTATTACACAAGCATGACCTTAAACTAACATCCAAGATGGCAACTTTATGGTTCTAAATCACTAATACCACTGAAAAGGGACAGATCTCGGACCATGGAGCACTTTACACTCATAAAGTCTCCACCTTTGGGGTTTTAGCCCTAGAAAATGGCACATGCAACAATAATCAAAAGAATAGGAAAGTTTTGAACTTTATACCTCCAGGTGTAGCCCTTTTCTCTGTAGATCTCATATCCAAAATGGCACCTCAAGCTTTAGCTTCCAAGAACTCCTTTCCTTCTCCTTCACTAAGTCACCAAAGCACAAAAAGCTCCAATCAATACTCTCACACACTAAGGACGATGGGGCCTCTCTTTTAGGGTTTCACTCACGGATATGGAGGGTGATAAATGAGCCTTAGCACCCTTTAAATAGTGCTCAAGACGGAATTAGGGTTTTGCACCTGGCCCGGTTATGCCCAATGTAACTCTTGGTACGCCCAACGTACCTTGGCGACACCGCGTCCAATTTAAGCGCATGAGTACGCGCAGCGTACCCCTCTGGTACGCCTAGCGTACTCACTTGCTAAAGAAAACTTCACTCAAGGACTAAACATGACCAATCCACAAAGAACAAGGATGAAAAAAGTATACATGAATCTCGGGGTGTTACATTTTTACATGTATTAAACTATTAATTAATAATGTACATCCATATTTTAGTAACAAATGCAGTAGTAGTGGATGTGGGTCTAGGCATCTGAGGCTTAGAAATCTTTTAAAAAAGCAAGAAAATGTTGCAATATCATAGCCCGCAATCAAGAAAATTGGCATTGAGTCGTTTCCTTACTTTGGGGGCATGTGAGCCTTTTTTTTTGTTCATCAGAAGTACAACGTTACAACCGAATAGAATTCCAAAGTACATTGTCGTAATAAGAAAAAATAGGAAGCATAATGTTGTAATAGGAAGCAGCGGAAGTAGGATGCTTTAATATAGGAATTAATGAAACAACATTGTTATTTCTTTCATAATGTTGTAATAGGAAGCATCGGAAGTAGGATACTTTAATATAGGAATTAATGAAACTACGTTGTTATTTCTTTCATTTAGCTTATATCGATAATGTACTTTCATGATATGTTTTTTTTATTTATAAAATCCTACTTTCATCCTACATATACACAAAAAAAACTCGTATCGTGTTTGTGTCGTGTATCACAAGTCTACCTAGATACAAAGAAGTCGAGAAACTGTGACTTCTATATAGTTTGGTCATGGTTATATTTGTAATCGTACATTGTACACGTTAGTATAACTTAACTTTTATTATTATTATTATTGGTTGAATAATTATTCTAAGAAAAAACCATTTTTGGAGCAAATACAAGAATTTGAATTGAGCAACGAAAGTTTTTGTGAAGTTTGTGATCGATGGCTTTATAATCCTAGAACTTTATAGAAATGATTTTTTGAAAGATTATTTAAAACCTTTATAACCTTAAAATTTTTTGAGAACCAAACCACTCCGAAAAAAGGACCGTTCCGAGATCGGTCTCAAAGAGACCAGACCATACTGAAACCGACACAATGTCGGTTTGAGACCGACATGAAACTGGTCCGGAACCCGTCTCAAAAAGACATGTAGTCAAAGTTTATAAACATATCATTTTTGTGTTAATTACACATGTTTTAATAACATTACACATATTATTTTATTTATTTATTTATTTTTATATTTTTTAGTGTACCATTTCTAGTAAATCTTAATGTAACATATTACACATATGTTAATGAAAAAGTCGAAAAACCAAAAAACCAAAAAACATCAGAACCGAACTGAACCGAAAAACCCAAAACCGAACTGAAAATTCCCACACAAAGACCATGAGAATGACCAAAAAAATCGATACTGTTCCAAAAAATGACTGGCACAAAACCGTACGGATCTTTCATAAAAAAAATCATTTCAGAGACAAAACCGACCAAAAACCGGTCTAAAACCGCTAATGTGCATATCTATGATCTATAAATTTTTTTTGAACAAATGGAAACCTTACAAAATCAAAATCACAGGGCATAATCCAAACAGTTGGTGGATCACTATGGGTGGGATCTAGAGATGACCTAATCATTGTGAGTTTTAAATATGAGATTATTCCTCTTAATAGATATATTTTGGGGTTGTTTTCCAAAATATAAACATAAAAAAGGCTGTTTCCACATATGAACATGGATTCCGCGGAGCTATCTCTGATGACTCCATGAAATAAACTTATGTTCTAAGAAATTGATGTGGCAAAAAAAAACACAAAAAAAGTGGAAGAATATTTCCTCGGAGCACCCTCCGCGGACCGGATTTTTGGGTTTTTTTTGGTACACTAAAGAACACGTTGCTTGAATTACGAAGGTTCCGCAGAGGTGCCTCTGCGACCCTCGTTATAGCCTCTGCGGATCCGTCAATTTTACACATATGTCCCTCAGTTTATCATATTGTCGTTTCACGGAGGGTATCCTAATTCCTCGGAGGTCACCTCTACAGAATCCATGTCTATAGAAGCATAAATGCTTTTCATTTTTATGTATGTGTTTTGGGAATATATTGAAACCATACCCAAAATATGGCTATTAGGGCATAATACCTTTACACCCTGCTCCCGAGTTGTAGCAAAGAAAAGAAAAGAAGAGAAAAGAAAGTAAGGATAGAAAAGAAGAGAAAAGAAAGGAATGAAAATTTGTCTTTTGTGCTCTCGAGATCGAGAGAAATGGAAAGAAAGTTAAACATTTTGTTCTTTCCTTTTAAATTCTTCCAAATCTGAAGGAAAGTTAGGAGGATACGTAATCCTTCCATTTCCTTCCACTTGGTTCCTTTAATGAAACTCACCACACCAATTTCTTTTACTTTCCTTTCTCCGAGTTCAGCAACAGGGTGTTAAATATTAGACTCTTTTGGCCATCTCCACTTGCTAGTCCATATATCAATTTCCTTTCCTAACGACCCAACCATATCAGATGGTTGCAGATGGTGTGCAACCAGGGGGAAATCGTCGCTCATCGCATATTTGTTGTGTAGGGATGACAAAAGAAACCGAACCCAATGGTGAAAACCGAAAACCAACATATTTGGGT
This sequence comes from Lactuca saligna, assembly GCF_052625555.1. NCBI lineage: Eukaryota > Viridiplantae > Streptophyta > Magnoliopsida > Asterales > Asteraceae > Lactuca > Lactuca saligna. The sequence continues at coordinate 32,142,270 of NC_136419.1, read as the reverse complement.
CGGGTTTAGGGTCGGTTAATCGGGGCCGAGATCGGGTTTGGTATGCTTTTAGAAAATTTTCGCGGGTTTGGTTACGGGGTTAGTAAACAAAATACCCGTCCCAATTACCCGAAATCAAAACCGAAACCGAAACCCGTTACCTGAAACCGTTCATATATATATATATATATATATATATATATATATATATATATTGAGTAAATTACACGAATGGTCCCTATGGTTTGAGGTAATTTGCGTGTTTGGTCCCTAACTTATTCTTTTAACTCGGAAGGTCCCTATGGTTTGTTTTTGTTAAGCGTTTGATCCCTACTGTTTATTTTTGTTACGTGTTTGGTCCCTATCTTATCTAAAAAGACTATTATTTAAAGAGGAAAAAATAATGAGGTAGGTGAGGTAAGGTGAGGGGGTGGGATTAGGGGAGTGTTCATTTAAACAAATTAAAAAAATCAAGGGCATAATAGTCTTTTTAGGTAACATAGGGACCAAGCGCGTAACAAAAACAAACAGTAGGAACCTTCCGAATTAAAAAAATAAGTTAGGGACCAAACGCGCAAATTACCTTAAACCATAGGGACCATTCGTGTAATTTACTATATATATATATATATATATATATATATATATATATATATATATTAATTTCGTTGAGTTATCTTCTTTTTGTGAATGATTTAAAGATAAATTTTTGAGATAGCTTCCTGTTTATTTGTAGTTGATGTTTTAACATTTTTTTAATCTTAGTACCTAGAGTAACAATAATATTATGATTTATGAATGCTACTATCTTTATTGTTTTTTTTCCCACTGATAACCAATTATGTATCGGAACAAATACGGCTGCTCTTAATGGTTTCGTAAATAATCAAAATTATTTTGGATATGAATTTATACTTGCATCACTAAGGGGGTGTTTGGCTTAGATTTTTAAGGGTAAAAGATCTTTTTGGAAAAGTTGCAAAAAATCAGGTTTTCCTGACTTTCCAAAAAATTGATTTTTCTTCTATCAAAAATCCAAAAGTAGGTTTTAAAATTGTTTTGCCAAACATCTTTTGGCTTCTATCTTTTTCTAAAAGATCTTTTGGCTTCTCAAAAGCTAAACCAAACACCCCTAAGTTTAATGTTTTTGTATTCTCATTGCATCAAAATTATTCTTAATTTGAATATTAAATTACATCAAAATTATTCTTAATTTGAATATTAAACGAGATCCCGTTACCTTGAGATAAGCGCAGACCCAATAATATTTGATTTAGAGGCACTGTTGGAAATTGGATCGGTGATTGGATTGATTTTTATACCAAAACCCGTCCCAAATCCACCCAGTTAATGCTGTGTCCGAACCCGAATTAGAAATCTAAAAATCAAAATCAAAGTAACTGTGGGAACGACGCCAGAAGGTTGAAATCGTCTTCAAAACTGAAGTGGTTTAATCTTTATTGTTTGGAAACTGTCTTCAATCTATTGCCAATTGTTTGGAACCCGTGTGATGGAGGTGAAAGTTTGATTCCGTGAAAATTTGGTTTTATGATTTCACATTTGTGTTTATTTGTCTTTCATTGTTTGTGATTATCCTCAATCAGTTGACAAATGACCCAACACAATGCACATCACCTATAACACGCCAAAACTAACCCGATACTGAATCGTCTGTCTTTCATTGGTTGTGCTTATCACATTAAGTGAAGTGATTTATGAATCGTCAATATTCAGTTGTCATTTGTTTGCAATTGTTCAATTCTCACTTGTGATAGAAAATGACAAACTGTGTTTGTAGCTTATCATTTGTATTTGATTACAACCGTTTTCATCTGGGTTTGATTTTGTTGCTTTGTTGCTTATTTTTTTGTTACAGTGATCTTTGAAGCTAGGTAAAAACATGTAAAAAGAACGATATCAATTCAACGATTCCACTCTCTGAGCAACCAAAGTGGATCAAGATGGCAATCAAATCATCAACGAATAACGATCCATCTCGAATTTCCCACACAAGAATCGTTGTGCGATCAGCAATCGTGTCAAGACTTGGTGTACTAACCCTAATGGTAATCTGGAGATCAATACTCAGCCCTTACGATACCTCCGCCTCTATAAACCCTAGCTGCCTCTCTTCCACCACCACTGACCGCGACGAACAGCTTGTCCTATTTCCTCGCATCGCCGCCGCTATTGAAAATGGGATCGTATGGGACAGCGTGTACTTCGTCAGAATCGCTCAATGCGGTTACGAATATGAACAAACATTTGCTTTCTTGCCTCTTCTTCCTTTGTGCATTTCGTTGTTGTCTCGAACAGGTTAGTCTCTTCAATTATCCTTTTTACAGTCTTAGCACTTTACTTCCAGTGAAAGCATCAGGACGTAGGAGATTATGCGCAAGAAAACTTTTTACTTAGTCTTGCAATGACGAAATTTTGTGTTCGTTAATCCTCTTTTGCAAAACAGGATGCAATTTCGATAAAATTAGATCATCTTGAATGCTCTTGGGTAGTAGGCAATAGGTCCCTTCCTCCTATATTCCAGGAAAGAGCTAGGGTTTAGAAGATAGAGACATTTCTTCACATCAGTATTGGTTACAATACAACAGTTTAATTCATAGCTTAATAAATTAGTACACAAACTTTTGTTAAGAGAGAGAAAATATGAATCATGATGCTCATGAATGTTTGATGTTGAAACCATTCAAAGTCAACTGGATATTTATCTGAAAATTGCTCATTTGGAGTGGCTTCTTTTTAGTTCTATTACCTATTCCTTGTTGCAAATGAACTAAATTTATGAATTTCTTGTTGATTCTATATCTTTTGAAAGCTATTTGATTACTAAACTTGCAGTTCTTCTGCCATTGACTCCACTTGTTGGACATAGGGCTGTGTTGGCATTGTCTGGATATTTACTTAACAACATCTCATTCGTTTTTGCTGCACTGTTTCTCTACAGGTGATCAAGCAAACCTTTTCTTTTCACAAGTATTTCTCTCATTTATAAAAGAACCCCAAGTTGTTACTATTCTTGTAGTCATTACACATTTCCTGACTGTTTTCTTTATAAAGGCTTTCTGTTATTGTTCTCAAGGACTCAGAGGCTTCATTGAGAGCATCAATCTTGTTTTGCTTCAATCCAGCATCTATATTCTATTCATCCATGTATTACTCTTCTTTGCCTTTCTGTTTATATTCACTTCTCAAACCCATGATTGTGATCTAAACCACTACTTTTTTGCTTTTGTAGATACTCTGAAAGTTTATATGCATTATTATCAATTGGAGGAATCTACTTCTTAATGTCTGGTGCAAATCTTTTAGCACTACTCTCACTTGCTTTCTCTGGATTTTCAAGATCAAATGGGGTGCTTAATGCAGGCTATATCGGTTTCCAGACCATTCATAGAGCTTATGATGCTGTATTTCTTCAAAAGAGTGCATATGTAAGCTCATACTAAATAACATTTTTATATTTCTTCACATTTCTGCTCTTTCCTGTGACTTTTATGTTATTATATTGTCTGTGCAGTTGGCAATTAAGGTTCTTATATCTGGAATTTTGCGTTGCTTATTTGTTTTTGTTCCATTTGTTGGGTTTCAAGCATATGGATATTACAGTTTCTGTGATGGAAATAATCCGGATAAATTAAGGCCTTGGTGTAAAGCAAGGATTCCTTTGGTGTACAATTTTATTCAAAGTCATTATTGGTATGAAATTCTTTTTCTTGATTGTATCAAAGAATTGTTAACTGATTAGCATATAAAAGATCTCGGGAATGTTAATACTTATATTAATCTTGATGTTTTTTTTTTCTTTATTTATTATATTAGGGGGGTTGGTTTTCTAAAATATTTCCAGCTAAAACAGTTGCCAAATTTCCTTCTTGCATCACCAATCCTTTCGATTGCAATCTGCTCAATAATCCATTACGTGAAGCTACAGCCTGAGGTCTTCTTTTCACTTGGTTTCCAAGTTGCTCCAAAAAGCTATGGAGTAGATAAAAACAACACTCACACATCAACAGTAATTCAAGGTATGAATCTAAAACTTACATTTTGGCAAATCCTGGTGTACTAAACAACAGTTGTGTTTAAATAGAATCAGAAGAAGATCGGACTCTGAAAAGGAGAAAACATAGCACAAAAGAAGAAGAGGGTCCCACTCCCACTCCCACTCCCATTCCCACTGTGCTTTTAAAGAATGATGAAAAATTAGGAAAATTTTCCATCATTATCATACCATTCATCTTACACTTGGGGTTCATGGTGGCTACAGCGTTTTTTGTCATGCATGTTCAGGTCCTATTTTGAATCTTTTTTTTTTTTTTTTTGTTGTTGTTGGAATTGATGGTGATTTTTAGATGTCCATTAATAATATTTTTATAATATATAATTTGTTGCAGGTTGCAACAAGGTTTTTGTCTGCAAGCCCTCCATTGTATTGGTTTGGGGCGTATGTTTTGGCAGCTCATGGGAAGGGTTGGGGATACTTGATATGGGGATACTGTGTAGCCTACATCCTCATTGGAAGTCTTCTCTTTTCAAATTTTTACCCTTTCACTTAAAACCTTTTTTCAAGTTTGAAGAAGCTAGAGAAGATTTGGAAACCTGTTATTGGTGCTTAAAAGACGATGTATATGTACATGAAGTAGATGGTTAAAGTCATATAGAAGGACTAGACCTAACTTTTGTGCCCGTTAGAGAAAGCTCCAATTTGATGAAAAACCTAACTTGATTTTTCAAACAAAAATGGGTAGGGTTGAAGGAGGAAGAAGGGTTTTGGGCAAAATTGCAGCATTTTGGTGGTGTGGTGGTGAAGGTGTGGGTAAAAGTAGGGGGAGTTTAGAAGCATTTTCTTAAAAAATTCAGAGGAATCTTGATGTGTTACATGCAATAGCAGAGGATTTTACATTTTAGAACAAAATATAAGCTGTCTTTTGTTAACTTCTACTTCTAAATATATCTTACATTCTCCCTTCTTACACATTATAAATTTACACCGGCTTCCAGCCTTATACTTCTCTAAATTTTGGGCGTTCTTACACAAGATCATACTCCATCCGTTCCAAAATTATTGTCTACGTTTGATTTTTTAAGTCTTTTTTTTGTTCAATTTTGACCTTAAATAATATAATTTTTGTTATATAATTTTTTATGCAAGATATATGAATAGATTGTTTTTTTAAATGTATTTTCATTGTTATAAGTTTCATCAAAAATTATATAACACAAATAAAGTTGCTTATGGTCAAAATTGACAGTCAAACATAGACAATAATTTTGGAATGAAGGGAGTACAAATTTGAGAAAAGGGGTTAATAAATTAAAAGAAACCAACAAAAGGAAATATTATATTGTACAAAAAAACTCAATAGAAAACGTGGTTGACATGAAAGGTTTAGACACATTAGGTTAAGGGATATACACACTACCCATTATGCAGATTGTAGCCACATAAGCTTCTTCTCTCCATCACTTTATGAAAGGGATGATGTATACACATAAGCTTCTTCTCTCCACTTTATGAAAGGGATGATGTATACGCACAAGCAGATGAAAGAAGAGAAGAATTGTGGATTATGGTTGAAAATAAAAGTAAATACAGAAATAAATAATAATTATGAATGATGATAGGATAAATTGATCGGAATATTAGATTTTGAATGGGTTATTTTGAATACGATATTGAATGCTGAATGAAATTTGCTGTTTAGAAATATAAATTTCAAAAAAGAGGATTTTGAGAGTATTCAAGTCTTACACATCACAACTCCGATTTATTCATTCGGGCAAAGCCCTTATTTATACATGATAGAAGACACTTTTGGAGAGTCCATGATTACAAAGCGATAAATAGTACCTAACAATTATTTTACATGACTACACTATACCACCAACACTCATTTTATATTATGAGACAATACACTATGACAATACTTTATTTTCCCAATATCTTACATGATTACAAATGACAATCAACTTACATTATTAGAAACGACAAAATTATATTATTACAGTGTTAATGCTTTATTTGATCATTGCTTACGTAACTGCCTCGAAGACTGAATCTTTGTTGATTACTTCGTTGAATGTTCTTCCTTTTACCGAATACTTCACATTTTTATTTTTGCTTGTCTGTTTTTATTTGCCCACCACTTCCATGAATAGTATTTCTTCTGTATTTTCGTTACAATGACTACAATTATGTCTTGGTGCATTCATGATATGTTTACAAAGTTGCTTTTTTAATTTCGTAGGTAATTCAGCTAGATGATGTGAAAACTTTTCGAAGGGTTGTTCAAAAATTTATAATGCTTTTAATGCATCTGGAGTTATTTCGCTATCGGTTAGTGAATAAATAAGGAATGTTATACTAGCATAGTTTATTCGAACTTTCGATCTTTGGTCTGTTCCATTGCATATTCTTGAGGAGGCGATGTAAACACCTGCTATTGCAAAGATTAAATGGTCTTCTCTAGGTGTTTCATGGGGTAGTTCACCATTTGTTGGTTTAGAGCCATTACTTATTTCCATTTTTGCGAACGTGATACTTGGGACGAGTAGATTATATGCCCAAGAATCATTATGGAGTGATATTGCTAATAATATATGATCTTATAGGGTCATACCTTTATCAACTTGGCACATTTAGTATATTTATTATTAATATGATTATTAATAAATAATATCGATTCCTGTATTTTAATTAGGGAATAATTATTGTTTTGTGAAAATAATAATTATAAGAGAATATTACTAGTTATTATTTCATATGGTATGAATTAATAAGTCATGCACAACATATTGGACTAATTGAATTCTTTTTTTTTTTTTACCTAAAGACAAAAGTTTATATTTTATAAACTTTGAGTTTATAAAAAAAATAAAGAATCTTACTTTTTAATAGACACATAATGATGGTGTAGGAGGTTGTTTTTTCAACCTTCCACCTTTTGTCTCCCATGCTTCTAAAGGATACCATTACTTTAGATTATTTTAATGGTTATACCTTACTTTTCATGGGCTATATAAGAGATGCATGAAACTTGCATTTTTGTAAGAGTGAAGCTCTTCTTCTTCGTTTCTTTCTCTCTAAAACCATGGGTTTTCTATTCCTCTCACTCTCTCTCTTTTGAAGTTAGTTTGGTGGATTAGAAGACCTCTTGAGTTGTTCCCTTTAATGCTTAATTGAGTTAAGCACTTAAAGGCTTTAGACACTCAAGAATACAAGAAGGAACCAGCATTCCAAGTGCCTTACTCTTGATGGTGGATACTTGTAGAGAAGATCATACGTTTTGATCTTTTGTTATCTTCATCAACACCCCAAAACCAAGTGGGTTCAAAGGCTTCAAATATTATCTCTAAAACACCATATGGTTGGTTTTATTTCATTCTAACCTCTATAAATGGATCCATGATGGTTCAATTTGTTATGAACTAAAAATAAATTTGTTATTTTTAAAGTCTTCCGTTACTGGTTTTTGTAAAAAACAAACTTTTATTTCGTATCAAAACCAACAGTGGAATTAGAGTCATCTTTTTATATGTTACAATGTTTTGTTATGTTTGATAATCTTTGGTTTTTGAAAAACAAGCATAGATTTCTTTTGTTTAATAAAAATCCATATTTGTTTTCTTTGACAACTTCTTGGTTAAAATTGCATATTTTTATATATAACCATTTTTCATGTATTTTGGTTATATAAAAGTTGTCTTAGAAAAAATTAAGAGTTGTTTGTTATAATATTTGATATGTTATTGTGTATAAACAAGCCATTTGGACCTTTGTGTTTGATTGATATTTATTTATTTATAAGATGTGATAGATAAATAAGTATTTTTTATTTGTTGATTTGATGTAATAAATTAGTTAGACTAGTTGTATATACTTTAAAAATTACAAGATGAAGAAATTACCACTTTGAAAATCTTTTGAAGTGACCCTTATATCCTTTAACAAAGACGTAATCATTATTATGATGGCTCACAAAAATTATTATTAGAAATGGTTTGGTTTATGCCAAAGTTCTAAAAAGTTTGGCATGGCTCCGCCATGGCGCACCACGACTCTAAGGCTTGCACTTGCCGCCAAGCTTTACCAAAATGCCGCTTTAACTCATATATGTGTATAAAAATGAATAATAGTTGAAAATACATATAAAAATATTAATTATATAGAAAATTGCCGTCTTAACTCACGCCTTACAAACGTCGTGACTCACCAAGGCCCGGAAAAACTTGAGGCTTGATAATGCCGCCAAAATTAACCGACGGAGTTTAAACAAAAGTTATAGAGCATAGTCTCACCTACGCGTGGATATAAAGAACGTCTAAAACGGATAAAGTATGCAGAAGTTATGAATTTATGAAGTTTTTAAATAAATAAATAAAATTATAAATTTGGAAGCTTATCCGAAGTCGTGACTCCTCCGGTCTAATCCACCCATTACGCCCAGCGTGCTACACGTACGGCCAGCGTACATGTCGACATCGGAGTACGCCTAGCGTACTCTTTGAGTACGCTTAATGTAATTCGGGGGTTCAGCCCCTATAAATAGAACTCGAGGGCTGCCGATCTTTTTGCTAATTTTCCACTTCTCCCCCCTTTTCTTTCTTCTACTTGGCAAGAAATACCCCCGAAGCTCCGATATCATCCCAACACCCGAAGCAAGTCCCGAAGCCCCGAAGATCTCGAGAAATAGAGTTGTCGATTCGAAACTCTGCCTGCGAGAAGCCCGGTTTTTGGAAGATATCCCGGTTTCATCGAAGATTATTATTTGAAGAGTCGTAGTGTTGTCCGGACATCGTCTTATCAAATGAGTGTATAGTTGCTTTCTTCTAACACATAGATATAAATTATTTCTCTATAAAATACGTGTTATGTGTTTATATATTATTTGTTATTTGGGATGGATATTGAATGAATATATTATACATGCTTTAAGTGGTGTGTATATATATATATATATATATATATATATATATATATATACACACACACACACACACACACAACAATATTGGGTAAAACATGAGTAGATAGTTGATGTGTGATGAAATAAAAATGATAAGAGACCTCAATGTTATTGTTGATCTAGTCATTTAGCGAAGTATGAGTGACGACCACGGACTCTTTCTAGACAGTCCAGTGGAACGCTGGCAGGTTCATAACCTGTAGGTGTTATGAATGATGTGTTCACCGGTGTAATCTATCCCCCTCATGGTTGCCTTTAGGAGATCTATTGTTGAGGAAACTCTTTTGCAATAATGTCCGTCCCGATGAAAATCCTAGATTAGGTTGCTTGTAATAGTTGTTGTCATTGAGACGTAAAGTGAGGATAACGGGAATGGGTAATCGGGTTATTGTTGGTTGGTGAAATTAAATATAACTATTTATTGTGGGTTGAAAACCGTATATTCTCACCAGGCTCCCCAAGCCCGACCCACTCAGTTTCTTTGTATTACAGGTAGTGGCGAGAGAGCATAAGTTGGGGAACTTGTGAAGATGTTTTTCTTTATAGACCAGTAGTTGTATATAACTGTGAAGGTCTATGTTTTATTGTTTATGCTTTTGTGTCTGTATCAAAATATGACATCCCGAGTTTTGATATATAATGAAAATACATTTCTTTTAAAAAAATGCTTTGATAAATCTTATTTTATCATGTAATGTTTTGGGTACAAATTCCGCAACTCTTTTTAATCAATGGATTTACTCTGTAATTATTTTAAAAGCATAAATGAAACCGATATCTTCTGGCCGTGATTTTAAGGGATGTCACATTCTGTATTGACGATGACATCCTAATGTTTTAATATTAATAAAATATATTTCTTTGGAAATGCTTTGATAATATTATTATCATGTTTTTCTCGGAAAAAAAAAATCCACAATACTACTTTTCAAAAAGGATAATCCGATTTTTTAAATAAACATAAATAAATAGGTCTTTTCTGACCGTGAAAATGGGGATGTTATATGTCATTAGTATTGGTTGATTGGCCAAATTGTTTTGCACATTACAATAAAGATTTCTCTAAGACTCATGAGTACTTGAAAATAAATATTTTAAGAATTGGAACAACCCGCACTTAGAGATTAGCTCATGCATATAGTTACGAGTAATTCTAAGATGAGAATATCTTTTATTTGTCAAACTGAGATACATACATGATTTTGTTTGAAAAATATGTTGTGCATTAGTGTGCTCCAACGTTATCCGTAATTGGTAGTCATAAAAGGTATGCCCATATATCATTACACGAGTAGACAAAAACTATGTTGTTAAAGTATATTTGTTAATTCTCGTAACTAGGAGGTGATATCTATGCAGGGTTGCTCCAAAGATAGAGTGGGTCCAAGGCAAAAATAAAAAATGGTCCCCTAAAATCATTAATATAAGAAAAATTAATTTAAATAGACACACCATTATAAACTCACAAAATTCACTATTCATATTAAAAAAACACAAATATGGCCACAACATTACAAAAACAACTAATTTAAAGAAAAATACTTCTCCAAGCATTTTTAGATGCAAAATCATTAACAATACTATCAAGATCAAATTTATTTAACATGTATTTCTCTATACATAATATTTCCACACCATTTAACCTTTCTTGCGACATCGATGACGTTACATATTTTTCTTCAATAACTTGAACTTTGAAAACTTCTCTTTGCAGATGAAACAATGATATAAATTGTTAACAAAAAACTATATGCATTAAAAGTATTCGGGTAACAATCAACAACTTTAATAAAGTCCAAATTTTCAACAACATAAACTATATTATTAGGCAAAGTCATTTTCAAACTTTTAATTTTGCAAAAAAATTCATTTGAATTCACGTCGGAAACATTATCTTTACAAAAAGTAGTAGCAAATTTTATAAAACTTTCTTTAAGTTCACTTTCATTTAGTGTCTTAATTTACTTGAATCATTGAAAAACTCAAAAGTACTTTCAAAATTATTTAATTGTTCAAATCTATTTTTAATAAAACAATTTCCATATCCACAAGATTGTGAGAGAAAAAGAGAGACGACTAGGTGAAGGTACTAAAGAAGATTGTGAGAGAAAAAGAGAGACGATTTGGTTATCAAGGTATCATTCGATTATCAAGTCATAGGACACCCTAATCGGCTATGATTCCTACATTCTCGCTTCCTTCGTTAGAAGTTAGAACTTTCCAGACTAAATATTCAACAATCAGGCTCAACATCTCATTTTGTTAAAAATTTTAGGCTAATCGGACATTGGACTATTTTTTGGCCCCCTAAAAAACATATATATATATATATATATATATATATATATATATATATACACACACACACATACACACACACACACTACATATTCTAAAAAATTTGGGCCCCTTTAGTCGTAGGCCCTTGGCGGTCGCCTAGGTTGCTCACTTTTAGGGCCAGACCTGTATCTATAGGCCCTTCGATGATTTGGTTCTACATCCAAAGTGCTTGGCCATTCCATGACTAAATTGATGTGTTCGATTTAGAAGTTAGATGTATTGTCAGAAATCGTTAATCAGGAAACAGAATGTTGAACATTGAGATCGATCATTATCCACGTCTCATACTTATAGATATATCCATAACAAAGGAATAGTTAATCACTTGTCGAATGACTGAATTTTGATTATGATAAGAGTCTTACAGTTGCATTAGATGACAACTCTATTGGTGAACATTGAGATCGATCATTATCCACGTCCCATCCACACTCTGCTATTGGTGAGATACAGGACCTCGCCCACACTCACCCCCTACCAGGCGCATACATGTATCACACAGACAACAAGTATAAACTATCATATAAACAATTCCTTGGGCACCCGCCCGCTATTAATGGACCTCGCCCTGAATATCATACTAGCATACTGTGCCTAGGGCTAACCCCCGGGTCTTCTACTCATAACTACATGGGCCGACATTATGGCCTTAGACCCATTCACATAAAGGGAAACTCACCTGCACTGGCTGAACTTGCTGTTGATCTCACTAGCTGCTGCCCGGCAACTCACTAAACTCCTGCTCCCCTTGCTCCCCGAACTACCAATATCAATGCAACACTGAGTCTAACTGACCCCTGAAAGACAACCAAGTCAACCCTGGTCCAAGTCAAAGTCCTGGTTAAGGTCAACCTTCCAGGTCAACCCTACTCGCCGAGTCACCCTACTGACTCGCCGAGTTCATATATTCAGAATCCTTCCTTTCGCGTCTCGACTCGCCGAGTCAGTCCATGACTCGTCGAGTCTACCGATTTCTGAGTCCTAACCTGTCCAACTCACCGAGTCTCCACCCGAATCACTGATTCGAGTCTCAACTCGAAGGGTTTGGGGTTTCACAACCTGACTCGCCGAGTCCAAGAACAGACTCGCCGAGTACCAGTCAATCTTCATCTGACTCGACGAGCTGTTCATCCCACTCGTCGAGTTGCTGCTGTTGTTCATACTACTCGCTGAGTCCACTCAAAAGACTCGCCGATTCCATTCAGATCTCCTTACATGTAGAGGACTTTTGAGTCATGCATGTAACATCCGGATTTTACCAGGTATAATGTAAGTTTAATTGTGTTATATTGTGAGAGGGACTCGGCGAGTTGGGGCTCAGACTCGCCGAGTAGGGATGCGGGATTGATCGAGGGTGCGCACTTGGACTCGGCGAGTCCAGGGTATGGACTCGGCGAGTCTGCGCTGTGTTATGAAACCCTAAATCTCCGGGTTTGTGGCCTATTTAAGGGGCCTTATGGCCGTCATCTGCGCTCACCCAACCCCCAGAGAGTGTCCCTAGAGTTCTTGAGCGTTTGTGAAGGAAAGAGAGCCAATCTTGATCTTGTGTGTGTTGTTTAGCAAGAAGAAGGAGGCCCTAGGCATTTTGATCCGTACACACACGTTTGGAGCTTGACATTTTGATCTTGGGATTTTGTACTATTTTGTTGAATAATTAAAAGGGGTGTTTCTATGAATATTGATGGAATTATGTTTTATAAAAATCGAAAAAATTTGTTTGAAAAATTAGTGTTACAAATTGGTATCAGAGCCTTGGTTTGAGGGATTCGGGTACACCTTCGGGGGTATTTGAACTCAAACTGAGGAAATAAAGAGATATTTTCAAAATAAAAACCAAAATTTTCTAAGAGTAAAGGGTTTTCCAGGAAGAAACGTGTGTACGATCAGTCAGCGCCCGAACGGTGAATTCCCAAAATATCTTTTGTTATGTAATAACTATTATTGTGATGTGTGTGCATGCTAGAGTAGGCTAGGTATTGCTGATAGGGCTAGAGTGGCCTGTTTTGTGATGCCTTAGCTTAGGGAATGGTGAGCTGCTATGAGACGCTGAGAGTAATTAGGTAGCAGCTAGGGTTTTGTGTGAGATCTGTTCAGAGAGATTTAAGTATAATAGAGTACCTGGGAACTGGGATCCGAAGAGGACGATTTGGGGTGTGTACCGAGACGGTGCGGACAGTAGTATTGGGCCCATACTACTAAAAGCACCGGAGCGGTACACAGTTCAAATAAGAATCTGGGGATGCCAAGAATCAAGGAGGGGTGGATTGTTGAATGTAAGAGTGTTCGAGTGAATTCTAATTATCGCATGTTGTATTTCAGAGGTTGATCATGGTGAGGACACGACACATGCCGGAGGATGCCGGATCTAGTGATGAGGACATTCGACAGATCATTCATGAGGAGGTGGCTGCGGTCATCAGAGCCGAGATACCAGAGATGTTCGGGTCCATTAAGACCGCTTTGATTGAGACGTTTGACGAGCGCTATGCCGCTCTTTCTGAGGCTGCGGTTGCAGCAGCTACCGCAGCGATTGCTGCGGCAAGACCCCAGGGAGGTGATGCGATGTTGTTCAGGGAGTTCAGCAACACCAAGCCACCAGAGTTTGATGGTACGCAGGACCCGGTGGCAGCTATGAGGTGGATATCTGATATGGAGGGATGCTTCTTCACTTGCTCGTCCCCTGAGCATTTGAAGGTTCGGTTCGCGCTGAACCAGCTTCGCTTGGGAGCGAAGGACTGGTGGAAGTTTGTGACTGTGCATTTCACACCGACTGAGCTTTCGGCAGTGACCTGGGAGAGGTTCACTTCCATGTTCCGAGATGAGTATGTTCCTCAGGTGGAGAGGGAACGTCTGGCACAGGAGTTTCTGACCCTCAAGCAGGGTACCGAGTCAGTTACAGCGATTACGAGGATGTTTCAGGAGAGGGCGATGTTTTGCCCTGAGCACGTGTCCACCGAGCAGGCACGTATGAGCCGTTATCTGAGCATTTTGAGGCGGGATATTCGGGAGTTCGCTGCGAACTCCTCGTACCGGACATTTGCCGAGCTTCAGGCAAATGCTCGGAAGAGGGAGATTGAGCTTGAGACTCAGGCCAGGGAGGAGGCGGAGTCTATGGGGAGGGATCGGCGGCCGGCACAGTCCCAGCCGGCAGCCAAGCGGGCCAAGCCCGCTGATCCCAGACCCGGGAGCCAGAAGGGCCGCACTTGTGGGAAGTGCGGCAAGGGTCACGATGGCGCCTGTCGGGCAGGGTCTTGCTACAAATGTGGCAAGGAGGGGCATATGGCTAAGGACTGCCCCAAGGGATTTGCAGTGTGCTTCCACTGCAACCAGACTGGACACCGGAAGGCGGAGTGCCCGCTGCTGCGTGGGGCATCTCAGGGGTCTGCTCCCGCCGCCATCAGAGCTGCTGCTGCAGAGAGTCGGCCCGTGAAGGCCGAGGCACCGAGGGCTCGGGGTAGAGCCTTCCAGCTGACTGCGGAAGAGGTCCGCGCTGCACCCGACGTTGTGGCTGGTATGTTTCCTTTTCATTATTGTTTATGGTGTTGAGATATTATGCTTATATCATGCTATGCTTAGGTACCTTCCTTGTGAATTCTGTACCTGCTTTAGTGTTATTTGACTCGGGTGCGAGTCGATCTTTTGTGTCCTTGGCATTTAGTCAGCGTATCAGTGTTAGTCGTGGAGTATTGAGTCGGCCCCTGCGGGTTTCCATAGCCGCCGACAGAGTGATTAGTGCTACAGAGGTCTTCCGGGGATGTGTATTGGAGATATTCGGGGTCGAGTTTCCGATCGACCTGATTCCGATTGCGATGGGTGATGTCTGTGTTATAGTGGGCATGGATTGGTTGAGCCGATTCGGTGCGGTTATCGATTGCGAGCAACAGCTGGTGACTATACGAGATCCTAGTGGGGGAGTTCTTTCAGTATACGGCGAGGGTACACGTTCTGGATCAGCCTTTTGTTCGGCTGCTAGGGCGAGGCAGTGTTTACAGCAGGGCTGTAAGGGTTATGTAGCGTATGTGATGGATACGCGAGTGATCTCCGAGAGCCCGAGCTCTGTGGAGGAAGTTCCGGTGGTGCGGGAGTTTCCAGATGTATTTCCCGAAGAGTTACCAGGTGTGCCTCCCGCGAGGCAAGTGGAGTTTGGTATCGATTTGGTTCCGGGGGCCGCGCCTATTGCTAAGGTGCCGTATCGCCTTGCGCCTCCAGAGATGCAGGAGTTATCCTCTCAACTTCAGGAGTTGCTGGGGAAGGGGTTTATTCGGCCGAGTAGCTCGCCGTGGGGAGCACCCATCTTGTTTGTGAAGAAGAAGGATGGCTCGCATCGCATGTGTATTGATTACCGGGAATTGAATAAGCTGACGGTCAAGAACCGTTACCCGCTACCGAGGATCGACGATTTATTCGATCAGCTACAGGGAGCATCTTGGTTCTCCAAGATTGATTTGAGGTCGGGCTATCATCAGGTGAGAGTGCGGGACGAGGACGTCTAGAAGACAGCATTCAGGATGCGTTATGGGCATTATGAGTTTGTGGTGATGCCTTTTGGGCTCACTAATGCCCCGACTGTGTTCATGGACCTCATGAACAGGGTATGTCGGCCGATGTTGGATCGGTCGGTGATCGTTTTCATTGATGATATTCTGGTATATTCGAGATCTAGTGAGCAGCACGAGGAGCATTTGAGGGAGGTGCTTGGGGTTTTGAGAGCGGAGAAACTTTACGCAAAGTTCTCCAAGTGCGATTTCTGGTTACGGGAGGTCCAGTTTCTGGGACATCTCGTTAACCAGAAGGGGATATTGGTCGATCCGGCCAAGGTTAACGCAGTGATGAGGTGGGAGGTGCCGAGGTCACCTTCTGAGATACGGAGTTTCCTCGGGTTGGCAGGGTATTATCGGAGATTTATTAAGGATTTCTCCAAGATTGCGGTTCCACTCACCAGATTGACCCGGAAGGGTGTGGCATTTGCATGGGGTCCCGAGCAGCAGACCACCTTTGAGACGCTTCGCCAGAGGTTGTGTGAAGCTCCAGTATTAGCCCTTCCGGAAGGTATGGAAGGTTTTGTGGTATTCTGTGATGCATCGATCCTAGGATTGGGAGTGGTATTGATGCAGAAGGGTCATGTGATAGCTTATGCATCGAGGCAGTTGAAGCCTCACGAGACGAGGTACCCCACACATGATTTGGAGTTGGGGGCAGTGGTGTTCGCCCTCAAGATTTGGCGGCACTACTTGTATGGAGTTCGTTGTACGATTTACACGGACCATAAGAGTTTGAAGTACTTGATGGATCAGCCTAACCTAAATATGCGGCAGAGGAGATGGTTAGACGTGGTCAAGGATTATGATTGTGAGATCTTGTACCACCCGGGCAAGGCTAATGTGGTAGCCGACGCGTTGAGTCGCAGGGCGGAGAGTACTCCCCTGCGAGATGTATGTTTGAGATTGACCGTGATAGCTCCAGTTCTGGACGCCATTCGTGGGGCTCAGGCCGAGGCCGTGCGTCCGGAGATGCAGAAGAGAGAGCGGGTTGTTGGGATGGTTTCTGAGTTTATATCGGATAGTCGAGGCCTTATGACTTATCAGGGCAGGATTTGGGTACCGTTTGTGGGCGGTACCCGTACCACATTGTTGGAGGAGGCTCATAGATCGAAATTTTCGATCCACCCCGGGGCCACGAAGATGTATTTGGACCTAAGGAAGGAGTATTGGTGGCCCTGTATGAAGAGGGATGTAGCATGGTTTGTCGAGAGGTGTTTGACCTGTCGAAGGGTAAAGGCCGAACACCAGAGACCGCATGGAAAGTTGCAGCCATTGGAGGTTCCCGAGTGGAAGTGGGAACAGATCACTATGGACTTTATCACCAAATTGCCGAGGACTGCCAGAGGAGTTGATGCAATTTGGGTGATTGTGGATAGATTGACGAAGAGCGCTCACTTTCTTGCCATCAGTGAGAGTTCTTCAGCAGAGAAGTTGGCGGAGGTTTACGTGAGGGAGGTTGTATCTCGGCATGGGGTGCCGATCTCGATTATTTCAGACCGCGATGTGCGTTTCACTTCCCGTTTTTGGAAGAAATTTCATGAGGAGTTGGGTACTAAGTTGCATTTTAGTACCACATACCACCCCCAGACCGACGGTCAGAGTGAGCAGACGATACAGACACTCGAGGACATGCTTCGAGCTTGTGTATTGGATTTTGGGGGTAGTTGGGACTCGTATTTGCCTTTAGCGGAGTTTTCCTACAATAACAACTATCATTCGAGCATTGGTATGCCGCCCTTTGAGCTGTTATATGGTAGGAGGTGTCGGACTCCCATATGTTGGGGAGAGGTTGGGCAAAGGGTAATGGGCAGTACAGAGATCGTGAATCAGACGACAGAGCAGATACAGCTGGTCAGGCAGAGGTTATTGACCGCTCAGAGCCGACAGAAGAGTTACGCGGATAGACGCCGGTCCGAGCTGGAATTTCAGGTCGGCGACTTTGTTCTCCTGAAGGTCTCTCCTTGGAAAGGAGTGATCCGGTTCAGGAAGAGGGGCAAATTGGGACCCCGGTTTATTGGCCCGTTTCGTGTGATCGCTAGGGTAGGCCGGGTAGCCTATCGGCTGGAGTTACTAGCAGAGTTGGGACAGATTCACAACACTTTTCATGTATCGCAGTTGAGGAAATGTATAGCCGATGAGTCGGCAGTGGTTCCACTTGAGGATATTCAGGTTGATGCGAGCCTGAATTATGCGGAGAGACCAGTGGCTATTAGGGATCGGAAGATCAAGGTTTTGAGGAACAAGGAGGTACCTCTGGTATTGGTTCAGTGGCAACATCGGAAGGGATCAGAGATGACCTGGGAGCCGGAGGGTATGATGCGGGAGCAGCATCCGGAGCTGTTTTAGAGCGGGACTTCGAGGGCGAAGTCCAGTTCTAGTGGGGGAGAGTTGTAACATCCGGATTTTACCAGGTATAATGTAAGTTTAATTGTGTTATATTGTGAGAGGGACTCGGCGAGTTGGGGCTCAGACTCGCCGAGTAGGGACGCGGGATTGATCGAGGGTGCGCACTTGGACTCGGCGAGTCCAGGGTATGGACTCGGCGAGTCTGCGCTGTGTTATGAAACCCTAAATCTCCGGGTTTGTGGCCTATTTAAGGGGCCTTATGGCCGTCATCTGCGCTCACCCAACCCCCAGAGAGTGTCCCTAGAGTTCTTGAGCGTTTGTGAAGGAAAGAGAGCCAATCTTGATCTTGTGTGTGTTGTTTAGCAAGAAGAAGGAGGCCCTAGGCAAGAGGAAGCAAAGGAGGTTGCTATTTCGTGGATTTGGAGCTTGGATCATCACTCTAGAGGTATTATTTTCGGACCATTTTCTGTTTGGTGAAACTTGATGCAAGTTAGGGCTTAATATGATCATTTATGGGGTGATTTGGTGCCCCTTTGGTTCCCTCTTTGAGTTGAGACCATGGATCTGGATCCATAGAGGTCCAGAGGGCCTCACTCATCAAGTTTTATGGGTGGAAATGGAGTCCTTGGCCTTGTGTTGAAGTAGTAGAGTCAAAAACATCATTTGTGATCATATAGAGGTTATTTATGCATCAAGATTGTGACTTTACGTGCTAAATAAGCATGGGGGGACTGGATCTATGGAGTAGTGGACTGGATCTGGCCTTTAGAGCAAGATTGAGTCAGTGCATGGCACGGACTCGCCGAGTCCGAAGAACAGACTCGGCGAGTAGCTTGAATGTTGCACGACCACTCAGCGAGTGGCCTCGTCGAGTTGGGATGAGTGAACTCAGTGGGTCAAGGGGGAGTCAGGATGGACAGGTGGACCGAGTCAAACCGGACTCACCGAGTTGTTCTTGAGACTCGGCGAGTTGAGTCGTGGTGGCCCCACAACTCGTGCCAGGTGGAACTCGTCGAGTTGGGAGGGGATGCTCGACGTGTCAAGAGAGGATTCCAGGGAAATTGGTGAATGCGCTCAGACTCGCCGAGTCGCTATAGTGCACTCGCCGAGTCCGGTCAAGTTGACCGTTGACCAGCGTTGACCTAGATTGTCTTGTTATGGTTGTTGGGTTATGAGCATTCTAACACTCCTAAGTGTACATGCAACCCTAAATACCTTGGATCTATGTTTTCTCTATTATACATGCAAATATGAACATCCAAGGTATTATCCTAATCTAGCATACAAAACTATCAATATAACAAGATAGAATACATACCTCTTTGATGGTGCTTGTCTTCATGAAGCTTGAGTGCTTAGTGCCTCAAGTGTGACACCTCAAATGGTTCACACAACACCAAATACACTTGGAATAACTTGAGAGAAACTAGAACACTTCATGAAATCGGTTAGCCCTCTCTAGAATAATCTAGTGACCGATTTTGGGAAGAATAATATCTTTATATAGTGTTACAATTAGGGTAAACCCTAATTGTCATGACTTTCCATTTCCTTGGATCCATGGGTTCAAATACACCATGGAGCATCCATGGAGCATCATATGGGTTTTGGCCCAACTAGATAATCCATGGAGCATTAGCCCACTATATAAGTATGGATGATTTACACAATCAACCCATATATTTAATTAGTCTTCTTTTGATCACTTAATTAATCCTAGATTAATTCTTGATCAATACTAATTAAATAATCTTATTATTCTTATTATTAATATACTAGAACTTATAATATATTAATAACCGTAAGTGTCTTATTTCTCTCATTATAGTCTATCCAAGTGCATGATGCCATGCAACCCAAATGGACCATGCCGGGTCGGGTCAAGTCTTACCAATTATAGTTATGGACTTAGACATTAATCCAACAATGGTATGGTCAACCCTAGTTGGGAAAGTGTTAATTAGAGATGTATTGTGCTATAGGGGGACTTCAGCTCGGCAGATCGAGTGTTTAGCGATTTCAGGGTTGCGGTTTACCGAGACACGCGAGGTGAGTCTTCTCACTATACTTTACCTTGAGTAGGTAACCAAAGTTATGTGATAGAGTATTTGTATGCTATGTATGTTATGTGTTGTACTGCATTACTTTTATGTGTTTGATGCTGTGCATGTTTACAGAGTTAGAACCGGAAGGTTCACAGAGTTAGAACCTGAGGGTTCACGGAGTTTGGGTGCACGGACCCACAGAGTTATAGCCTCGAGTGGCTAATATGTGTTATATGTAGTATTTTGGGAAACTCACTAAGCCTTGTGCTTACAGTGTTGATGTTATTTGTTTCAGGTACTAGTGACGACCGTGGGAAGGCGCCGGCTTGATCCGTACACACACGTTTGGAGCTTGACATTTTGATCTTGGGATTTTGTACTATTTTGTTGAACAATTAAAAGGGGTGTTTCTATGAATATTGATGGAATTATGTTTTATAAAAATCGAAAAAATTTGTTTGAAAAATTAGTGTTACAATGCATGGACTCCAACCTGGAGATCTACCCTTCCCAAGGCTATTTCTCACGTAAATTTGAAAACTTTACGTGTAGAGAAGGAGATCTAGGCAAAATACACCATAAACTAGGGTTTAAGGCAAAGAGGCTCCATAATCAACTCAAGGGCTGATACTTTATGCTTCTCAAGACCATAATAGGCTTAGATCTGAAGTAGCAACTTCAGATCTGGCTTCTAACTCAAATGAATAACATTATGGATAAAAAAAGCCCCAACAACCACACATAGATCTAGGTGCAAAAAGGGTCCAAGAACTAGTTTATTACCTCCAAATGCTCAGAAATGTACTTACAATCCCAGATCTATAGTCCTTTCTTGCTCCTCCAAGTTCCTTCTTCCTTCTCCAAGCTTTGATGCACCCTTCAAGGCAACAAATGGCTCAAATTATGGATATGGCGGCTAGGGTTTGGTGTTCTAGGTTAGAGAGGCAGTAAAGGAACCCTAGGGGAGAGAATGAGGCGTTTAAATAGGCTCCAAGTCCCGATTTTAAGTTTTTCCTCGCACAGACCAGACTCGCCGAGTCCCCTTGGCCGACTCGCCGAGTCGGTCACTTACTCCTCGACCCAGATCCCGGTCGGACTCGCCGAGTTTCTCCTTGGACTCACCGAGTCGCCCTTTAAAATTAGGGTTTTCTTTCCTTTCTTGGCCTTCCAGACTTTGGGTGTTACACTTTTATAAAACATTACTTAAAACATAATTATCAATCCATATGATAACCATAGTATTAATTTCCAAAACACATGTTCATTATCAGAGTAAAACATTCCCAGGCTGTCTAATATATGGTGTGTGCCATGCGATCACCCCGAGTTCTTCCCTTCGCTACCGGAAGTACCTGAAACCAAAACTGAAAACCGTAAGCACAAAGCTTAGTGAGTTCCCCACCCTAACACATACCATGCATAACCACATACTGCACATATTGGGCTACACTCGCTATTCTGGGCCTCGCCCGCTACAACGGCCTCGCCTGGCTTCGAGCCCCGCTCGGATACAGATTTGTTTAACTTAGGCCTCGCCTGTCATTGGGCCCCGCCCGGTAAAAAATAATAGCAAACAAGCATATAACAACACATAAGCTAACATATACTCAAAGATCCTGTCCTGAGGCATCGCCTATCTTGGGCCTCGCCCTTGTCCTGCTACCGATGAGTCATGGAACCCCATCCACGCCCTTACTGATAGTGAGACACGGGCCCAACCCACACTCACTCTTTCCCTAACTTGGGCCTCACCCCTGTTCTGCTGCTAATGAGATGTGGAACACCATCTACACTCTGCTATTGGTGAGATACAGGACCTCGCCCACACTCACCCCCTACCAGGCACATACATGTATCACACATACAATAAGTATAAACTATCATATAAACCATTCCTTGGGCACCTGCCCGCTATCATTGGACATCGTCCTGAATATCATACTAGCATAATGTGCCTAGGGCTAACCCCCGGGTCTTCCTACTCGTATCTACATGGGCTGGCATGGTGGCCTTAGACTCATTCACACAAAGGGAAACTCACCTGCTCTTGCTAAACTTGCTGATAACCCCTCTAGCTGCTGCCCGACAACTCTTTGAACTCCCATTCCACTAGCTCCCCGAGCTGCCAATATCAATCCAACACTTAGTCTAACTATCCCCCCAAAAGTCAACTAAGTCAACTCTAGTCATAGCCAAGTCCTGGTCAAGGTCAACCTTCCAGGTCAACCTTACTAACCGAGTCTACCTGCTGACTCGCCGAGTTCACCGATTTCCATGTCATGACCTGTCCAACTCACTGAGTCCCCACCCAACTCACTGATCCGAGTCTTAAATCGAAAGGGTTTGGGGTTTCGCGACTTGACTCGCCGAGTCCAAGAACAGACTCGCCGAGTCCAAGGCAATCTTCAATAGACTCGTCGAGTTGTTCTTTTAACTTGTCGAGTTCCTGCCCAACTTCATCCAACTCGTCGAGTCCACCCATGTGACTCGCCGAGTCGCTCCAATTCTTAATCCATACAGTGGCTTTTCGAGCCATGCATGGGCTCCAACTCATAGATCCATACTCCTAAAGCTCAATCCTCATGTAAAGTTGCAAACTTTACGTATAACTAAAGAGATCTTGGCTCAAAACACTCTAGGGCTAGGTTTAGGGACAAAAGGGCTTCACCAACTACTCATCTTCTAATGCTTTATGACATATTGGACCATCCCAACACTAGATCTGAAGTGGCAACGACATATCGAGGCCGCAAACTCGAATTGGGTCTCAAACAACCATAAAATCCCCAAATCTCATAACAAAAGTAGATCTAAATGCAAAGGAGGGAAGATAGCAACTTATTACCTCCAAGATAAACACAAACTAAAGTAGATCCCGGATCTTCACCTCCCCTTTGAAGCAACCTTCTTGATCTTCAAGTTCCTTTCCAAAGTTTCCTTCCTCCAAAGCTATTTCTCCTAAATGATGGAAGCTCACACGAAATCTAGGATTTACAGGTTCTCTAGGATGATAAGGAGGCTGAGGGAGGGACATAACACCCATTATATAGGATACAACTCCCGGGATTAGGGTTTTCCTCATTCAGACCAGACTCGCCGAGTCCCCTTAGCCGACTCGCCGAGTCGGTCACTAACTCCTGAACCCGGATCCCACTCGGACTCGCCGAGTTTCGCACTGGACTCGGCGAGTTGACCCCTTTGACTTAGGGTTTTCTTTCCTTCTTGGCCTTCTTGACTTTGGGTGTTACAACTCTCCCCCACTTAAATAAACTTCATCCTCGAAGTTTGCTATGGCCCACCGCCTGCGATCTGCTTCCAATACCCTACTATTAATCCAACACCCGCTGCCTACCTTCGCTGGCCTTTCTCCCGGTCCTCATGAAGAACATTAATCCTTGCGGATAATAATAATCTCGTGTCAACCCTGACCCTGAACATTCTGGAAACACAACTTACTCAAACGACAATCCTTCTGGTACTAGCCGAGTACTGTATTTGAACCCATAGGGGTTCACCCCCTCTTTCCTTGTGCATTTTTTTGCCTTCCTAAGGCGATGCTCCATAACCAACTATTTCCTTTATCATTGTGAAGGTCCTATCCTTCACCAAATCCATTCCTCCCGCTACCTCCATTACGGGTCATTATCGCCAGTATCCATTGGGCTTTTCTTTCTACTATACTTTGGTGTCGAGCACCCCACGATCCACTAACTGAATTCCACCTTAGACTGCTTACCAACACTGCTACTGATTGAAAATTTCTGTTATTCCTTATCTGCCTTCCGGATGAACTGAGACCACCCTGGTCCCTACCAATCTATCAATATCTGGATTACCGGCTCCCACCGGTCGCTAGTCCTAGCACAACTCCTAGTCGCTCCCAGCGACTTTCGAAGACACTTTGACTATCTATAACTGCTCAATCTATTCTGCCATTCAGGCACTACAATCCTGGGATCCTCGATCCCCTATCCGACACTACGGTCCCTAACAGGTCTCACCTGTGCTATTAAAATTCACGGGCCTCGCCCACGGGTCTCACCCAACCATACTACTGAGCAACCCTACTCTCAAGTCTCACCTATACTGCTACTCTCATACGGGCCTCGCCCATGGGTCTCACCCAACTACACCCTGGAGCGGCCTCTCCCAAGGTCTCACCTCACTAGGGCGATACAGGCAACTCCCTACTATTCTCATCCACTACCCATTCCTGATCCCTTTCTGATCACTAAGAGATAAGGGCCTCGCCCCAACTCCGCTAACGAAGCTACTATGGAATGCTACGGCTTACCTGCAGTCTTACATCACCTTCCACCACTGACCGCTGCTGGAGGAAGTTGCGGCTCTCCCGCCGCTCTACCATGCTTTAACCGGGATTCCCAACCACGTACTAACCATCGAACGTTGTACTACTTCTTTTCCTTCTCAGAGATCGCGTACTCATTCTGGACCTGCGTGCTTTTACCCTTGAACACTCGGAGGATTCTCCCCCACTTCGATCCTGCTTACCCCTCGCTGCTCAATGCTCGAAAAGAAAACCCAATGCTTGCTACCAATCCATAATCAATCTGCTGAGAAACCACAAGCTTACTATAGCTAGGGATCTAACCAGTCCATTTCTGAAACTATACAGCTCCGAACTAGCGAGACATACCAAGTCCTTCCCAGTCATGCTACAGATAATGCATCCTAAGCATCCTTGTCCGATAGAGCCCATCCCTTAATCACTATTCAATATCCAAGGTATGCAGATGGCATATAACTTGATCACAACAAGCCACACAAAATAAAATACTCATACCGATAATGATGAAGAACCATAACAATATAATCATGCGCAAATAAAAGAACTAAAAACGGAAGTCACATACTTGCAACGTTCGGCGCTTCTCGCGTCTCCAGGGTAGTCATTTGAAAAGCCCTGCCTCCTACCGCAGGCGCCTCCGTGCGGCCCTGACGGGCGTCTATGATCCTCAAAGTTGTAGGGGTAGGTGCCATCACCCATCCTGCCGAAAACAAACTGGGACACTGGGCCTTCTTGTGGCCCCGCTGGTTGCAGTGAAAACATATCAAGTTGGATTCCTATGTGGTGGTAGCAGTACAATCCCTGCTAAAATGAAGAGTCCGACCACACTTGAAGCAGCCAGACTCACCACCGTTACCACACCTACACGAGCCCCCGTGCGCCCTGCCACGCTTCCTGCACCAACTGCGGTCCT
Source organism: Lactuca saligna (assembly GCF_052625555.1). NCBI lineage: Eukaryota > Viridiplantae > Streptophyta > Magnoliopsida > Asterales > Asteraceae > Lactuca > Lactuca saligna. The sequence goes on along the minus strand of NC_136419.1, from coordinate 32,116,819 downwards.
GATAATCCCTCGATCTCGAATCCGATCCCTTGGGACTTTTGCCCGAACCCTTGAATCTCATCCGGCTTCCTCTTTCGAATCTGCTCCAAATCAATCTCTCTCTCTCTCTCTCTCTCTCTCTCTCTCTCTATCTCGCGCGATCATATCCTCCAACGTTTTACAGCTGGACCTGCTCACAAACTGCCTGATTTCATCCCTCAACATCTCATGGTATCGGGCCTTCTTCATCTCCTCATCTGCGACATACTGCGGAACAAGAAGGGTCCTCTCCCTGAACTTGGCGGTGATCTCCGCCATAGTCTCAGTGGTCTCCGTCAAATTCTGAAACTCCCGTGCCAACTGTTGCACCTCAATAATTGGCAAAAACTCCGCCCTGAACCTGGATGAAAAATCACCCCATGTCATCGCGTCCAACGCGTCATCATCACCCAAAGCATGACCAATATCTTCCCACCAATCCCTCGTTCTGTCCTTCAGAAGATAGGAAGAGAGTCTGACCTTGTCCCCCTCGGGACACCGGCTCGTACGTAATGCATTGACAACATCAGCCAACCATCTGCTGCTAGTGATGGGGTCCCTAGCCCCATGATAATCTGGTGCCCGGCAAGCCCTGAACTGTCGAAATGTTAAAGTACGCGCTCCCATCAAACCCATCATCTCGATACGCAAGGCTCCCAACCTCTCATCCAAAATCTCCAATATACCCTCCTTGACCGTGCCAAAGATCAAAGGAGTCTGGTCTAGTATGTTGCGCATAACCTCAGCTGATATCAACTCCCTCATTCGCTCCTCGAGCTGCTCGACTCCTGAACCCGAGCCTGATCCCTCTCCGGTGCCTGATCCGCTCACTGGTTTCTCTCGCAACGTCACCATGCTAAAAATATAACACAACCACTATCAGAATACTTATCACTACTGCGAGACCGAACACACGCACTACTAGGTTCACGGTCTTGTTTCGACCTTTCCCGAATCGAGTACGGATCCTCTGCTTTCAGTAGTACGGGCCCATACTACCTTCCACATCTATCCGTACTTTCCTTAAGAACTGCTTTGACTCCATCAGGTCCCTTTTCTACTACTACTGCTCCCAACCCTACCTCATCCTAGACTTGCCCTAGGGAAAACTCTGACTCAAACCAAACCAGTCCTCAGCTGCTGAAGGACTCCTTGTGATGCCAATTAACCATTACCTGGATACCATCACATATGACGAGGCTTAGATAATCCTTCGAGTAAAAGACTCGTCCCTACAACGATTGGACTCAAACATGAGCTGCGCAATAGGGCCAAATCTAGCACTCTGAGATTATTCAACCCTGATCACATGTGACATGATGTATCCACCTAATGACTAACTCCCATCACTCGGAATCCCAGAATGCACAAAGCAAGCAACATTCAGAAAAGCGGAAAAATCTAACTATAACATACTCAAGCAATCATAATATCATACCAAGAATCTGTACTAGCATGCAACACAAACTCATAATCTCAGGCATAACCTAAACATGCTATCCTACTACTATCTAATCAACACTATCATACAACTCAAAGCACATATAACAAGCACATAAGACATCCTCCCTAGATCCTTAGTCCTAATCTAGCATGCTGTTCTATTAACTGATAATCATAACATAAACTTGTATGGGTATTTTGGGGTACTTACTTGATCTCGGCTGATTGCATGCACCACATCGTTTTCTCTTATCAAAATTCTTTTCTTTTTGAATTCTTTTTGCTTTTCTAAAACTGTTTTATTTCTCAAAACTTTCTTTTTACAATCTGTCTTTTCATTTTGAAAACCTTTATACTAATCCTCAGTTTGAGTTCAAACACACTCGAGAGCATGTCTGAATCCCTCAAACCAAGGCTCTGATACCAACTTGTAACGTCCCAAATTTCAAGACTAAAAATTTCTTTTATAAAACATTACTTAAAACCTAATTATCAATCCATATGATAACCAGAGTATTAATTTCCAAAACACATGTTCATTATCAGAGTAAAACATTCCCAGGCTGTCTAATCTATGGTGTGTGTCATGCAATCACCCCGAGCTCTTCCCTCCGCTGCCGGAAGTACCTGAAACCAAAACTGAAAACCGTAAGCACGAAGCTTAGTGAGTTCCCCACCCTACCACATACCATGCATAACCACATACTGCACATACTGGGCCACGCCCGCTATTCTGGGCCTCGCCCGCTACAACGGCCCTGCCGCTCCAGGCCTCGCCTGACTTCGAGCCCCGCTCGGATACATATTTGTTTAACTTAGGCCTCGCCTATCACTGGGCCCCGCCCACTAACATATAATAGCACATAAGCATATAACAACACATAAGCTAATATATACTCACAGATCCTGTCCTGAGGCCTCGCCTATCTTGGGCCTCGCCCTTGTACTGCTACCGATGAGTCATGGAACCCCGTCCACGCCCTTACGGATAGTGAGATACGGGCCCAACCCACACTCACTCTTTCCCTAACTTGGGCCTCGCCCCTGTTCTGCTGCTAATGAGATGTGGAACACCATCCACACTCTGCTATTGGTGAGATACAGGACCTCGCCCACACTCACCCCCTACCAGGCACATACATGTATCACACAGACAACAAGTATAAACTATCATATAAACCATTCCTTGGGCACCCGCCCGCTATCATTGGACCTCATCCTGAATATCATACTAGCATACTGTGCCTAGGGCTAACCCCCGGGTCTTCCTACTCGTATCTACATGGGCCGAAATTGTGTCCTTAGACCCATTCACACAAAGGGAAACTCACCTGCTCTTGCTGATAACCCCTCTAGCTGCTGCCCGACAACTCTTTGAACTCCTGTTCCACTAGCTCCCCGAGCTGCCAATATCAATGCAACACTTAGTCTAACTATCCCCCCAAAAGTCAACTAAGTCAACTCTGGTCATAGCCAAGTCTTGGTCAAGGTCAACCTTCCAGGTCAACCTTACTAACCGAGTCTACCTGCTGACTCGCCGAGTTCACCGATTTCCATGTCATGACCTGTCCAACTCACTGAGTCCCCACCCAACTCACTGATCCGAGTCTTAACTCGAAAAGGTTTGGGGTTTCGCGACTTGACTCGCCGAGTCCAAGAACAGACTCGCCGAGTCCAAGGCAATCTTCAATAGACTCATCGAGTTGTTCTTTTAACTTGTCGAGTTCCTGCCCAACTTCATCCAACTCGCCGAGTCCACCCATGTGACTCGCCGAGTCGCTCCAATTCTTAATCCATACAGTGGCTTTTCGAGCCATGCATGGGCTCCAACTCATAGATCCATACTCCTAAAGCTCAATCCTCATGTAAAGTTGCAAACTTTACGTATAACTAAAGAGATCTTGGCTCAAAACACTCTAGGGCTAGGTTTAGGGACAAAAGGGCTTCACCAACTACTCATCTTCTGATGCTTTATGACATATTGGACCATCCCAACACTAGATCTGAAGTGGCAACGACATATCGAGGTCGCAAACTCGAATTGGGTCTCAAACAACCATAAAACCCCCAAATCTCATAACAAAAGTAGATCTAAATGCAAAGGAGGGAAGATAGCAGCTTATTACCTCCAAGATGAACACAAACTAAAGTAGATCCCGGATCTTCACCTCCCCTTTGAAGCAACCTTCTTGATCTTCAAGTTCCTTTCCAAAGTTTCCTTCCTCCAAAGCTATTTCTCCCAAATGATGGAAGCTCACACGAAATCTAGGATTTACAGGTTCTCTATGATGATAAGGAGGCTGAGGGAGGGACATAACACCCATTATATAGGATACAACTCCCGGGATTAGGGTTTTCCTCGTTCAGACCAGACTCGCCGAGTCCCCTTAGCCGACTCGTCGAGTCGGTCACTAACTCCTGAACCCGGATCCCACTCGGACTCGCCGAGTTTCACACTGGACTCGGCGAGTTGACCCCTTTTGCTTAGGGTTTTCTTTGCTTCTTGGCCTTCCTGACTTTGGGTGTTACACTAGTCTAGGGTTCTTCCTTTTTGCTTTTGGATTTTGTGGGTCTAACTTCATTAAAGAGATCCTACTTTAGATCCTTCGTCCACTGCAATCACTGGCATTCATATGATCTCAAGTAAGAAATGAAGAGGTTAGTATGTTCTTTCTTGTTGTTTTTAACATTCATTGCTATAACTAGTAAAACCTAGATTTAGGATACATACACACTTAGATATATCTTTTGATTATTTATGTTGTCTTAAGATAGTGTATTGATGCTAATAAAACCCAACAACATGGTCTATTAAATATTCGCGAACATTGTTGTGCGTATCTTTACTACATATTTCTATAACTCTCAAGAAGTATTGTGGGATACCATATACAAATTGTTTACTTATAAGAAGTTCATCGTTCGGATTATATATACAAATAATCCGACCTTTCCTTTTAGTACTACATTGTGTAATATGATATAAGAATACATTCTCTTGGTTAATTTTTCTTGACCCCATGCTTGTGCCTAATGTTCACTATGTTTCATAGGGATTCCAAAATCTCATTCCACATCCTTCCTTGCCGATTCTTACTCTACTTCAAACAATTTTTTTTATCTCATAGATATAGGCATGCTTTGACAAATGCATCGTACGTACTCATGATATATCACATTAACAAGTTAATACTCATGTATGTACTGATTTCTATTCACTACAAACAAAAAGTTTGGTGTTTTTCCTGTTAAAATACCATTGCATATCAACAAATCATTAAGAACGTCTATGCCATTGTTTGGTCATACAACGACAAAGAATGTGTGTAAAAACCACAAAACTTGTGACACCATTGCTTCTAGCATTATATTCGACATTCCATGATCTCCTTGAGTGAATTTACCTCATAATTTATTGGAACAATTTCTTATGTCCAATGTGCACAATCAACGTTCCAAGCATTATTAGGAAACTCTATGCTGCTTTATGTCCCTCAAAGAAATGTTTAACAATATTTCTTGTAGATTTCCGCAAATATATGTTATTGTAAAGCTCTATAATATATTAACAAAACAAATATGTATATTTCCATGTTGTTCTCTGAGACATATTCAAATATTCATTTGTGGCGTCCACATCCCATCTCAATTTAAAGAAATTGTAATTCTTTTCCAAATCATTAGCTATATGTATGTATATTTGTTTAGTCAAATGGAATCGTCATTTGAATGACATGTGTTCGTACAAACAATTATCGTCAAAGTAATCATGTATTAGAAGTTCGTATGTAGTTGAATGATCTTGTTTACTATAGCTTCAGTCTTTCTGACATCCAAACTTTGTGCTTCTTGATCGAGAATGGTGCCTACAACTTTAACGAATGTGGTAAAAGCATCTCATTGTATGATAAAGAAGAAGATGAAGAAATTTATATCTTTCAGTTGTTTGTATAATGTTTATGAAAACAGAAGAAGACTGAAATGTTTGTGTGAAAAATAATAAAATGTAAGGGTATTTATAAGGTTATTTTTATAAAAAAATTAACAGTAAAAACATTAAAGAGGTGATGTGACATGCGTACCGTAAAGCCTAATGGAAAACCATTTGATCAAACCCATATTTCAAGCAATTAATATACATAAAATCACGCTCATAACATATAGCTTATACACTTCAAAAGAACAAAAAAAAGGGGATTCAAAAAATAAACCGTAAAACCTCCAAAGGTTCAACACAATCTTGGCAATGGTCTACCATGAGACGAACTAGAGACCATGATCCGATCACCCTTAACCATTTTTGACATCTGACCTTTCATCTCCCTGCAAACCTTCTCCAATTCCACCACTCTCCATTGCATCTTTTGCAGGTTCAATTTCACCACACCATCAGGATCAACGTCTTTGTGGTCGTACCTTGAGCTGCTTTTCGAGGTATTTTCTGCAGAGTCATAATGAAGATGGTCCTTGGCATCATTGTTGTTATAGAGAACCATGAGTTCCCTGCTGCTTTTGGTTAAAGGGGTGTCATGATCATGGTCGTTTACGTAGGAATAGTCATTATGGTCGCTGGTGTATGCACTTGGTATGTTCGAATGCTGTGAAACAAGCGCTTGGACTGCTACTCTTGGTGGGATCCTAGGGTTTTTGGCTAGGTCTTTGCATGCTTCCAAGCTTAGCTTCTCGTAGTTCAAGCACCTACATAGCCTTGATCTTTCTTCCAACGATAGACATGGATGCGACTGTGAATTCAAACTCTTTTTGTTATATACAATCGGTAATTAATTAATACCTCACAAATCATGATTCTGAAGAATAAAGACACGGTTAACCAATAATCAATCTTTGTTTAAACTTATACTATATGAAATAGATTTTTACGCATTCAATATCATTTTGGATGTATGAAACAAACAGTACAGTTATAATAAATGAATTTGTCTTGGTTATAATAAAAGTTAAAAATCATATATTACAAGAATATTCACCCGTGTCATCCTTGGAAGGATATGTGGGGCCACGTGGAAAATCATAAAGATACCAAAGTAAAAAAGGTAAATAGTACTTAGAGTTGAGCTGAGATAGGGTGCAGTAGGGTACATACACAGCAATCATGTGGCCGTCCACTGGATTCTGGTCCATTTACTAGTTGACACAGACAAAGTGCATGCCTGCATCGTCCTACACCTTTCTCGCATCATTTTTTTATTCCTTTTTTCACGTTCTATGTTTTTTTATATATATAAATAAATAATTAATCTTACAATATAACTACTACCCCGTGGTTAAAGCATATAAATAGCAAAAATAAATTAACGTATACAATAGTACGCACATTAGTACTAGTTGATAGTACTTTACAGGCTTAAACAAAGGGGGTATCGATTTGAGCCATCCATGAAACCGGCTGAGCACTAGAAGATATATATATATATATATATATATATATATATATATATATATATATATATATATATATATATATATATATATATATATATATATATATATATATATATATATATATATATATGAGTTTTATCTTTTATCAGGTTTAGACAAATATGCTATTTTATGGTTCAAGTGTTGAATATGACATAGCAATAGATGGACAGAATACAGATACAAATATCGTTTTATCTGTAAATCCAAATCTTATAATTCTGATAGACTATTATTTGATGAAGAAAGGGCCAAAATGGCAATAATGCATCCCTAGAGAATAATATTGATAGATGAGATAAAACGTCCTCAAATGACTTGGAAATATAAATTTGAATATGGTAGGGTCCATAATAAATAGTATTTCCCTTGAGCATAGGTTACTATTATAATATTCTTAATTTTTTTGTTATAGAATTACAAATTTGTTTTTTCAATTAAGTATTTATAATAATTTAAGTATTCGTCAAAAATACAATGACGGTTGATAAAATACAAAATAGAAAAATTTGGTGTATCCCAAATTCCCAATTCTCAATTAATGTTAACAGTTATATATATATATATATATATATATATATATATATATATATATATATATATATATATATATATATATATATATATATATATATCATTTTTAAAACAGAATCTTAAAAACGTAGTGCTTTAATTGCAAATAATTATATTTTGATAAAATAGGACAAACATGTAAATATGATTTAATGTGTTTTATGGCTTTATACTCAAAAAAAGGAAATAGACTTATTTTGTCATATCTCTTGTAGTTTATGTTTTGTCTCCATGTTCATAGCCCCTATATATATTCATCCATTCAAAGGCATCTATTGACTTTCAGATACATAGCAAGATTCAATCAGTTAACTAATACAAAATCAAGAATATTATAAATAATGACATTGCATTTCAATGATATATATAATGTTCAAGCTATAATTAGGTTTAAATTACTTAATTAAATTACTCTATTATCTTCTAAAAGAATACATTTTTAATTAGGACATCATTATTGTGACAATTATAAGTTTATGACAACCATCACATTAACAACAATCCCAAAATTCCATGTATCACAAAGACAGATATAAGTAGAAGATTTTTGCAGATATTTTATTCAAGTAAGTTAATTGTGAGTAGTTTACGTGGGTAATTAAATGAATTAATTACCTCAAGATATATATCAATGGCTTTGTAGACACCATCAAAGCAATCTCTTGCACAATCCGGTAGACTCTCTGCAACCCCTAAAAACTTTGATATTTTCAAGTTCTGATCAGGTGCAATCTCCCCCAAATATTTATCAATTAACCCCCCAACCTTTTTCATTCTGTCCAAACACCCCCCCTCAACTTTATTACTCTCTCTTATCAATCTTAAAACAAGATTCACATCATACACACCACTTGATCCATTGTTACTCACCAGCAAATCATCCACTTTTGCTTGATCAAGAACCCCGCCGATCAATCTCTCTAACCCACCTCTACATTCTCTGCTCAAACCAAAACCCGAAACAATTCTTAATACCCAAAATAACCCTCTACAAGAAAATGCAGTTTTCCCCATTAGAATCACCCCATGAACTGCTGTGTCCGCAAGACCACCATAGTCGCACTTTGAAAAGGATTGAGTTTTTGATTGAGATGAGGTTTTTAGGTAATGGAGGAGGAATCTTGTGACGACAAGACTGTTGTTTTCAATGCCGTAAGCACCTAAGGCTTTTACAAATCTTTCTATTATGGCTGGGGGTAAAATTGCCATATCATCAAACCACCATAGACCTTTGCTAGATGAACAAGATGAGAGTCGTAACAAAGTACTGGACTTTACAGTACTGTCTGGTGAAGATGAAGAAGATGAAGATGGGAACAAAATGGTGGAATCTGAGTTTTGGGTAATTTTGATGATGAGAGTGGAGATGAGTTTTTCGATGATACCGGAAGAATCTGCGTAGGTGATGAAGGGTGCGCAATTCTTGAGACAGACGATGACGTCAGTAATAGACCAGTCGAACATCCGGTTGAAAACTTCGGTGGTTTTGGGCAAGAGAGTGTCGTTCATGGCTAAGAAAACAGCACAACAATGGAGGAGAGAGACGTTGGATACTGAGATATTGATTTCGCCATTGTTGTAGCAGAATCTTGAAAACAGTTCAAACCCATCTGACCCACCAGGGAAACCATTGATCTCGATTCCAGTTTTTCTGATCTGGGTTTTTCTCTTTTCTTTCTTGATGATCTTCCTTAACTTCCCCGAGAATCTTGATATCGTTTTCTGCATGAAACCCTAATCAGGTACCGAGAGATTTAAAAAAGAAAGAAGGAGAAGAAGTGATGGTAATTGGTACCTCGTGGAGATAGAATGTTTGTTGACCATTGATATGGACCTGCAAATCACAGAGTTCTGCCATGGCTGCTTGCAGCTAGTTCGCATTGAATGTGGAAGTGAACGAGTTCTACTCAATCCATGGGTGTTTTTTTTTCTTATTTAGGACCACATCAATTATAGGAATAATGACTCACGAGAGTATGCGTTGGCCAAAAACAAGAGTATATCCTTGTAGCACATGTAGGATTGCTTTGGCAAATATGGTGTACGCGCTATAAATAAACTAATATATATCCAAATGTTTTTGAGTCACGGATTGAAGTTTGTAATTCAATTTAGGGTGATTTCAATTTGTTTCGAATTTAAGATATAATATAACCACACAACTGGGAATTATTTTAATCATTGTCCCGAGGAATGAATGGGTAGAAATATGGATTTTTTTAATCTATAATAACTTTCAAGATATCAAGTTGAGTCTTTTATCTTCACTCACGGGTGGTGATCATGGTAGGTTAAGTTAATAGAATAGATTGGTTTTATATCTTTGCTAATAGAATAGATTGGTTTTATATCTTCTTGGTTTGTGGCTTGTGACCTAGTGGTCCGGCCGGTATGAGAAGTTTGATGAAAAGATGTTCTATGTAAAGGATGCTTGAATTAGCGGTTCAAAAAAAATGCTTTAGTTAATTACATGTATCTCCTACTACATACCAACTACTAAAACCAACTAATATCGGGTGCCTCAAGAATGGCCACCCGAACGACTAAATATGAAAAAAAATATTGGTAACTCGACAATGTTCGATTCTGGACCAATGAGAGGTGGTATATGATGGTTGTGACTAGGGATGAGCATAAGTGAGTACCCGCCTCATTTAGTGAGAGCTGGAACCGGCGGTTCCTAGAAAGTTAGAACCAGAATCGGAACCGCGCTAGGCAGTTTTTAAATGTTTGGAACTAGTCACGGAACCGGCGGTTCTGGTTCTTGGAGCGGATAACCCAGTTACATTAATTTTGTTATCTTTTGTTGATAAAACCGCAATTTAGTTCGATCCAAATCAAATCAATTCGGACCAAAGACGGACAAAATAGAATCAATATATTCTAAACCGGTCTAAGTAACACACACACACACAGATATATATATATATATATATATATATATATATATATATATATATATATATATATATATATATATAAACCGGTTCCGGCAGGTACCTAACGGGTAGTTTCGAAAAAACGAGAACTGGAACCAGAACCAGAACCACTTAAGGCAGTTCCATAACTTTAGGCACCTAAAGTGGTTCCAGTTCCAAAACCGACAGTTCCGAGGCGGTTCCGGTTCTAAAAGTGGGTACCCAGTTCTGATGCTCATCCCTAGCTGTGACCCCACCTGATACGACCTTGTGACACCCTAACAGACTACCCGGATGAAGAACCTGGCCACTCTTGTGGGCCGACAAACTAGTTTGGTGAACCAACCAAGGGTTCCAATTTAGTGATCTGATTTGGCCACGTTATTTTTGACTATTTTGGTCTTCTTGTTGGTCATTTTATGAAACATCTCTCAATATGGTAGTTTTTAAAAGACTTATAAAATCATTTGATTTGAAGCAACAAGTTTAAAAAGTACCGAATAAAGGTCCATACCAAAATAATAATTCTTAGTTTCAAAGAGTAAGGTTATGAAAATTCAATATCATAACATAGTTCAAGTTCACCGTACAAGTCGTGGCCTTTAAAATCTCATCGTTATTTTCTACAAATGTCCTCTAACTTCTTCAATCTTAGCACATATCAAAGTATAGTTAGGTAATAGAATATCTATTTAAAATATATGAGGTTGACTTATTTAAAACAAGTAATTATGGCAATCATTACAGTCAATTCAAATTTCCAAAATCAATTTAATAAAATCAACTGAGATTCTAAAGATTCAACAATCTAGACCCAAATCAAAGTCATAAGTCAAAGTCAAAGTCAAAGAGTATAAGAACCCACATACTATAGACCCAAATCAAAGTCATAAGTCAAAGTTAAAGAGTATAAGAATCCATATACTCAAATCATGTTCCGATGATAATGCTTAATAAAATAAATTCAAAAGAAATCCAATAATACAATAAATAAACAGGATAATACTGATGGGTTTATAGCACTATAACATCCCTATGGTGCACATACAACCCTAATGCTTTGGATCTAAGTTTTCTCAAGTTATACATGTAATAAAATTATTCAAAGCATGAAACCTACAACTAGCATACAACTTTGATATTTGAAACACAAAAAGTAGTTAGATGAATATCTCTTTGTTGTAGCTTATAATCTTTGGCCTTTCAAGAGCTTAGTACATCAATTGTGATACCTCTAATAAGTCACAAACACCAAAAGCAAATGGAGAATAATGAGAGATAGGCTAGGAGGCACAAAAAAACGGCTAGAGTTCTTCTTGGAACTCTTTAGCCCCTTTTTTTTTGGTGATACTAGGGGTTACATTTATAGTGTGAAATTCCTAGGGTTTCACTTGTAAACCCTAATTCACTTCCTTGGGCCTTTAATCCAATAATCCATATGATAAGCCCTTTAGACTAACTCTTCATGGACTCCCACATAAAATTAGTCCATCCTCATCAACATGGATCATTAGTCCAAACTATATGTAATACTGATTTACTTAATCAGTCCCCGTTAATTTAAACAGTCTATTTTGATCATTAAATTAATTCCAAATCAATTCTTGACAATTACCAATTAAATAATATGATTTCTCAATTAATATATTATTCATATAATATATTAATAAATCATAAATAACCTCTTTCTCAAATATCCATCCTATCAAATTGCTTCAGTTATGGCAACCCAAAAGGACCATGCTACTATCGGGTCAAGTACATACCAATTATAGTTATGGGCTTAGACACCTAATCCAACAGTCTCCTACTTGGATAAATCTAATAGCTATAACTGCCAATGTAACTTCAAAATCCGATTATTAATCGTAGCTCTCAAAAGTCGTTGTCGAACTCTGATCATATCAGAACCGCATTCTTTAGATAAAGGATCAAATATTCCTCCGTTCTACAACTTCTACATTATTAGCACACTTGTAACATTTCGAAAGTCATGGCATTCTATCATTAGCTACATCTTTCATTATACTATGGCATTTATCACTAACGCTCATTACCTAATGTAATAAATTTGTAAAATACATATATGGTATGCACATCAAATAATATTTCATCTAACACATTACATCTTTTCACATAAGCACATATAGCATTTAATTATCTAAATACTTCATATCTATATGTAAGATGAAAGTAACTATGCACTCACTTGATAAAAGTGGATGCCTTGGAATTTGGGCAGAACTTGCCGTGGTACTTTATCCTTTCTTTTGACGTGACCTAGGTTCATATTACTAAGTCTTTGTCTTGGATTCCTTGAGACTAATGATATTCTAGATTCCTTATTAATTCCAATGTATACATCAAAATATATCAAGTAAGGAACAACCATGTAGGATCATATCAGAGGTAGGGTTTGTTTGGTATACAAAGTATAATGTTTGGAAATCCCACTTTAAACACCTCATCAAATCCAACCTAGACATCATCCATGTAAGTAGATCAATATGTATAAAGATATGGAATTATTGATAAATCTTATTTATAAGTTCATCATAACAACTTATGAACAAAATATAAGTTACACTAAAAGAAAAAGAGTGGAACCTAACATACAAAGGTTATAGAAAAAACTGGGAAGTTGCACGGATAGATCTGCCGCCCTACCACGTGCCCAGCTCCCATTTGTCCGCGTCCTTTCTTCTAGAACTTCGCCACATGCTGTCTTTTTTGTGGCACCACGTTTCACATCCACAATGTGCCATATCACCTTGACTCCTGGGGAAGTGGACAACCAATTTGCCATACGGCGCATTCTGGTGTTGCCACTTCATCAGCGTAGGTGTTTTCTCGTAGATCTTCGGATGGTCATAAGTTTCGAATGCGATCTCCGTTTTTGACATTATTTATATCCCTATAATCCTCTCGATGATCTCTACAACTTTCATTAAGGTTTCAACTTCTAATTCTTTGCTCTAGCAAAAATCATATTTTGATCGATTTAGACTGTTAAAGTCCGTGAGAAATGGATAACTTCTTAATACGAACTCCATTATTGATTGTCTTTATATCGACGGGTTCATATTCAGAAGATCTTCAATTCTCGTTAGATAATGTCTGTTAATAATCAACCGATTTAAATTTCAATTTTTGTGCCCGCACTACTACACTGAAACTTTGGAAAATCATAACTTTCTCTCACGAAGTAAGATTTGGATGTTTAATATATGATGCTTTTGGTTTAAGAATTACTATGAATTTTATTTAGATCACTTAGTCTAAAACATGATTTAACAAAATTTCACTTTTTACGATATGCAAAGTCATATCGGTTTAATCGCGAAACTTCGAAGAAGCATATCTTCTTCATACTAAGTCGGATTTTAACATTCTTTATATGTACGGAATCCTTGTCACATATATTATAAATTTGTTTAAGATTATTTATCCTAAATAATCTTATATTAAAAGATCATTATTAATGCTTATTATATCTTAATTGACTAGCCCGGTTCTGAGGGTGTTACAGTTTTCTTACCATTAGGATGATTACGTCATGGAATTATCAACACAACAGGGCTTGTATAATGACTATGCACGTTACCTTTCCATCCTAGGTAATAATCATAATTCTTATGTCCTTTCAAATGAATTTCTAACTCTTAGGCTTATTAACTATTGGCAGTGCTTAATCTTATATCCGTTCCCCCATTAAATTTGATTTGCACTGTAGACTATTTCTCCTTCTTAAGCAGACTTAACCTACCATAAGGTCTTTACTTTGATTACTGTACAGGCTGAATGGTTATGTTCTACTGACCTTCCATCGCATGATGCAATGGCTAGACTCAAATCTATTTTATTCAGACTCTAACATGGATGATACCTTACTTTATGTTCTAATGTGATATAATCACATTCTAGCATGTAGCACTATTAGCTACAAGATTCCTAGTCTCAATGATGACTGTGATACTTCTATTGATCGCTTTGATTATCTTTTTCTTCAATCTAAATTAGAATGCCACATAAAACTTACTTCATGGATTAGTCAGACTTCATTTGGTATGACCACTAGGGTTAGAATAATATTTATCTTTGTAGTCATTACCGAAACAAAGGTAATGATGGAAACGAACAAAATATCTAAATTACACAGAGACTTATTAACCTTGTGACTTTCCTTGATCTAAGTGCAAGTCGTGTTCTTTTGGTAGTATAGGCCTCTACTACCTTTCACACCTACTCATACTCGTCCCAAGTATTGTCTCACAGTTCACTAAGTTACCATAAAAGAAAGCCACACAAAATTTACAAAATTGAATAACGTAACATAACTAGGGATTATGTTAATTCTTGAAAACTATTATAACGAGTATTCAAATGTTATGCATATTACACCAGATATATAACTTAATACTAAGATAATCCTTTCATATCTTGAACTCCTTAGCAGCTCCCTTTTCTTGACCTATTGTTGCTTCATCAAGGATCATATGGTATGCTCTTGCCTTTTGCGTAGGTGGCACATTCAGTGTTGTCGCTTCGTTTTTCTCTAGGCAATATTTCGAAATATGGCTCATGTCTCCATATCCATAGCATACACTGTCAATGAATGTATAATCCTTGGAATAGTGATCGAGTCTCCCATACTTATAGTGTGTTATTTCTCCATTGTATATTCCGAAGTGCTTCTTCTTGCACTTCTTACAATACTTGGTTTCATCGCTATTCTCATGTTTCTTGTCATTTAGGCCAAACTTATAGAATCTTCCTTTCTTAGACCTTGAAGATTCCTCAAGCTTCCTTTTCTTTCCTACTTTAGCATTTTCTAGACCTTTCTCCCTTATTTGGGTCTCAACATTTTAGCTGTCCAGATGGCAGCTTTCAGTGTGGTTGCTTGTTTGACCATTGGACCAAAATCTGCCAATAGTTCACTAGCAAACTTATTCACCTTAGAAAGCTCGGTGGGAACCAGGTAAGGAACTAGCTTCTTCTTCTCGGTAAAGTCTGAAACATACTCGCTGAAATTCAACCTTCCTTTCTTTAAGTTCTGGAATTCATTGTTGATTTCTAGAAGGTCTTGCTCATAACAATACTCTCTTTTTAGATGCATCAATAAGTCTTCCCAAATCATCTTACTAGCTTCTCCTTTGAGCATGGTATTGGCCAATAACTTCCACCAACTTAATACTCCAGTCTTTATCCTTCGAACTGCAAAGACCGTGTCTGTTGCTGCAGGTGCAACTTTCAAAAACCATCTCCATCTCGAAGATCCAATGCATTATTTATACTATTGTTGGGGTTCCAAAAATACTTGGTGGTTTGGTAGCAATGAAATCCTTATATTTACATGTATTTCTCTCAATCTTATCATCATGATTTGTCTTCCTCCTTGCTTTGGGCTCAGCCTGGCTAACTGTCTGATTGTAATTTACTTCCTCCGACTATTCCTCTTCTAGCTCACATTGCATGATGGGTGTTGTAGGTTCATCCCAATTCCCTTGAAGTAAAAGTCATGTCTCTTTGATCTGATGATCTAAAATCCCCTGTATCATTGCCATCATAATTGGTTCAGGTGCTGGAACTACATCTGGTGCTTGCTCGATTATACGGGGTTCAGGCTGACGGTTTCTATAATCTTTTCCCAATCTGCTTCGTGTTCTCACCATGTTGTTCAATACACCAAAACAAGCATTTAGTGTATCGAAATGATAATATAGATTGGGAAGGTTTAGATGGATGATCCACCTTTATCACTACGAAAAGTTATATGTCAATTCTAATATCGTTATTAAATGTTTAGAAACCTAAACACATAAAATTTCCTAATTCTAGGTCGGAAACATACCTTAAAACTAATAGCAGTAATTTATATCGATGAACTCATATTCAAGAGACCTTCAATTCTCGTTAGATTGTTTCAGTTAACAATCAACCGATTTGAATTTTGTTTTTTGTGCCCACACTACTGCATTGAAACTTCGAAAAATCATAACTTCCTCTCATGAAGTCAGATTTGGACGTTCTCTATATGCATGCTCTCGAATTAACAATTACTACGACTTTTTTTTTAGATCACTTTGGCTAAAAAGTTATTTATCGAAATTTCGCCTTTTACGATACGTAGAGCGGTGCCGTTAAGTCGTGAAACTTCGAAGAAGCATGTATTCTTGATACGAAGTCGGATTTCAGTGTTCTTTATATGTACGGAATCCTAGTAACATATATTATAACTTTGTTTAAGATTATTAATCCTAAATAATCTTATATCAAAAAGTCCCTTTTTATGTTTATTATATCTTATTTGACTAGCCTAAATGTGTGGGTATTACAGGATTCCTACATTCCTTTAGCTGAGTTCTCTTACAATAATATCTATCACGCCAGTATCGGTATATGTAACATCCATAAAATCATGCTAAATTTAAACTTTTTAGAACATTTCAGAACCATTGAATATTACAATACTTGTTTTCAAAATAGTATAATATCAAAGTATCCCAGAAACAAAGTCATAAATGTGAGGAGCTGTACAATCACGCCTTTGCCTCCCACGATCATCTGAGGTACCTGAAACCAAAACTGATACTATAAGCCCAAAACTTAGTGAGTTTCCCCCAAAATACTGATACACAGCAAATAGCACATATACAAATAACAACATGTAATGGGTGCACAACTTTATAGACTGGATTACCCTTGGGCCCAAGGTTATGAGTCTGACTTGCCTTCCTAGCCAACAACTCACATCTGCCTTGCCTCTTAGCCCACAATGCGAGTCTGACATGCCCTACCCAACCTCATCTCGTATCTGGAATGCTCCTGAGCCCATAGTACGAGTCTGGCAAGCCCTGCCCGACCCTTAGCTCGTATCTGGAATGCTCCTGAGTCCTTAGTTAGAGTCTGATGTGCCCTGCCCGGCCCTCAGCTCATATCTAGAATACTACAGGGTTTTTTGGCTACCGCACGGAGCAGTATAACATCAACGCATCCCACATAACATGTCGACATATAACATAACTAATGCACATACAAATAATCAGATAGTAACACCGGTAGTCCTACAGATCTACCAAACTGAAATATCAACTAGCATGCATAACTAATTAATACTCAACATATCACCAACTACTAGGATATAAGATCCAATGGACCGGTATTGGTGCCTTCGACCCCTTAGCATAGTGAGGATAACTCACCTCACAACAGTCGCACTAAAGTGATAAGCTCAAACTCTCGAATCACCTCCATGAGCTCCACCACCTATATTTACCATAAAACCATTCCATAAATTTCCAATTTACCAAAATACCCCTAGAAGTCAGCTAGTCCATCCTTGGTCAAAGTCAAAGTTAATGGTCAAGGTCAATAGTCCATGTTAACCCAACTCATCGAGTGCAGCTCCCTGACTCATCGAGTCCTTCAAGAACTCAAGAAGTCGTGAAAACCCCTAGTTGACTCGTCGAGTTTCGAGACAACTCGTCAAGTCCATGTGTGCTAACTAGTCGAGAAAACCCTAACTAACTTGTCGAGTGATCTTGCAGACTCGCTGAGTTCATGCAGAACCTTCAATAACTATTCTTCATCAAACTCACTGAGTTAAACATGCAACTTGTCGAGTCCCTTTAGTCCTTTCTCCATTCAGATGATTTTAAGCCACCCCAAAGCTCCATATTTCAGATCTAAGCTCCTAAGACATACTTCCAACGTAAAGTTGCAAACTTTACTTACATGTAAGGTGCTAATGGACCAAATAAAGCTAAAGAAGAGGTTCTAGGTAAGGAAAAGGCATTATCTTGCTAAAGGATGAAAGTTTATGATTATAAGGGCCAAGACGAGCCTAGATCTGAAGTTGCAACTTCAGATCATGGTCCAACACCCGAAATGAAACACCAACATGCTAAAATGGCCCCAAAACTCCAATATAGAAAGATCTAGTTAGAAGGAGATCAAGGTAATGACTTGTTACCTTCAAGTGATGCTAAACTAGAGTAGAAATCAGATCCACAACAGTTCCTTGCCTCATGCTTCTTGATCTTCAAGCTCTTTTTTCCAAGATCCACCTTCCAAGCTAAAAAATACACAAATATGGAAAGAAAACACGATTTAGCGTCTCTGAGATCAAAGGGGGTTGTAAGGGAGGCTAATGGCCCTTTAGTTCTAGTTCATTGTTCCTTGCCTCATGCCTCATGCTTCTTGATCTTCAAGCTCATTGTCAGGGTTGTAAGGGAAATTAGGGTTTCATCCTCTAGTTCCAACTCGTCGAGTTGTGTCCTCCAACTCACTGAGTTGGTCACTTAAACACGTAGCCAAAATCGTTCCTACTCGACGATTCAGGGCATCCAACTCGTCGGGTTGACCTTTAAAAATGGAATTATAAGACTGAAAAGTTTATACCTGAGAGTCGGGGTGTTACAATTCTCCTCCACTTGAACTAGACTTCGTCCTCGAAGTCCACTGCAATGAACAACTCCGGATAATGCTCCCGCATCTCAGCGTCCGGTTCCTAAGTGCACTCAGATCCTCTTCAGTGTTCCCATTGTACCTTTATCTAAGGCACCTCCTTGTTCCATAGAACCTTCACTTTCCTCTCTAGTAAGGCCATTGGCCTCTCTATGTAATTCAGGCGCTCGTCGACCTGTATGTCCTCTAAGGACACTACTTCCGCCTCATTTAATACACACTTTCGCAACTTTGATACATGGAAAGCGTTGTGGATCTGACTAAGCTCCTCTAGTAGCTCCAGTCTATATGCCACCTTGCCAACCCTGACAATGATCCTGAACGGTCTGATGTATTGGGTACCCAACTTCCCTGTAACACACAAAATATTCATTTAAAATCACATAATTCTCATAACATATTTCACAAAAATCTCATTTATTTAATATACAACAAGCAACTCCATAATTGTTTGATTGAAATACAAGATCCTAAAAAACATAACTCTTTCATTGGTGTGTACAACCAAGCCGGTGCCTTCCCGCGATCCTGAGAAAATCCTAAAACACATAACATATAACACGATAAGCACGAAGCTTAATGGGTTCCCCAAAATACCACACACAGATCATTAGCCACTCGAGGCGATAACACAGTAAGACCCTCCGGTCAATGTGTCTCAGTGGGACCCTCTGGTCCCATAACTCGGGTGGATCCTCCAGTCCTAACTCAGTAAGCACAGAATAATACACAACATAAATCACATAAACATAATGCAAGATATCTCAGTACTCAATATAAACACATAAGACATCTCCTTCACACAAAGATACCACTCATGGTAAGTATAGTGAGAAGACTCACCTTGACAGCAAGCAATCATCCTCGACTCGAATCTCGAACTAGCCACCGCCTAACACATAGGGTAATTATCTCAATAAATACTTGATTCTCGATCCTAAGTAAGCCAAAGGTTATTATTCCTCTTTCTAACTCTTAAAGTGGGTAAAAGACCATTTTACCCCTCCATGGTCTCCATTACTCATGTTTGACCAAACCCTAAAGTCAACAGAAGTTAACTCGAGTCAACAGTCATGTTTGACCCAACTCGCCGAGTGCACCTATGTGACTCGTCGATACCACTCGTTTCCTCAAAAATCTCGTGAGGGTCCAGCTTAGCTCGTCGAGTTGACCCCCAACTCACCGAGTTATCGCATGATCAAGCTCATCGGGACAAACCCTAACCGTCTCGTCAAGTCGGATCATCGACTCGGCGAGACCATTCATACTCGTTTCTCATTCAGACGATTTCAAGGTAAAAAACCTTCCCAAACTTTAGATCTACATTCTCAGGGCTCGATTATCACTTAAAGTCTCGAGGTTTACGTCCATGCATGGCATATGTTGCTCTAAATGCCGATATAACTCTATCAAGGATGATTAACCACAATAACTCTTATATGGTTGAATAAAGCTATAATATTTAGACTCTCTGGACCTCACAAGGTCCATGTAACAACCCAAATTTCGAAGAAATTTAAACTTTCCAAAATCCATTTTTACACAAATAAGAGTTATTCAAACATCAACAAGTCCTAATTGCATTCAAAATGTTTTCATATCAGAATTCCCAGAAATCCAAAATCATAAAAACAGGGATGTGTACGTCACGCCTTCGCCTTGCCATGGTCAACTGATGTACCTGATACAATAAACGATAAAAGGTAAGCTCGAAGGCTTAGTGATTTACCCCCAAAATACTATCCTCTAGCATCTAATAATAAATAATAACAAACAACATGCATAATGAGCCTTCAGCATGACTGGACCGCCTCCTACGGGATTACAACCTTTTTGCACCGCTCCCAAGCCTTCGGCATGACTGGACCGCCTCCTACAGGCCTACAGCCTATCCGAACCGCTCACCGGGCCTTCGGCATGATTGGACCACCTCCTACAGGCTTACAGCCTATCCGGACCGCCCTGGTATGTTGGCATCAACCGCACAAAGCAGGACACCGCCTCAACCCAAACCATCCATGTACTTCGACATATAAATAGCACATAATCACACAATAAGTGCATATCATACTAACTGCTAAACATAGCACCATTCTATCCATCAAGGTACCAATCCAACTGATCATGAATATGGAACAAATACTAACTCCAGGATAAAATCCTAAGGGACCGACCTAGTGTCGTAGACCCTGATGGTATGGTGAGGAGAACTTACCTAGCAATAGTGCAAAACTGAACTGAGAGTCCTCAACTGCTACGCCCGACACCCTCGACTGAGAGATAAAGAATATGAATTAATCAACGAGACAAAATTTGTCCAAATCTATTATTGGCCCAATTTATTAAATTGGTCCAATCACTCCATTGCCTTACACGAAACCTACAAGTCCAACCTGACCCAAACAACATTATATCCATAGCCCATTAAGGGATTAACCCAATTGACCCATAACCAGCCCAAAGCATAAAGCCCACAAGCTAAAAGTCCAATAGGGGAGCGTATGCAGGTCGTACCTCCCAGTTACGTTGGGCGTAGCGTAGTTCTTCGTTGACCATCATCGGGACCGCTGACCACGTACGTTGGGCATACAGATCTTACACGGGGCGTACACAGGGATTTACCAAGGTCTTAATAAGTGCTTAATGGGTTGAGCTCTTGAACCCATATTCCAGATCCATCGACCAAATATGCCATAGAATCATAAAGTTCCGGACTGTATCACTTTGGACGTCCAAAAAGTCCTTAACTCGTAGTCTTAACCCATTAAGACCTTCTTATCACAAGCATGGATCATGTTTAGCTAACAAGAACCGATTTTTATAACTTAAGGCCTCTCAAAACATCTGAAAGGACAACTTATTTCGTCTATAACTTCCCATGCATCAACTTAGGAAATCTAGGGACCAAAAGACCTTCATAAAGCTCAAATGTATAGATCTACGGTAAATAAGCATAAAGGTTCAATCTTTTTACCTTCTGGAGCTCTAATGGTGTAACCCAACTTCAGATCCAAGGCCTTGCTTCCCTCCTCTAGCTTCTTGGTCCAATAACTCCACTCTCCAAAGCTCAATATGCACACTCACTCACTCTTCACACACAAACTAGGGTTTTGGGGCATTCTTTGAGGTATGGAGGCTGAGGTGAGGGTAAAGAATAATCCATAAGGGTGTTTATATAGTCCTTACCCCGAACATTAGGGTTTTTAGCTGATGCGAGTACACCCAACATACATAAGCTTACACCCAGTGTACTAGGGCGTGCCTAGTACGCCCAACGTACTCTTATGTACGCTTAGCGTACCCCTCCTCAGCCCAAAGTTTCAACTTTAACCCCTAAACTCCCTAGGACTCAACATAACTTCTCCGAGGGCTATAAAAGATAGTAATCAAAAGAAGGTGGGTTTCGAAATATACCTGCTAGGTTCGGGGTGTTACAGTCCAGATCTGAAGTCTAGGCCTCCTCATAGACTCCATGCACTTATTGTCCGAACAAAAGGTAGAAAAAGCCCTGACTTCCATAGTCATGAGATCCAACTAATAAGATGAGAAAGGTGTAGGCTTTATACCTTCTAAAGAAGCTCCACGTGAAGAAATGCTAGATCCCACGACCTCTTCTCATTCCTTGCTTGTTGCTCATTCCTTTCCTTCCAAAAGATTCATCAAAAACACTTAATATTAGCTCAAGCACTCTCTATTAGCTTCAATGGCCGCTAAGGGTTTCACACATGAGAGTTGGGCAGCCGGTGAGGCGCATTTGAGGTTATAAGTCCCCTTAAATAGGCCCCAACCCCAGGAATTTAGGGTTTCCTCGCACAACACCAACTCGACGAGTAGGCACACTGACTCGTCGAGTCAGTTCATTAAACCCACGTGGATAACTCGACTCTACTCGATATGTTGGACCCACAACTCATCGAGTCGCTCCATAAATCTCAGAATTACTCTTACAAAGATATACCTAAAAATCCAGATGTTACATTCCCCCTCTTCCTGAAGCGGATCACACCCTTCCAGGGAGAGACCTTCACGAGCACCGTGTCACCGACCTGAAACTCCAACTCGAAGCGGCGTCGGTCAACGTAACTCTACTGCCGACTATATGTGGTCTGTAACCGTTGCCTGATATGTTGAATCCTTTTAGTAGTCTGTAGGACAACCTCGATCTGATCCATCACCTTGTGGCCGACCTCCCCCCAACAGACTGGGATGCGGCATCTCCGTCCATATAACAACTCATAAGGCGGAGCACCAATGCTGGAATGAAAGTTGTTGGTGTAGGAGAACTCTGCCAGAGGTAGGTAGGAGTCCCAGCTCCCACCGAAATCAATAATGTAGACTCTCAATATATCCTCGAGTATGTATGATCCGCTCACTTTGGCCATCAGTCTGCGAATGGTAAGTTGTACTGAAGTGCAGACGAGTGTCCAGTTCCTTGTGGAACTTTTGCTAGAAACGGGAAGTGAACCGAACATCACGGTCTGAAACAATGGAGACCAGTACCCTATGGAGGGAAAACAATCTCATGGATATATAAGTCGGCCAGCTTCTCGGCCGATGAACTCTCCCGTATCGCTAAAAAGTGGGCGCTCCTAGTCAATTGATCTACGATGACCCAAATAGCGTCGAATCCCTTCGCCGTCCTCGGAATCTTGGTGATGAAATCCAACGTGATCTGTTACCACTTTGACATGGGAATCTCTAGGGGCTGTAGCTGACCATGCGGCCTCTGATGCTAGACCTTGACCATCCGGAAGGTCAAGCACCTCTCAACGTACCATGCGTTCTCCTTCTTCATACCTAGCCACCAATAACTCAAACGAAAATCCCGGTACATCTTGGTGGCCCCCGGGTGAATAAAGAAGAGAGACTTATGAGCCTCCTCCAATATAGTATGTCTGACCCCACCAGACATCGGAACCTAGACTCGACTGTAGCGGGTCAATAACTCTTGGCTATCTTGCACAAACCGGGTGTTCTCACCCCTAATATTCTCAAGCTTCCAGTTCTCCTGACGCATACTCTCAGCTTGAGCTTCTCTGATCAAACCCACAAGCAGAGAATCCATTGATATCCTCATATATATTTTTGGAGTGGAAGATCCAGTTGACTTGCAGCTCAGAGCGTCTGCCACCACATTCGCTTTACATGGGTGGTAAAGGATCTCATAGTCGTAGTCCTTGACTACATCCAACCACCTATGCTTCCTCATGTTCTGGTTTGGCTGATCCATGACGTGTCTAAGGCTCTTTTGATCCCTGTATATGGTACAACAGACCCCATAGAGATAATGTCTCCAAATCTTGAGAGTGAATACCAATACTCCCCACTCCAAATCATGGATAGCGTATCTCGTCTCATGCGGCTTCAGCTACTGCGACGCGTAGGCTATCACACATCCTGTCTGCATGAGGATCGCTCCCAATACCATGATGGATGCATCACAGAACACTACAAAATCCTTAACTCCCTCCGGGAGAGTCAAGATTGGATCCTCGCATTGTCGCTGTCGAAGGGTCTCAAACACCCTCTGCTGCTCGGGGCCCCACCAAAAATCTACCCCCTTCCTCGTCAGATGAGTGAGGGGTACTGCACTCTTGGAGAAATCTTGTATGAATATCCGGTAGTACCCTGCCAATCCTAGAAAGCTCCTGATGTCCGAACGAGATTACGGAACCTCCCACTGCATAAACACCTCGATTTTGGTCGGATCGACCAAAATCACATCCTAGTTAACGAGGTGTCCAAGGAAATGAACCTCTCATAACCAAAACTCAAACTTAGAGAACTTATCATAAAGTCGTTTCCGCCTCAAAATTCCCAATAACTCCCGAAGGTGCTCCTCATGCTGCTCTCGGGTCTTGGAGTATATGAAAATATCATTTATAAATACGATGACCGAGCGATCAAGCATCGGCCTGCAGAGCCGATTCATTAGGATCATAAATATTGCAGGCACGTTGGTGAGCCCAAACGACATCACCACGAACTCGTAATATCCATAACAAGTTCGGAACGCAGTCTTCTGCACGTCCTCCTCCCTAACCCCGACCTCATGATATCCGAACTTTAGGTCTATCTTGGAGAACCAAGATGCCCCATGCAACTGATAAAAAAGATCATCTATCCTCGGGAGTTGATAACGGTTATTCACCATCAACTTGTTCAACTCCCGGTAATCAATGCACATCCAGTGTGAACCATCCTTCTTCCTGATGAAGTGAATTGGTGCTCCAGATGGGGAACTGCTCGAACAAATGAACTGCTTGCCCAAAAGTTCCTGCAGCTGTGATGACAACTCCTGCATCTCTAGTGGTGCCAACAGGTACGATTCCTTGGCGATAGGGGCCGTACTTGGCACTAGGTCGATCCTAAACTTGACCTGCCTCTCCGGATGCACTCCCAGTAACTCCTCCAGAAATACGTCGGCAAACTCCCTGACTACTGGAACCTCTGACACTGAAATATGATTCCTGACCCGCGTATCCACCACATATGCTAGATAACCCGCACACACGTGCTGAATATACCATCGAACCCTGGCAGCTGAACAAAACTCTGATCCCAATCTGGTACCCTTCCCATAGACAATCAGCTCTCCCCCACTTGGGGTTCGAACCACTACCCGCTGACCCTCACAGTCGATCATGGCACCAAAACAACTAAGCCAGTCCATACCTACAATCACACACACACACACACATCACCCATGAGAATCAGAATCAAGTCGATCGTGAAATACACCCCTAAGATCTCCAACTCACATCCCTGATAAACTGAAAAATTAGATACCCCGTGTTCGTTGGCGATAGAGACTCACAATGGACACTCTAGCTCTCCTACTGGAAAACTGAACTCCCTACTAAATGTCTGGGAGACAAATGACCGACTCGCCCCCAAGTCAAATAAAACTAGTACAGTCAAGGAGTTCACTAAAAACGTACCTAATCATAGGTACAAACAGATAAGCATAAAACATATATAATCAGTAAGATAAGGGATAGAAACGTACCAACAACCACATCTGGTTCTGCCCTGGCCTCCTCTACTGTGAGCTGGAAGGTGCGTACCTGAGTCTCTAAGGGGCTCTACTCTACCTGGTCTCCCATTTATAATCCACAGTGTAGCTGGCGCGGGAGCCTACACCATCTTGGCGGCGAGTAACGGATAGTTGGCCTTTAAGTGGCTAACATAGCCTTATACTTGGAACCGAGGCAAGCTAGCGACAATCCTTCGCATAATACCCCTCCTTTCCACACTTGTAGCATCCACTACCTGCTCGACAAACCCCATAATGAACCTTTCTACACTTTCCATAAGTGCGGCCCTACTGACCCCCGGTCCTAGAATCAGTGGTTTTAGATTGCTTCGACACTGGCTGCGATTATGTCGGGTCTGCTGCTGCTCCCTCAACTGCAGCTCAATCTACAACTCATGCTGCCTAGTGGCCTCCTGTAAATCTAGTAAAGTATCACACCGCTCGGTAGAAACAAACTGAAGTATGCCAGTCTTGAGCATGCTCAGATAACATGTCCTTCTAGCCTTGCTATAAAGAGAAAGTTCAATCAAGAACATACTTGATTATCATACATGAATTACATCTCATGTTCATGACTCTAAGTCAATAATCAGATTCGAGATCTGAGACAGCATCTTGGTACTTGATAGATTTGCTAGAAACCATCAAGAAAGATCATCAATGAGACATTCCACATGTCTCAATTCACAGATGATTTCTACCACTAAAGCAAACAATTTGTGTTTGTGAATAGCTATTATTCAAGTTTAACAATCCCTTTTTAAAACTAGTGCTAACTATTACTACATCAGGTAATGGTTCTTGAGCTGCTTCAAGTTATATGCACCTCCCACTTGTTTTGTAAATAGAAGCTTGCTTTCTGTTAACTAAACTATTAGAGGAATAAGAAAATCTTTTTTTTGGTGGTTTTGCTTATAATAACCTAAGCCATATTTCGAGTATTATATACAAATATGTATTTAGTATATTTTGGGTTTAAAAGCTTTAGTCCAACATAGGCTTTAATTCCATAAAACATTTAAGTAAGATAGGGACGAAGCCTTTCCATACAAAATCTTTTGAAGAAAATATTATATCTACTAGTTAGTTGGTGTTTGTACTCAAGGTACAATTGATAGTGTAGTAGGTTTTATCCCAAGGAAATAAAAGGACGACATTTCTATCAATTAGAAAGTAAATCATACTAAGTAAGATTTAAATCCTTTATTATCATTAAGGCCTTAGGTAGTTCTTATCGGTTTGTATTTCAACTTTATATTTGAAAACTTAAAGAAAGGTTTCACAATTATATTTTACCATGTAAAATATAATTTATAACTACTATAGTTGTTAATAAAGTTGATTTGGTATCTTATGATAAATCTTAGACTTTCATTAGAAAGGAAGTCATACACCATAGTGTATAGTTCCTTAATAATGACGTTTTCTACTACCTAGTGAAAATATCATTATGAATCTTTTATATATAAATAATATTTACATATGTCATATAAACTATATTATTTTCCTTCAAATATCCCTTTCTTGAAGTTGGAATATGTGAGTTGCCTTCATTTAATAAAGATAACAATGTCAAAGCTGAGTTTGATTTAAAAAGACTTTAAGTCAAAAATATTTTGCATATAGAACTTGTAATTTATAAAACATTGAAATTTACTTTATAATTTTTATTAAGAGATCTAGTCTCATAAAAAGAATTTTAATCTTTTCTGAATATGAAAGTGATCGTTATGAAAAACGATTTAAGTAAATAGTCAATCATTCTAAACGGAGACATATATTTAGGCAAGCAAAATTAAAACATAAATTGCTCCAAAACAAACATTGTTTCATAATACAAGTGAATTATGCTCCTAGCATAATTAATAAACTAAACTCCGAGAGTGTAGTTCCAACGTGATTTTGCTCAGTTGGTTACTTTTCTGTAAATATCTGCAATCCTTTTACAAATATTAGATTAACATTTAAGTACCAAGTACGTAAGTGTTATGTGAAAAGCATAAGTTCTAGCTAGTAGATACTTGAAATATTGGTCTCTTCCAGACTTTCTTTCCAGATAAGAGGAGTAAATCCTCTTCTAGTGTCCAATTTCTCCACAAAAGAAACAAGATCCATCTATGTGGACCTTATTGGATTTCTTGGGCTTGATGGAGTTCAATCCATAAATCATAGGCCTCCTAGATCATACAAGGTGACTCTTTTAGGCTTTGAACTATTCCTAGTTTGATGTTAGAAACATGTTTAGCATCACAGTGATGCCTTTACTAGGTATCATATTCAGGCTTATTGCTCAAAAAAATAGTTTAGGACTAGTAACTTTAAGTGTAACAGTTTCATATCTCTCACGAGATTGTCTCTTAAGACATGAACCCATTCATTGAAGTTTTATCTAGTGAGTTTTACTGTTTCATTAAGTCATTAATGAAAATGATAATTTCATGGTAATGAGAATGGATTATTTAACTACAAAATTTTAACAAAATTCATTTAGTATTTTCAATATTTAAAATCTTTATAATTAATACCCTTTTAGTTTCCAAAAACATTAATTATCAAAGTCTAGGATCCAAGTTGCAAAAAAATGGTTAGATATCCTTTATCCCATCTATTTGAATTCAACCTAGTAGATATCGATTATAAGTTATATCTTACTATAAAATTCCTAGATTTATAGGATCGCAAATAACAAATTTAATTAAACATGTTTGATCCCATCTATGTCTCATAACTTTCTT
This sequence comes from Lactuca saligna, assembly GCF_052625555.1. Classification (NCBI taxonomy): domain Eukaryota; kingdom Viridiplantae; phylum Streptophyta; class Magnoliopsida; order Asterales; family Asteraceae; genus Lactuca; species Lactuca saligna. The sequence continues at coordinate 32,088,188 of NC_136419.1, read as the reverse complement.
GCTTAGGTATCCTTTATCACAAAAGACTTCCGATCAAATCTTCCAATTTGAAAAACATGTGTAGTTGTCCTATAACTTGGTTATAGAAATCGCGAAGACACCCCGACCATCAAAAGATAACACTAAGCAGTTAGGTATCCTCTATCCCACTAATACATACAAAATATGTCTATGAACAAGGTGAGACACGATCACTATATTATAAAAGTAGATGTACAAAAATACAACAAATAGAATCAAAGTAACAAATTCCTGATGCAATATAACAGGGAACATTACCCCCATCCCCCTTCCCCCAATGAACAGCACAAGAGTTTGGGGAGGAAATTATGATGGCAAATCTTTTACAGAGGAAGTAGGGGTGAAGAGAAATGTGTGTCACACGACTAACAAGGCACCGAGCATCGTTGCTCTCAAGCGATTACTAGCGATGGATGGATGGAACAAATCCACTTTGGTCGGTGAAACCATCAGTCTCCATCATCTCGTAAAAATATAAAAGTTATTAGAAGTTGAAGTCAACTTTCTTAATGATGAACACAATTGGAGTAAATGGTTCAATTGCCTCCGGATAAGTATATTAGAGGAGCACAATCTTGAAAGGATAGCCTAGATAAACAACCCATGGGTCCCTATATTTCTACGTGCTGAGGAGAACTACACTACCATTGCAAACACTTTTGGTAAAACCTTAAAAGTAGAAGGCAACAATTAAGGACATGTTGATTTATCATATGGTATTGCTTGTATTCTAACCACCACAAAAACTCGCATCAACAATGAGGCGTCGTGTTCATACAACTAGTCATAAGTAATGTGGATCATAGAATATGACTTCGAATGGCACCCATTCTCTTTCAATGCAGGTTCCAACACCAAAATTATATTTTGGAAAGACCGTTAGTGTGGGGATGTCATACTACAAAATCGATTTCTGGGTTTGTATAAACTGAATCTATTAAGAAACATACATTCATGGAGCACCTATGCAGTGAGGGTTTCTCCTGGAGATGAAAATTATGCCCCGGGGATGTGGTCATAGTATAGAAACTACAAAATGTTTACAAGCTATTTAGTTCCTATAAATTATGCACCTCTTCCAGTAATGACTTCTAGATCAATTTAAATGTTGATGGGTGATTCTTAGTCTAAATAATGAGGAGATTGGTAGAATAAAAAATTAACCAAGTCATTAGGCATGTGGTATGTTGGTCAAAGCAAATTCCATTACCTGTTAGATGCTTTGTGGGGGTGGCAATGGGTAGAATCCCTATTGCGTAGGCTTTAAGTCATAGGGGCATTAACGTCCAATTATAGGAATGCAAATATGCGACTACATACAAGAATCAAGAAATCATCTTTTAATTGAATGTGAGTACACCAAAAAGGTTTGCAATTGGATCTTCAGGTGGTGCAGGATCCAAGACAGGTAATTCATAAATGTGAGTTTTTAAACTATGCCGCCTCATGGGTAACTGTCCAACAAAGAGGAAAACTCTCAATGCAATATTCTTTTCTACTCTTTGGAACATATAGAGGGCAAGGAACGAAAAGATTTTCAAGAAGTTAAGTGTAGCACCAACAAAAACTATGGATCTTATCATAGCACAAACTTACAATTGGTGCAGATGCGAAGGTAACAAGTGTGGTAGCTCAGCAGAGTGGAATTGTTCTCTGTTTATTCATCTATCTATGTAATCTCCAATTTTATTGCTTTTGTTTCTTTAATTCTCCACCTCTTAGCTTCTTCTTTGTCGTTTCAAAAAAATTAAAATTTTTAAAATTTAAAATAAAATAAAATAAAATAAAAAACAATTTTTTATGGTATGTATAATGTTTTAATCTTATACGTTTTGTGGTTAGTATCTTGTTGGTTTTGGTTTAATGCATTGGTTGTTTAAAAAAATATAAAACAAGTTATATTCATTCTAGTTCGTATTAGTAAGTTGAGTCAAATATTATAACAAACTAGTTATGAGACACATGTATTACATGAGTTAATTTTTTTTTAATAAAGCTAAATATAAATATCAAAATATTTAAAAACTTTGAATTTATAAGAAAAAATAAGAAAAATAATGAATTACTATAATAGAAATGTTTTTTATATTTTAAATTTAAACAAATAATTTAAATAAATAAACAAAAGAAATTAATAAGCTTTAATTTTGAGAATTTGAAATTAAAAGGTAAGAAGATTAATGAAATTGATATATACATTTATTACAATTAGTACATTAATTAAAATATTACGTGAAATTTAATAAAATAGAAAAAACTTATAAAAAAACATGTGGAAAAAAAATTAAATAACCACAAAATGATATTTAACAAATTAAATAAGAATCTGATAAATAGTAAAAAAAAAATTATTTATTAAAGTAGATTTTTTTATCAAAAAAAAGTTAAGATTTCGCAACAACGAAACAAAGTTTAAACTTTGAAGAAAAAAAATGACCAATTTTTTTATTCGAGTAATCTACAAATCAGCATATTGGTCCGCAATTTATTAGCAATTTATTAGGTTCTTGTACTTAATCATTGTAAATGTATTTTAGTCTTTTTACCAAAATAATACTATATTGTCTTGACTTGTGTTTTTGTCTCTGTATGCGCCTACCCCTACCCAAGAACATGCACCTTAACTTCATTCACTTTCTTAACGTAAGATGTGTTTTCTCTTTAATATCCAACCCCACAGAACATATCACCATCCACAACTTCCATATCTAAAATCAAACTTTCCTTCAATGGGGTCTCTTTAAAAAATACCCTCTATTTGCTCATCATCATCAACATCAACAGGTGATCCTTTAATCACTTATCAAAACCATGTATCCCCACCTAATCACATCACCGACACCTCTGGTTTACCAAAAATTTCACCATCTTTACGGGATCATTCCTCGTAAAGGTACAGTTGTAGATCTCATGATAGGTGTTAAAATTTTCTCGTGTGTTTTTTTGGTTAAGTGTCATTTGTGAAGGTATTATATATTACCCTAATCTTTTATATAAATGATACCAAGATCACGTTTTATTTTTTATGTATATACAATATGGTAAGTTCTTTAGGAGTGTTATCCATAGAAATGATTTGGTGAAAGGGAAATTAACGTACATTTAAATCAAGGTTGTTACGTGGCTATAATCAATTTTGCTATTTTATCTCTTGTACTTCATCTTTTAGGCCAACTCTAATCGAGGACCAAAACACCATTTTGGTGTGAAGATCAACTCTAATCACATATATTTTTTTATCATCAAAATGGTTTTAATTAATAATAACTAGATTATGACCCGCGCTAAACGCGGAAAACATAAAAATAAAATGCAAATTTATATAGATATTACAAAATAATTATAGAAAAGTAGGGTTATTGGTATTATTGAAATGTGTAGAAATTATATTAAAATAGGTAAATATATATAGCATTGAAGGATCTCTTTATAGACAATATTTTTTTATTTTTGTTTTATTAGTTCAATGATTTTGTTTGTCACATATAAGTACCTTCAAACATTTTTTACTTGTGATATGGAAAACAATTATATATAGCCAACCATGCATGAAAATGGATCTACACAAGTATAATCCAACATTTAACAATGCACTTTCAAAATACATTGTTATTTTATGACTATATTGCGAAATATAACTGTTTATTTTAAAAAATAGTAACTTATTTATGTTCCTTCAAAATAAACCACATAAAACCCCCCACAATATTAAATATAAAGAAACCATAACCAATAAATGTGCAACGAAGCTAATCAACGAAGCTAGTCATTCACTATAGAGTTTAATGAAGGAAAAAAGAAACACCCCTTTAGTTTTATTTACTTTGCAAATTATCAAACCTCCATGCAAAGCTTACAACACAATGAAAAAAAAAACAAAAAAACTCTTATGAGGTAAATATCAATTACGATTCTACCTCTTTTCCTCTTGTAACAATTATCTCACTTCAAAACATCTGCTTTTGTGTTTTAGCATATTATTTTATAGCATGAAAGATCCAAGCATTGTTGCATTTTGGTTAATCACAATGCCTCAAATTATGAGAGGATTTAAATATGGTGATAAGGTCAAACATAAAATATGATGGTAATAAAAGATTCTTCTATTTCTTATTTATTTATTTACTTATTTTTTTAATTCAACTTTATTACGAAATTAAATAGCTTCTTTTGTTGATATTAGTGTTTCTTATTTAGAAAAATATGTGATATAATCAACTTCGTGATGCTATAGCAATGAGAAAACTTGGATGAGTAGGAAGTGAGATAAATTTATAATTATTAACTTCAATGAGAAATTAATTAATTATAATTTTGTTATTGAATTTGAAATACAACAAGGATTATATCAATGGATCTTGAACGTGCAAGAAATGATCCAGTGGTAGTAAAGAACATTCCTTACTATAAAACAAAGAGCAAATTAGGGGCAGAAGTGATGAAGCTCAATCTACCACCATGACCTCAAAGCGAGGGGAGGGGGGATCAGTATAAACAAAAAAATTTCATTTGTTTTTAGTAATTTACATATTTGGTCCCTGTGTTTAGTTGATTTTTTTGGTTTTGGTCCCTAAAAGAATCAGGTTGTAGTTTTTGGACCTTGTTTCACTGTTTCATTAAACTTTTATGATTGCCTAAGTTAACAGCCTAACTGTTAGTTTTTTTTAATCACCATTTTGTCTTTGAACCAAAACTAAAAAACATATAGCATAACAACAACAACAACAATATATATATATATATATATATATATATATATATATATATATATATATATATATATATATATATATATATATATTACTTAAGTTTAGAGTAGATTACATTTTTGGTCCTTGAGTATACTTGATTTTTTTTCAGAAGGTTCTGAGGGGTGTTTTTGGTATTTCAGGGTCAAATGCTGACTCTAGTTGAGTGCACACTTCTATTATACCGTGCATTCTTACCTGCCCATGTATGGTACCGATTCTTTTTGAAAAAAGAATACGGGAGCCTATTTTCATCTTTTACAAAATGCTTATATATAACTTTAAAGTTCACATCAATTGTTGAGAAGGTATATTTCTTATTCTTATTTTGTTACTACCGAGACATAAAAAAAACTTTCTAATGAGGTTGTTCATGTCTTTTGTACAACCCGTCTATTATATTATATCATGTCATCTCTTGTCTTGTCTATTGATTTTTTACAAAGGTATACACACATGTAACATCATAGTTTCATTATATATAACATCCAATTTTAACATTGAGTTTACTATTTTCGAAAATATGATCATAGTTACTGATTAAAAAGATGGAACCAAGAACCGAACACAACATCAAAAAAAAAAAAAAAAAAAAAAAAAAAAACATTATACATCCAAATTATAAGTATTCAACAAAGAACCATACGAATGAGTAAAAACATATAATTTCGAAAACAATATCAAACTTACAGATTAAAAGGATTTAAGGAAGAAATACATATATTTATTCGACTAATCAGACTGATAGGAAGGTTGAAGTTTTTTTTGCATTTGTTTTCTACGTGGGAATTATGACATAATGTTTGTGTAAATCGATTATTAAAAAGGTTTGAAATATATATACAAGTCAATATGATGAAAATTAGCAGGTAATCAATTGAAATATCATTTAAACTTAAAATAGAAGATATAATGCTTGAAAGTGTATTGGTTCATAAAAATATCCGAAACTTTTGAAATTTAAAATTAATAGTTTCTGAGATTTCAACATATAATATATTTGGAAAGCAATTTTGAATGAAAATACAGTCTAAATTTAAGGTTTACATTAATAAGGAACCAATTTTGTAGTTATAAGTTTGGAAAGAATTCAAGTATCATTTTTATTCAATCTCTACATTTAATTTCCTAATATAACGGATTGACTTCTTGTTTGATCAAGGTGACGTAAGCAAATTGATCTAAGGATGTAATACTTATAAAGAAAACACAATCAACGGTTCAGATTGTTTTAGATGATGTCATAGGGTTTCTCTTCTACCCTAATAAAGGAAAATGTTATTATCACTTGTCATTCTCTCATTTATTTGGCCACATGTCATTTTGTTATAATTTTAAAATATATATTTATTTTCCACTTGTCAATTATTTCATTATTTATTTCCACTATATCATTAATTTAGTTTCCATAAATTAAACCTACTATAATAACTATTAATTTCAAATTTTAAATTTCAAATTTCAATTTCAAATAAATTTACACTTTAAACATTTGTATTTAACATTTTATTATAATAAATCGTTTAGTACACGGGTCTAACAATTAAACACATAACTTTAATTAATTTATTTTTTGCATGTTTTTTTTTATTTTATAATTTTTACTTATTACATATTTCAAATTCAAATAAACTTTTCATTTAATCGTTCTGTTTAACATTATGTTTTAATTAACCCGTATAATATGCGGGTTTCACAACTAGTTTAATAATATTTAGAGACACGTCAATTATTTTACTACTTTTAAAAAAAAATTACAAATTTTTATACAATTTATTTCACAAATTTTTTATACCTTTTTACGACTTTTTAAAAAACTTTTTATGCAAACCTTTTTAAACATGTTTAACTCTTTTTAAACTTATTTTTCACCATTTTTATAACTTTTTTTATTACCTTTTTTTTTACATTTTAATAACTTTTTAAACTAGGTTACAACCATCTTAAACTTTTTTACAACTTATATATGTTGCAAAAATATAAATAAAAAAATTTAAAAGGTTTGAAACGTTATAAAACCATAAGTAAAAAGGTTTGAATTAGGTTATAACCATCTTAAACTTTTTTACAACTTATGTATGTTGCAAAAATAAAAATAAAAAAGTTTAAAAGGTTTGAAACGTTATAAAACCATAAGTAAAAAAGCTTTGAAAAAATATAAGTCGTAAAAAACTTTTTAAACATTTTTTTTAAAACATCTAAAATGGAATCGTCATTTTTTAATATTTGTACTTATGTTTCAAACTTTTTAAACCTTTTTCTTATATTATTTCAATGAAAAATTTCCAGAAAAATCCTAATATTTTAGTCTAATTTATGAAAAAAATCTCAAACTAAATTTTGTTTACAAAAAAACACAAAATACCGGTTAAAATTTTGATAAATTTTTTTACCGGTTTCGTAGATTTAGCGGGTATTCTATCATTTTTCATTAGTTTGATCAAAATATTGAGACTTTTCTAAAATTACTTAATAACCAAAATATTAAAACTTTACTGAAAATTACCAAGGAATTAATGGATATTATTATTAACAAATCATTTAGAAACGTAACAAATATTTTTTTTATTATAAACAAAGGAAATACATTTATTGTTAGTTTCTAGGAATATAATAGTGGACTAAATACTTATCTATTGTTTAGTGACCACTTCAAACTCACTACTTCCTCATATGCATCGTTGTGGGTGTCATGGTAAGATGTACTATGTGAAAACATTCATACCTCACTTGGTAACAACTATCAGCTAACACATATCTACCGAATGTGAAAAGTAAATCGTGAATGAGAGTTAAGATGGAAACAGGTGAAGGGTGATTATCTATTTAAATTGTCATGCAAAGTTTATTTTTTCACGCTTGATAGATGTGTATAACTCGATGGTTGTTACTAGGTAATGTATAGAAGTTAGGTGGTAGTTATATTAAATAATATAATAAAAGATTTATATGTTCAAAAATCATTGTGTAATGCTATTTTCTAATAACATATAATCTTATATGGTCTCACTTTATAGCAAACAGACACTTATTGATTGTTTATTATATAATTTGATTATTAATAAATATAAGTGGTCATCAAGCAATAGATACTTATTCCATCATTCTATTCCTAGAAATTAGCAACAAATTATTTCATTTGTTTATAATAAAAATATGTGTTATGTTTATAAATAATTTGATGATAATAATATCCATTAATTTCACGGTAATTTTCAGAAAAGTCTGTGAAACTAACGAAAAATGATATTTTCAAAAAAATCTCAATATTTTAACCAAACTAACGAAAAAGGACAAGATACCAACTAAATCTGCAAAACTGAACAAAAAGATTTTTTTTCGATGTTTTAGCTGGTATTCTGTTCTTTTCTCTAAAGAAAATTTAGTTTGAGACTATTTCATAAATTAGACTAAAATATTACAATTTTTCTAGAGATTTCTCTTTTCAATATCCCTAAATTGTTAAAAAAAAAATTAAAAATAATGCAAAAATGATTCAAAAGGCATGTAAAAAAGTTTAAATATGTTGTAAAAATATCTTAACAAATAAAAAAATAGCATAGAAAAATGTTTAAAAGGTAATAAAAAGATGTTTAAAAAAGTATTTAAAAAGTTGTGTGAAAGTGTAAAAAAAATGGAAAAAAGTATTTTTAAAATTGTAAAACTTTGTAAAAAACTTGTAACAATTTTGTAAAGAAAAATTAGGACCAAATTATTAACAAAGCTTGAAACTTAGGCCTAAAATATAAATATTTAAATGATTAGGTAAACTTTTACACACTAAGAAGTATGTTCAAAACTTGAAAACAATTTAAATAATTTGATTTATAAAAATATTAATAACTCTGAAAAAAAAATCTAATCACCAACTTCAAAATGAGGAGAATGTTAACTATAATCTTTAAAGTTATATATATATATATATATATATATATATATATATATATATATATATATATATATATATATATATATATATATATATATATATATGTTCAGGTTCATTTGAGACCATTCTAATTTTGTGAGACCGTGAGACCAAATCTAAAAATAATTTTAAAATACAAAATAAATGGAAAAATCCAAAAAAAAAATTTAAATATTATTTTCGGAACTTGAATTAACTAAAAAAAATATAAAAAAAAATAAAAAAAATTCCATTTTTTTTGAAAAATACGTGAAATATTCTAAATAGAATATATTACACTGACATATTCTAAAAAATAATTTTAAAATTAAAAATAAATGGAAAATTTTAAAAATTCTTTTTTTAAATATTATTTTCGGAACTTGAATTAACTAAAAAAAATAAAAAAAAATTCTATTTTTTTTAAAAATACGTGAAATATTCTAAATAGAATATTACACTGTACATATTTTAAAAATAATTTTAAAATGCAAAATAAATGGAAAAATAAAAAAATTCTTTTTTTAAATATTATTTTAAGAACATGAATTAACTAAAAAAAATAAAAAAAAATAAAAAAAATAAAAAAATACATCTTACGGTCTCACAAAATATAGGTGATCTCAAATGAACCTAACACTATATATATATATATATATATATATATATATATATATATATATATATATATATATATATATATATATATATATATATAAACCCTAATATCGGTATCAAAGCCATACATGTTCAATTATTAGTGTATAAAGATGAAACTTGAAAACGATAAAATGAAACGTGTACATCATAAGGTATGGTAAGCTTTTGGCTACAGTAGGATTCGGAGATTTACTTGCGTAATTCAAATTGTAACATCATTATTAGTCATTATCAGTTATTTTATCTAATTAAAATTCAAACTTTAATGCTAGATAATCATAGAACCCTAATTCGAATTTTGAGGAAGTAATATAAAAGGAAAATAAATTATTTAATTATAAGATAATTAAGTCCAATTATCCTTATAAAAAATTAATATATTTAACTAATGGTTTATTTAAAAGATGTATATTAAATTCATAATTGGTTTAAAAAATTAATTAATTAAATGTTAATTCAGATAATTAAATTTAAACCTTGTGTTTTGAAAAAGTTTTAATATACACTCCACACACACACACACACACATATATATATATATATATATATATATATATATATATATATATATATATATTACAATATGTATAACTAAAAGTCAGTCAACTCAAGAGTAAGACCACATTCACAAAGCCACAATTAGAGAGGTATAAGGAAACAACCTGTAAAATGATCGTAAAATGTCCTTTTCACTCACCGCTTCTTTGTGTGGTGGAGGGTCGTTAGCCGAAAGGGTTTGATAGGACAAACTCACATTAAAATTATAATGTAAAAGTAATAGAACTTTTTATAAAATCTCGCTCTAGTTACTTTAGAAAAAATATGAAAATGTACGATAAGCCATGAAAATACACATCATTAATTTGCAAGTCATTAGTGTAGCGTGCACACTAATGTGGGTAGGGATGACCATATGGATCGGGGAACCGATCGGAACCGGTCCCGCAACCTGAACCGGAACCCGATCGAACTAGTCGGGCTGTGACCGATACTATAGTTTCGTCAATTTTTGGAACCGGTCGTTGGAACCGGCCCAAAACCGAGAACCAGACCGGATAACTCACTCACATTTTGAAAGTTGCATAACTCACTCAATTTAACTTTTTTTGATTTAAATCTTTTTCCTATATGTAGATTATGATTTGTAGTTAAGTTTAGACTATAAAAACATTTGATTTGTTTAAAAACCGAATGAGTTACAAGCCCCGCAAGGAAGGGTGTCAAATTATATATATATATATATATATATATATATATATATATATATATATATATATATATATATATATATATATATATATATATGTTTCAACAATTAAATGTAATCTGACTTTGTTGTTCAAATGTGCATAAGTCACTCAATTTAACTTGTTTTAACTTGAATCTTTTTTCCTACATGTATATTAGGATTTGTAGTTAAGTTTAGACTATAAAAATCCTTGATTTGGTTAAAAATTGAATGAGTTACAAGCCCCGCAAGAAAACGTATCAAATCAAAAAAAAATTATGTTTCAGCAATTAAATGTAATCTGACTTTGTTTTTCAAATATGCATAACTCACTCAATTTAACTTGGTTTGACCTGAATCTTTTTTCTACATGTATATTAGGATTTTTTAGTTAAGTTTGACTATAAAAATGCTTGATTTGGTTAAAAATTGAATGAGTTACAAGCCCCACAAGGAAGGTTGTCAAATCAGAATTTTTTTTATGTTTCATCAATTAAATGTAATCTCACTTTGTTGTTATAATGTTCATATCTCACTCCATTTAACTTGGTTTAACCTGAATCTTTTCCTACATGTATATTAGAATTTGTAGTTAAGTTTAGACTATAAAAATGCTTGATTTGGTTAAAAATTGAATGAGTTACAAGCCCTGCAAGGAAGAGTGTCAAATCAAAAAAATTTATGTTACAACAATTAAACGTAATTTAACTTTGTTGTTCAAATGTGCATAACTCACTCAATTTAAGTTTTTTCGACCTGAATCTTTTTCCCGCACTTAGTTTAGGTTTTATAATTAAGTTTAGAGTATAAAAACGCTTAATTTGGTTAAAAATTGAATGAATTACAAGTCCCGCAAGGAAGCGTGTTAAATTATACCGGTTCCAAAATCGAAAACCCGACAAAAACCGGACCAGAAACCGGAACCGGTAGAACCGCTGGGCCGGTTTGGTTCTTGATTTTGGCTGAATCCGATTCCCGGTTAGGGTCTGGTTCCAGTCGGTTCAGTCCGTTTACTCATACCTAAATATGGGACTACAAAGATGAAATGATGGAAAATACTCGACATTTATGGTTGTTCACGGAGCATGTGTGTTTAACCGACATGGTTATTCACATCTTGTTTGTGATTCTCGACATCCCAGTCACAAACCGAAGAGCATAATATGAGATTAGACATGCCGTTGAATAGTTCAATGAATCTCCAAAGATCTACGAATTTCATATTAGATTGAAATTGGTAAAGTGTTTTACCTACCTAAAATAAATTCACAATTAGATTATGTCGTCCATCTTCTTAATTACGAATGGTATTTATGGATCCTAGCCTTGAATATTAATTTGGGTTAAAATATTATTGATTGAATCAACTAACTAAAATATTATCTCTTATTTTAAATTTCTAGAAATGGTGATCTTCCTTCTCCTCCTCTTCATCCACCGACTCACAACTTTACTCTATTGCCGACTCTCTCAAAGGACAAACTTACTGGTCCAAACTATATAAACTGGATGCGAACTTTGAAGATGACATTACATTATGAGAACAAAGAGTATGTTCTCAACACTCCAGTCCTAGAAATTGATAAATAAACTACTATTGTTGAGGAATTGGTTGAATACAACCAACATGTTAACGACGTCACTAATGTCACTTGCATTATGATTGCAACCATGACACCTAATTTTCAAAAGTCCTATGAGGACTACTGGCCCTATGAAATGAACATGGCTCTTGCTCAAATGTCCCACAAGAGAGAAACGTAAGAGCATTATGAAGTCGTCAAGGCCCTGATGGTGTGCAAGGTAAAAGAACTGGATTTTGTGTGTACTCATGTGTAGAAAATGTTGAGATGTATAGAATGATTGGAGAAGCTTAATGTGAAATTTGACAAGGAGCTTGTCATTAACATGGCGCTCAACTCTTTGCCCAATAGTTATGATTAGTTTATCTTAAAATTTTCATTTGAAGAATACTAACACCACATTAATCGACCTTCATAATCTCTTACAAACTATTGAAGCTGGAACGAAGACATCTCATTCAAACAGTTCTACAAGCACCTTAGTCATGGTTATTCAAATAGGAAAGGGCAAGAAGATAAAGGCATATTCCCAACCCACATGGAAAGGGAAATCCCACATTGTATAGTCCAGTGGTTCAAAGGGAAAGGTCAACTTCGATGCTCCCCCTTTTGGTGATCCGAAAGAAGGCATGTGCTTTCATTGTGGCTAGAAGGGGAATTGGAAGAGAAGCTTCCCTAAGTACCTAGAAGAATTAAGAGAAGCTGAGGGCAAGGTGTTTGGCTCTTCATCTAGTATGTACTATATTGAAATCAATAACACTTATGTTTCAAACTCTTGCATCCTTGGTACAGGATGTGGTTTACACATTTTTTCTGATATGCATGGGCTAAAGGAAAGTGCAGAGGTTGAGCATGGGAAGCAAAACCTGATTATGAGGAAAAGGCGAAAGTCGGATGTTACCGAGATTGGAGTTTATGAGTTTGTGTTTTATAATAGTGTTAGGGTTGATTTAAGAAATTTTTATTATTCATCGGAAATGATAAGAGAGATAATTTCATTTCATGTTTTATTTAGACAATGATATCATTATAGTTTTGACAATAATGATGGTGAAATTTTTGTTTATAAAAATGGTTCATTTATTTTCAAAGTTTATCCTTGTAATGGTGTATATGAAATTGTTGTGCATGCTAATAACAAATGCATCGCCCAACTCCAAAAGGATGGAGTGCTAGTATCGTTTGACCTTAAATCATATGATGGATGTGAATCTTATTTATTAGGCAATATGAAAAAAAATCAACTTTCACTAGTACTTGTGAAACAGGTGAAGGATTGTTAGACCTCGTGCATACTGATGTATGTGGTCCTTTCATATCCGCGACAAGGGATGCTAAATGCTACTACGTGACGTTTACTGATGATTATAGTAGATATAGGTATATCTATTTAATCAAGCATAAAGCAGAAACTTTTGAAAAGTTCAAAGAGTTTAAGCACAAGGTAGAGAATGAATTGGGAAAGAAGATAAAGATGCTCCAATCCGATAGAGGTGAAGAGTATCTTTGTAACGAGTTCAACCAATATGTTAAGGAAAGTGGAATTGTTTCACAATTAATACCTCCTAGGGCACCACAACTTAATGGTGTAAATGAGAGGCATAATTGAACCTTGATTGACATGGTTCGTTCCATGATGAGTCGAGCTTCACTCCCTATATTATTTTGGGCTATGCCTTAGAGATAGCCGCCCATATCCGTAATCTTTTTCCTACCAAGAAGGTTGCCAAACACCTCATGAGATGTGGAAAGGGAAACCTCCCTCGCTCGCACATATCAAGGTGTGGGGTTGTGAGGCTCTCGTTAGGTGTAAGACTCAAGATAAACTAGAACCTAGAGTTGAGAGATTTCTTTTCATTGGCTATCCATATAAGCCATTTAGATACTTCTTCTACAGATCTAGTGAGAATGTGGTCTTTGTATCTTGAAAGGGAGTCTTTCTTGAGAGAGAACTCATATCCAAACATATTAGTGGAATTATGATTGATCTTGAAGAAATTCAATAGTCATCCAATGAAGGAACCTTTGGTGACACTAGCTCTTAAACTAAAGGTGAACCTGTTAAGCCATTGATAGTCTGGTACCTCTTCGTCAATCACGTGGACTTAGCATGCCACCTTCGTTTTATGGTTTTCATATAATGAAACATGGGGATACATTTATGAGGGATTGTACACTGGTAAATTTGGATGGGCCAGCTAACTACAAGGAAGCGATGACACGCCCTAAAGCAGTAAAATGGAAAGAGGCAATGGATAGCAATATCCAATCCTAACTACAAGAAGCAATTCCTCCCTATAGAATTTCGTCCACTCCATTCTAAGGAGTCTACCAGCCCAGTTTCATAACTATCAACGATTTGCAAAACAACCCATGTTCTTTTAATCAGTTCATTTAATCCCAAAATTAATTCCAAATTAATCTCTGATTAAATAATAATTAAATAACATGATTGATAATTAATATACTGGTTTCATAATACATTAATAAATCAATTTATTATTCCAGATAATAAATTCAACCTCTCTCCAAACGTCATCCTATCAAGTTGCTAGGGTGAAGGCAACCCAAAAGGACCATGCTTCTATCAAATCAAGTACATAATAATTATAGTTGTGGGCTTAGACACCTAATCCAACAGTCACCCACTTGGATAAGTCTAATAGCTATAATTGCAAGTATGACTTCAAAATTTGACCAGCAATCGTAGCTTCTAAAAGCCACTGTCAAACTCTGACTCAGTCAGTTGTGTGTCCTTAAGATAAGAGATCATATAATCCTCCGTTCTGCAAAAGATCATGTGGACAAATACATGGAACATAATCCATTTTCATTGTCTAACAATTTGTTTCCCGATTTCTGATTTGTATGACAAGGAACTTAATTGAACACATCAATTCAGTCCTAACCAGGTATGGCACATATGTCAACACAAAACATCGAGGGGCCAAAGATATCGCTTTTACCCCTTTGGGATAAAAGGTACATATAAACTTTGACTTATATGCTTGTACTATTTGCTCATCAAATCATACACAATAATACGTTTTATAACATCTAGTTACTGATGTGTTTACGTATTATCATTGCATTACCAACTCGTAAACAAGAACTCATATATCTCGGTTTAAAGATTATACGATATTATCGTCTCATAATTACTTTTGATAAATTCCATGAAGTAATTCAAATGAGCGTGGGTTTAATCTAATACTCAAATCCCCATTTCTGGAGTACTCATGAATGTTGCAGCAAATCATTGCCATGTCTAAACACTTATACGATCTACAAGCCAATTCATGACAACCTTAATTCACTACTTACTTCTAAAGTATGATCGACTATGGATAATTTGAACAATCCAATTATCCGGGAAGTAAAACATGCAAAAGTGAAACACAATGATAAACAATTGACAAAAGATAATAAACAATACTTATATATAAATCTCAATTGTATAATCATCAAATGTCAATTACATTTATATTGTTACAAGTTTCTAAAATATCTATCTAATCACTAAAACTAATATCATACTTCAGACCAATGCTCCTCGCATGTTGAACGTGTTTAATTCTACCGAGACCCTTTGTGAGGGGATCTACAGGATTCTCTTCTAACGATACCCTATTTACGACAAGGAGTCCTTCTTGTACCTGATGTTTGATGAAGTGGTATTTTCTGTCAATATGTTTGCATCTTCCATGATCCCTTGGTTCCTTGGTCAAGGCAACCGCTCCTTCATTATCACATAAAATCTCCATGGGCTCCTTTATGGCTGTCATAACTCCAAGGTCTCCAATGAAGTTCTTCAACCATATAGCCTCCTTTTACGCTTCACCCGCGACTATATACTCTAACTTACATGTTGAATCAACCACGGTTTCCTGCTTGGAACTTTTCCAAGTTATTGCTCCTCCATTGAGTGTAAACACCCAATCAGATTGAGAACAAACGTTATCCCGGTCTGTCTGAAAACTGGCTTCACTATAACCAGTAACTCTCAAGTCATCACTTCCACCAAGTACAAGGACCCAGTCCTTAGTCCTTTGCAGATACTTAAGAATAATCTTGACTGCTATCCAGTGAGCTTTACCCAGGTTCCCTTGATATCATCTGACCATGCTCAAAGCAAAAGCCACATGTGGGCAAGTACATGTCATAGCATACATGATCGAGCCAACGACGGAAGCATATGGAACTTGACTCACTTCTGCCATCTCGACATCAACACTCGGACTCTTAGACTTACTCAGCTTGGTATTTCTCTGGATAAGTAACTCTCCCTTTGTAACGACCCAATTTTCAAAGTAAATTTTTCATTTTAGAATAAGCAAACATATTCTCATACATTAAGAAATCCAGTTATAATTTTTTTCAAAACATAAGTCAATACAACTTTTATTCCAAACATCAGTGTCCCATAAAGTGTATGCGAGAGAGTGCACGCCGCGCCATCACACCTTGCCCTTGGGATCTGAAGTACCTGATACCATAAATAAAAAAAAAATTAAAATTAAAAAAAAAACCTGTAAGAATAAAGCTTAGTGGGTCCCCTAGAGCATACCCCACACAATCCACATAACATGTCAGCTATAAAAACTACATCTACCACGTAACACATATAAATTAGCTATAAAGCTACCTCTACTACATAATGAATATCAATTAGCTATGCAAGCTACCTCTACCACATGATACATATCAGTTAGCTATAAAGAAATCTTTACCATTAGCACAAAGGCTATCTCTACCCTTAGCCATAAAGGCTATCTCTACCATTAGCCCTGTAGGCTATCTCTACCACTAGCTCTGAAGGCTATCTCTACCATTAGCCCTGAAGGCTATCTCTACAACCAACTGTAAAGCTATCTCTACCACATATCAATGCATAACAATGCCACACACCTCTACATGTTAAGTATACCAACTATCATAAAATGGGTCGGCCTTGGTGCCTTAGACCCTTTGGTATGGTGAGAAGACTCACCTCAAATGCAGAAGCTTCCTAAAGAAATCCTTAGCTGCTGCCCTGTCCACTTCCTGAACCATCAATACCGATCAATATACCTAATTAGCAATTGGGTCCCATACCATGATCCTTAATCCATGCATGGGTGTAAAATGACTATTCTACCCCTGGCCTAGTATGATCCAAAACTAATGCTCGAATCCCAAAACAAAAACCAACACTAAGTAGGCTTTCCTAGCCCACTAATGGTAAACTAATGGTCTAATTTGTTCAATTGGGCCCAATCTCTATAATGGGCCTTACTCTAAGCCCAAAAATATTCTTAGCCTAAAACATCTTACTCTTGATGGCCCACTAAGTCCTAAAGACCCAAAGTCCACTGCTTGGTCCAACCCGAGGCCCAAAACACTACAAGCCCAAAACTGATGAGTACGCGGGGCATACTTCTATGTATGCTAAGCGTACTGACTGAAGGTAGTTTACGCTGTGTGTACCTTCATGTACACCCAACATATGCCTATGTCAAGCTACTTTTCCATTAAGTTCTTAGTACTCGGGATTTCAACATCAAACTTCAGATCTAAGTCCATTAAGACGTCTTAAGGCATAAAATTGGCAACTTTATGCCTTTGCATGCTTCATATGCTCCCAACAACCCATTAAGACCTTTCCAAGGGTCTTGATCCATGCATGAGGCTAGAATACTCATCAAGATTGCATTTTTATGAAGTAGATGGACCAAAGGACCTCAGATCTACTCTTCTTAAGCTCTACAATTGCTCAACTCCCAAGAGATAGTCCATAAACTCATAAGAAACATCAAACAAGTCCTAACCTAGATCTCAAGCTATAAGATAACAAGGTAGAAACTTTATACCTTCTGATACTTGCAAATGAGCTGGAGAACCTGGATCCAAAAGCTCTTCCCTTATTAGTGAGACTCCAAGATGATCACTCCTTTTTCAAGAACACTAAGATGCACTCCAAGGTGGCCTTACAAGCTCACACTCTCACACTTAGGGTTAGGGTTTCGAAGAGAGGTCAAAGGATGAGAAGGAGGCTAACCCTAGAGGGTGTAATGTTCTTTACATAGTGTCACACCCTAAAAACTAGGGTTTAGTGACTCTGAGCGTATGTTGGGCGTACTCCTCGTACGTGGGTCGTACGTCTCCAATCACCTGCGACCATTTACTCCATCTACGCTGGACGTACCCCAGCTGACGTTGGGCGTACTCTTGTGTTGGCCACCTTGCATGAATGGGATCTTCTTGTGACTAATTTCCATTAGGGGCTAAAATTGACTATAATTTCAAAGTGTCATAACTCCTTCATTCTAAGTCCGTTTCTGACGAACTTTTTATCCATGAAAAGGTGGCGGGAAGTCCTACGCTCCCATCGACACCTCCAAGCCTAAAACCTTCCAGATAAAACTCGGGACCCATAAAAGACCGAATCACCCCTACCCTTTGGCTTTCAAGACCCTAACCGTGTACTTTCAAATAGGGTGTTACAACTCTCCCCCACCTAAACTAGACTTTCTCCTCGAAGTCATGCATCGCCATCCCCGACATACCAGACTACCTGAATACCACATCCATAAACCTGAGAATACCCCAGTCTTCCCAAGGCAATCAAAACCAACCCTCGCAGGGTTCCAGAATCCGAAGATAAACGATTTCCTTATAACCTGATCACATCCGCTCCATCTGAAACCTAAAGCATCGAGATGGTCTGTATTCGTGACAGACTGCTCACATCGAATCATTGTTGAACTGATTTCACAAGAGACCTGCCTATATAGAATTCTTCCCACTTGTAATACCTTGAGGCTTCTTAAATAACAAAAGTCACCGACCAACTGCGACTACCGAAAAACACGCAATTCCATACACTAACTCTAAACCACCAAAATTGCTCCTGCTCCTCTTGTTTCCACATGGATGCTTTCCTGAAGAACAGTCGAGACCTTCCTGGTCGCAACTCGCCTACCAACTATCAAAACACCGGACACCTTCCCGACTGCTGAGCCGGAGACACATGTTCATCAGCCCCACATGACCTCCGAAGGACACCTCCTCTTTTACCCTGGATATTGGATAACTAATTTAGATTCTTGATTATGGGTCGAGATCCGATTATTAATTGAATATTATTTGATGGTGTTAGCGTACGAGAAGTTTTTCGGATCAGGAAACTGAGATTTTATTAGAGAGATTCAGCAGCTTGAGGTAACTTTCCTCACCCTATTTAGCGGGTCAAAGGCACCAATGTCGGCCCATGGTTTATTATGATTAGGATGCTAGTTTTCTGTATGACTCTGCATGTATCATTTCTGATATGTTTACCGGGTGGGGCCTGATGCCGAGTAGGGTCAGATGATTATATTGTATGTTATTTATCTTTGTGATTTGTACGTGTGTTTATGTATTTGTATGTATACATGGAGGGGGTCGATGCCAGGCAAGGCCTGATGACTGAAAAATATGTTCCGAGCGGGGATCAATGTCGGGTGTGGCCTGATGACCGGTTGGGGCCATTATATGTTTGATATGTATGGTATGTGTGACAACCTGATATTTCGAGGCAATATGATGGAACGCAAGTCAAATTTAGGTCAAAATTTAACTTTCCTAAAATCTTATTTGGGTTAAATAAAGTAGTAGGAATCATATCAAGGTTTTCGTACATATAAAGAACCCTAAAATCCGAGTTATAACGAAGAACTTATGACCAACCGAAGATTCTCGGCAAAACCGGCAACACTAAAAGACGTAAAACGCGAAGTTTCAATACAATAATTTTTAGCCTTAGGTATCTAAATGAAAGTTTTAGATATAATTAAACCGTAAATGTACATAAAAAGCACGTCCAACTCTGACTTAATATGAGGAAGTTATGATTTTTCGAAGTTTCAGACATAGCAGTAGACAGCTAAAAACTCGAAATCGAGATCGAGCGGATTTTTGCCAACATGACCTAAACGAGAATCGAAGATCTCATCAATGGTATTACAACGGTAAAAAGTCTGGCAAAAACAGACATCGGATGAAGGAGTTATGGAATTTTAACGGACTTTTACTGTCCCGACCTATTAAAAATATAATATTAAAAATAAAGTCAAAATTAGCATACGGAGTCTAAACAAAAGTTGTAGATCGTAGTCTCACCTACGTGTGGATATAAAGAACGTTGAAAACGGAGTTCGTATGAGGAAGATATGAATTTTTGAAGTTTACTAAATAATTAAAATATAAATTTAATTAAACATCCGGTATTATCCGGAGGAGTCATCGGACCAATCCAGGTTATGCCCAACGTACTCGGATGCTAGGCTCCGGCTCATCCACATCACTCCGATGCTTCAACCGAGGATGCGGTCATGCATGACAAATGAGTACGCCCCGCGTACTCTCGTACGCCCAGCGTACGCGAGGCTTTCAGCCCCTATAAAAGGGATGCGATGGTGTCGGCCATTTTTGCTCATTTCCTCCCTTTCTCGCGCCGAAGCTCTACGTTTCAACCCTCGGAGCCATCCCGAAGTTCCGGTTTTCATATCCAAGTTGGGAAGGAAGTTTTACGCTCCCGAGATCCCCGAGAAATCCGCTTTCTCAAGTAGAAGTTCTGCTCGGTTTTCGTCTCGCTTTCTTCAATCAATCAAGTGAGTTCATACCCCTTAATTAACCATTTAAATGTTTTTAAATGTTCATAAATTCTTTATAGGGGGATACAAGTTGAATCGTGTTTAGTTATTATATCAATCACATGTCATTAATAACTAGCATGCAAATGGATTTACTATACGTTAACTGTTTTACCAAACAGATTTCTTCAAATGACTTTCTTAAATGTTTTTACATGTTTAAATCTCTTTATCAAACTGTCTTACACACTGTAAGTTCCTTTCAAACTCTGTTACAAAGGTGTTTTCAAATAAAGGTTTTCCTTATATTCAAACTGTCTTATCAAACAAAATACTTTCAATCGTTTTATAAACTGACATCAAGTCGACCTTTTCTTAGATATTAATCTTTTTCAAAGGTTTTACAAAACTTCTTTTATGCTTTTATATTATCAAATGCATGCCCATATATGTATAGTTATATAAGTCATGTTTAAAGGACTTAGGGAGGCTAACTCACTCTATTTCCTTTTACTCGTTGGGATGTGGCTATGGGATATCAGTTATCTGTCCGAATGTTGTCTGAATATTAGTTATATATCATGTGTACATATGTAGACATAAAAGTTTTCCTCAGTCAGTTCAGTACCTTTGGGTAGCAAAGGCATACTTCAGGTTATACACGTACATGTTAGTAACTGTTATAGGTATAGTTAGGAGATACCACTTACTATTCCAAGTATAGGCAAAACATACAAGAGTCAGTTCATTCATAAGTCTGTACTAGTACATTACATGATACATGAGTACGTTTACATAGATACGCTTACATGAGTACTTTTACATGAATGCCTTTACATAAATACTTTTACATAGATACTGTATGATAAGATACTATTACATATTATTAGTGTAGATATTATTAGATTAGATCTGTCGATCCTAGTACCAAAGGATACTATAAGGGGTTAACCACTCCTAATCCCTCAGTTAGCTACAGAGGTAAATGCACATCTACGAATGTCTACGGTTGATACCATTACAGGTATACTTTAAGGGACTAACTATTCATACACCCAACTGTTAGCTATAAAGGTAAATGTACATCTGCGGATGTCTTAAGTTAACACTGTTAGTTATCCTAGTACGAAAGGATAATACTTAGGTCATTATATTATTTCTTCCTTTACTTTGTGACACATTCACATGATTGACGAGGTAGGATATATTTGATATAGATAACTAATTTCCTTATTACCTTTATAATGTGACTCATACACATAAACGATGAGGTATACTATAGTTTTATACTAATAGTTAAAACAGGGAAAAACCATCACATTTACAGAGATGGTTACCTTCAAAACCGTAGGGTCTTGGTAGAAGATTTCTTTTATAGGGATCATAGGGATTTCTAGGGTTATTCAAACGCTTTCCATTTTTTACAAACATATACATACTTATACGAACTTTCTTTCAAAACAATGTCAAGACTTTCATTACATGTTTTACGAATCAAGACACATTAATACTTATGAATTCACCAGCTTTATTGTTGATACTCGCATTCAAAATAACTTGTATTCCCAGGTCACAAATAGATAGGTACGACGACCAGGCTTTGTGAAGACGGAGCAGTCCAGACTCATCTTATTTTCTGATTGTTCATTTTATTGTTGTATATTATGAAAGAACACACTTGTAATTACAATTGTACTATTAATGCAATGGATGATGTTGTTGCCTGTTTACTACTTTACATTGTTGTGATACATTACATGACGTCCTCCGCCCCAAAACGTTTCCGCCGTTCCCGGTTTTGGGGTGTGACAGTATGTGGTATTTTTTGAAACTCACTAAGCTTTGTGCTTATGATTCTCAGTTTATGTTTTAGGTACTTCTGGTTCGAAGGGGAAGAGCTCAGGATGACTGCATTCCAAACACCACATTGTTCTTAATTTTACATTACTCTGATGTACTTGGATGTTTATTAATACACTTTGATTCACTATGGTTTTTATGATGTTCTTTTAGATAATGGTTTTATCAATTTAAAAATCGAAATTTTTAGTCTTAATTTTTGGTACATTACAAGTTGGTATCAAAGCCTTAGTGTGAGGGATTTTGGCATACTCTCGGGTGTGTCTGAACTCAAACTGAGGTTTTGGTAGCTGTTTCAAACAGAAATGCTTTGTAAAAGGGTTTTCTAATAAAAGAAAAAGGTGTGATGCATACAATCAACCGAGCTCAAGTAAGTTTTCCCAGAATACCCATACATGTTTTATGATATCCATTGATTTGTGAACCTTTGAATCGTGTGCTAGTTAGGGCTAAGGATTTGCCTAGGATTTTCATGATAGAGTGCTAGGAGAGATGCCTTTGTATGCCTATTGTATAAGCTTGTAGACTTGCATACTAGTATTGATCTGTCAGTGATAGGATGACATGTTACGTGTGTTTGTTCAAGACGGTGCTATCAACTATGAATACGATGTTCCAACTAAGGAACATACATGTTGGAAGCTCACTAACCCCGACAAACATTTTTGGAACTGCAAAAACAGCTTGGTAAGCTTCGATCTAGCTTGATTTGTTGATGCGAGATTTTTTAGGGTTTCACTATAAAAAAACCCTTACATTACCAAAAAAAACCCTAAAAATAATTTTGATTATCTTGGTTTGCATTTGGTGATTTGCGATTACGTTTTGATGTTGTATTCATGTGGGTTTGATACAGAAAAGACTGAGGAAATGTGATTACTTTGAATGGAATGTGTGATTCCAAGAATAGCATACATATGTATAAGTTGTTGGTAGTTTCTCCAGTTGTTGGGTATGTTTGTTTTGTTTTTAAGTTAGCTAATTAGTGTTGTGGTGTGAAGCTTTTGGTGTAGCTATAGTGTAAGGTGTATGTATTGGGATGTGAAGGTTTTTTGTATCTTTTGTAAAGTCACCCTAAAGTGGTAATGTGTTGCATTTTGTATCTTTTGTAAAATCCCAAAGATAGTTGCTAATTATCATAAATGTAAAGTCCCAATGACATTTAACAAGAATGGAAATGTTTATGTGGATAGTGGAATGGAATTGTTTATGTTATTCAAAGGAAACATGCATGTATGCTTTCATTTCCTTATATTAATATAATTATATTGGTTGAAGTGGTCCATGTGAAAGTACCAATTGTATGGGGACTATTTGCATACATAGTGGATGTTTTATAATTGGGGAAATGGGACCTTTCAACCCGTTAAAGTAATATATATGGTACCATATACCACATTGACATTCATACACATAATTCCAAACTATTCCATACATAATTTATAAACATCCATCACCTTTTCTTATAACTAAACACATTAAAAGACAACATTCTTTGATTAACTTAAAATGGCAACATACTATTATAGTTGCCAAAAATTGCCATATTACACAAACACAAACACAAATTCAAAATTACAATAATCCTAATAGACTTACATTAAATCCATATTACATTAAATCCATATTACATAAACACAAAGTGAAATACACAAACCATAACACCCTACCCTAATGAATTATAAGAGCTTTTCCTTGGAATTTCCTGGATCATCAACACCACCAACTGTCTTTCCTAATTTGATCTTCAATATTCTCTCTGACTTTCTTCTCCTTATCCTCTTCAATATATCTGAAATTGGTCTAACCTACTGCAGTTGCACATTAGGAACCTCAACAGCTTCCTCAACCATAACATTTACTAGACCCTGACCATCTTCAAACACACCATTAGCTTGACCCTGACCATCTTCAACCACACCATTAGCTTGACCCTGACCACCTTCAACATTTTCAACCTCAACATTAGCTTGACCCTAGAAATCATTTTGATTAGTATCCACCTAAATTCGATTCAATTCAACCTCATCATGTTGTTGAGGTTCACTTGTACTAGCCTACATTAGAGGAAATAATTATGTAAGTGGATTAGCACATGTAAATAGCTTTAAATAGAAAATGGTTTTACCTGGCCTGCTTTTTCCTTGCACAAAGTTTTTGTTTCTTGTTTTTCCTCTCATTTACATATTGGGGTCTTCTTTGTGGACAAGTAGCCTTATTGTGACCTATCTCCTAGCATATATTGCATTTTATTTTCTTTCCTGCCTTAGAAACCTTGTGTTTTCCTTTATTCTATGTAGTGGAATTCTTCCTACTAGTATTTAGCCTACCAGGCATCCTTCTACTAATAGGAGCCAATGGTGGATCATAGTAGGTCTGTTGCCACATGTCACTCCCATTCATAGGGGCAATTCTGTAACTGTATGCCTTCCTAAAGGTTGCCATGTTATACATCTTGTCCACATAGGCTTCTACATCACTATTAAGATAGGATACGCTTGCTATAGAATGAGCACATCGATATCCATTCAATTTACACAACCTACAGGAACATGTTCTCCTTTCTAAGTCCACCTGATATGCATCTAATGCTACCCTACCCTCAAACTAGATTAATCCACTAGGCAGAACCTAATAATCAATACACATCATGTGCGACCCATCCTTCTTTTTCATGAACAGGATTGGTGCTCCCCATGGGGATCTACTCGGACGAATAAGTTTGTTGTATAGCAGCTACTGGAGCTGCATAGATAACTTATGCATCTCATGCAGAGTTAGACGATACGACACCTTGGCTATCAGAGCCGCACCAGGCATCAAATCAATATGGACTTCCACCTGCCTCTCGAGAGGCACCCCAGACAACTCCTCTGAAATATATCAAGAAAATCTCACACAATAGGTAACCTACTCATTTCTAGTGTAGCCTCCACCCTCGAATCTGAGACATAAGACAAAAACCCATATCAACCATACTGAAGGAGTCTCGAAGCCCGCACAGCCAAACAGAGGGTTGGCCCATGCGAGGCTTTCTCTCCATGGATAACCAATGCCCTCCACTTGGGGTTCGAACTCTCACCAGCTGGTGTTTGCAATCTATCATGGCCCCATTAGGTCCCAACTAGTCCATCCCAATGATTACTTTCAACCCTCTCAAAGGAATCAGAAACAAATCAATAGGAAACCTCTCGCACATATCCAGTGCATTCCTCTGAAATATCCTCGCAGCGCTCACGATACGATCATCCACAATCTCCAACTCGAGTAGGGAATCTAAAGCCCCTGGAGCATCTCAAAACTTCTTGCTAATTGCAAGAGATACAAATGATCGGGTAGCCCCTAAATCAAAAAGAACATGATCCGATAATCCATTGACCAAAAAGGTCCCCATACAAAATCACAATAATACAAGCATAAATAATAAAATAAATAATATAGGAATAGATCATGTAACGATCTGTTCTGAATCGACTCCTAGTCTAAGGCGGTGGCTCGAAGGTCGGTCATTATAAGGATTGTGGCTCTTGGTAAGGTAAGATCAAGGCCCTTCTGGGTGCGGGTGATGTATTAGAAGTGATCCGGATGTTCGGTTCGTGTTTTGAAGCCTAGGGGTATTTCGGTAAAGTGGCGGTTCGGACTTTTGTGGAAAATGAATTTTTGTTCGGAAGGTCTTAACAAAGTTTTGATTCGTTAAAAGTGTAGGTATTTTCTTCACCTTTCCGTGGATATAAGGATCGTCAGAATCGGGCTTATAACAAAGAAATTATGGCCTTCGGAAGTTTTGTGGTTTTCAGGCTTAACTAAGTACACGGGGCATACACAAAGTTTACGCGGGGCATACTAGCAAAGAAGGTATTACGTTTGGCATCCCATGGAGTATGTTGGGCATACGGACTAGGAGGATCGTGAATGTTCCCCGGAGTACGCTAGGTGTACCATACGTACGCTGGGCGAACTCTAGTCAGATCAGAACCCTATTTTAGGGTATTGGACCCTATTTAAACTCCTAATCTCATAACTTAACCCTAATATCTTCAGCCTCCTCCCCTCTAAACCCTAGAAATCATCTTATACTATTCATGGGGGCATTTTGAGCTTATGGGGTCCATTTTTGGAGTGTTTGGCCCATTTTCAAGAAGGTGGAGTTAGATGCAAAGATGGAGATCAAGAAGAAGCTTATGGATCTAGCTTTTGTGACTCATTTTCAGTTTAATGAAGGTATAAAGCTCTGAACTTGACCACTTAATGCTTAGATCTATTATGTAGAGTTTTTGGATCTTTTTGATCCCAAGAATGGAGCTTTATGGTTCCAAATCTGTTTTTAGGCTTAGGGTTGCTACCCTTGGTGCTAACTAAGTCCCTAATCTAGAAAGTTGCCATCTTGGAGGTATTAATGGATTCATGCAAGATTTATGGTCATTTTCATGGAATTAGAATGTTATACTTTGATTTTGGGTTCATGTGGGTCATATAAGTCACCAAGTCAGTGACTTTATGGAATAAGACGTTAAGTAGACCACAGATCTGTAATTTGGTCCATGGGTTTGAAGCATTAAGCACTTAATGGATTTTGTGCATCAGTCGTTTGTACATTGGGCGTACAATGAAGTACCATGCGTGTACAACCCTTTTTCCCAGTACTCAAAGCGTATAGAAGAGGTACACCTGGCGTACGCTCTTAGGAGGTCTTGGGCCTTTGTGGACTTCAGACCATAAGGCCCTAATGATTTTGGGCCTGGATTTGCTGATAGATGGGCCTGAATGTATCTTTGAGCCAATAATGGAATAGTTGGGCCCATTGGGCCTTGTGGACCAATATAGAAATGGACTTCACATTATGGGCCTCGTTGGGGCCAATTTGTGGACTAGGTTGTTGTGGGCCTTCGTGGGCCAAATGGGTCAAGGTTATTAACTGAGGAGACTATTGGGCTTTAGTATAAGGTCCATTAGAAAGGTTCAGGTCCAATTTGGAAAATTAGGCCATTGATGGTTTTATGGACATTATAATGTTGGGCTTTTGTTTTGGGTTTGGGCCTTAGTTTTGGATCATATAGGCCAGGGGTAAAATGGTCATTTTACCCCATGCATGGATTAAGGATTATGGGATGGGGCCTAGTTGCTAATTTGGGCATATTGAAGTGGCAGCTCGGGAAGCTGGCGAGGCAGCAGCTAAGGAATTCATGGGGGAAGCTTCTGCAGTGCGAGGTGAGTCTTCTCACCATACCAATGGGTCTAAGGCACCAAGGCCGTCCCATTTTATGTTATGTGGTACACTAGATGTAGTAGAGATATGTGGTATGATAGTTAGCTTATTCTAAGTGTTATGCTAGTGGTTATATGATATATGTTAGGCTAGTTGTCTTTATGATACTTGCATGGAAGACCTCGGGGGGAGCCTATGGCATTGGATGTAAGATCATGTGGGGTAGCCCATGGCATTCCTAGGTAAAGACCATGTGGGGTAGCCCATGAAATTGGATGTAAGACCATGTGGGGTAGCCCATGGTATTCCTAGCTGAAGACCATGTGGGGTATTGAGCATTCTAACACTCCTAAGACTGATCGCAGTGCACACACCCAAGATTTCCGTAATGAATGATTTTGGGATGACCTCTGATAAATGTTTTACTTAATGATGATTTGAAATGTTTGGAATGTTGGGTTTTGAGCATTCTAACACTCCTAAGTGTACATGCAACCCTAAATAACTTGGATCTATGTTTTCTCTATTATACATGCAAATATGAATATTCCAAGGTATTGCCCTATCTAGCATACAATCTTTTGATATTTGAGTAATATAACAAGTTAGAATACATACCTCTTGATGTGGTTTGACTCCATGAAGCTCAAGAGCCTATTGTTCCAAGTGTGACACCTCAAATGGTTCACACAACATCATCAACACTTGGAATAACCATGAGAAGAGATACATGAACTCTAGAAATCGGCTTCCCCTCTTGTGTATACACTAGTGCCAATTTCACTAACCAATGGGATCTTTATATAGTGTGGCTATTAGGGATACACCATGTAACTCATGACTTTACCCATTCCTTATGCTCCATGGGTTTTAACCTCCATGGAGTATCCATGGGTCACCACAGGGGTTAAACCCAACATAAGGAATCATGGATCATAAGCCCACATATATAAGAATGAATGATTTACACAATCAATCCCCATATATTTAATAAGTCTCTTTTGATCACTAAATTAAGTCCAAATTAATTCTTGATCAATACTAATTAAATAACATGATTTCATATAATATATTAGAACTTATAATATATTAATATGTCGCAAATGTCCTCTCCTCACAAACAGTCTATCCAAATGTTCCGATGCCATGCAACCCAAATGGACCATGCCGAGTCGGGTCAAGTACATACCAATTATAGTTACGGACTTAGACACTAATCCAACAGTCTCCCACTTGGATAAATCTAAAAATATTATTGCGTATGACTTCAAAAACCAACTGGCAATCGTAGCTCTTAAAACCCACTATCGAACTTTGACCTTGTCGATGAACTTTGACCTTTATCAATGACTTGTCCATTAGATAAGGGATGATATATTCCTCCATTTCAGATATCATATGAACTGAGACATGGATTAAAATCATTATATTTGCGCATTTGTTGCTTCCCGATTTCCGATTTATGACGACCTACTAAATGAACAAATCACATTAGTCCTGGATTGGCCAAGCACTTCGGGGTGTCATCACTAAATCATCGAGGGGCCCATAAATATCATTTTTATCCCGAAGGTAAAAGGAATGGATAAACTTCGACTCATATGGCTTGTTCTACTACTTGTTGAATCATACACAAAGACACGTTTTATAACATCGAGTTACCAATGCGTTTTTATGCAATCAATGTATAACCAACTCATAGTAACAACTCATATCTTTAGGTTTGAAGAATATAAGATATTATCATCTCATGATCACTCGTGATAAAATCCTTGAAGTGATTCCAATGAGTGTGGGTTGAATCCAATACTTAGAACTTATGAGCACTCATGAATGTTGTAGCACCACTTGCTATGTCCCATACCTTGGACTCGTGACAGTCTTGATTCATATCTACTTCCAACATATGACCGACTGTGGATAGTTTGAATAACTTAGTTATTCAGGAAGAATGACCTAGTTATTCTGTAATTCAAAAATGCAAAGTGAAACACAAGAATAATCGAATCCAATATGGCCTCAGAACTTATGAATATAAATAAAACACCTTTTATTCATCACCATATTGATTACCCATCATTCATTACATGTTTTTTTAAACTATCAACTTTATACTTGAATTAAAACAATATTTGTCCCATGCTCCAAGCATGTACACTAACCAAGTATGCATACTGAGTTTGTCTATGATCTTTACTTTGTGAAATAGATTGATTGAACATAATTTCGATGATTCTCATTTCACAGTCCCAAATCCTTACCGCAAGTTCAAGAATTCCAAATTCATGCCATTTACCTGAATCTATTAGATTCCAAACTTATATGCATCGGTCCTCTTGTAATGATTATGCACAAAGTCTGAAAGACTTGTCAACAGACATTATAGAGTATTCCAATGGAGACCAACTCCATGGAACCAAAGTCTTATCTTCAAAGCTCATTGACTTTGAACATTCTTCTTGCATTAAGTTTCCTAATCTTACACAGATTTAATGAATAACTTCCACCTATGGGAACCACTCCATATTCCCATTTTGACTATCACTCCTGAACAAGATTTGCCTCTTTTCAGAATATGTCAATATGGTTCTTCCAAAATTAACATTATACTTCCAATTGTCCCTGAGCAACCAATCATTGGTAAACCTTAGATTGTCCTCGACAATTGCTTAATTATTTTAGTCATATCCAATTCTATACCTTTTCTGTTCTTAATGCCCCAGGCATTTGGAAAATTTTAGAAAGGATGAATATTATAGAACATGCAATCAATCCTATATCCGAAGCATATGGGACACGATTCATGGTGTCTCACATAAAGACATGATACTAGACCAATCCTTTTGCTACAATGTTTTTATTTGCCAGGTTCTCATAATTCAGATTATGAAAAGGGATGCCATAATTATAATCGAATTTTAGAACGCAAATAATGTACCCATATATAGAATTTCCTTATGTTGAGCCATTCCAATACAAAATTTATATATATCCTTGACTAAAGATGATTAAAACCTCAATCAAAGCTTTTGTAGTTGAGATGAAGTATAATTGCCCCTCCCTTAGTTATAGCAAAACAACTTTTCAACCCCTGCAACTTCACAAATTGAAACTTTTGTTTTCTATAATTAACATTGCTATCTTGCAACACTTTATCATAATTATCATGCTCCCACTAACATGAGAATTATCAACATAACACTTATGCTCCCACTAGCTTTGATATGTACTCAGAAATCAGCTGGACTTCTAGACATCAATACTTTATTAACTTCCTTACCAAAGTTCAGACTTCTGATACAAGATGTTTTGATAAGACTTTATCAAAATAACACACCTTTCCTTAGATAGCTCACATGTGTGTCTAACCAAATGTTAGAACTATGAAAAGGGATGTCGTGATCATAGTCTTAATTGTTTAGACCTTTTCCTTTTCTCACAAGTCCATGTTAGTGTATCGTTTAACCACACACGCTCCACTAACAACTTTGAGAATCCAAATATCACAATTGCTATCTACCTAAAATCTACTTAGTGAAAGTGTTTCCTCACCATCATTTTCATGAATCAGAGAGAAACCTTATGACACTTAGATTTTATGGTGTGTGTGTTCTTATCCATGTGAATTTGTCAAAACCATAATCACAAGACAAGGTTAGTGACAAATCCAAACTCATATGGATTGAACTTGTGCAGTCTTAACTTCTTGCCACCTGGCACCTCAAGGGTCTGTCATTGCTTCCAACTTGTTATGCAACCAGTTGAGAACTCTCAGAACTCATATGCAAAGCCAACTTTAACTGGAATGGACACAGAAATAGAAATGTGTCAACATGATAGGTTATAAACCTCACGGCGTGTGCTAGTGTCAAACTTCAGGTTTTTATTCTTGATTAGATGAAATTCTTTCAGGATCTTTAAGACTCCCACTGTTGTCTTGACATATAAGACTATCTTGCCAAATATTCAAGTGATAGTATAGATTCTTTATGAAGACAAACACTCCACATAATTGGCCTTAGTTGGTCTTTGTTTTATCCAAAACATCACAACTTACCAATTTCAAATGCACAAGAGCAGGACACTTTTACTCTTACATTTGACAAGTGTTATAAACCTTTCTTTAAGATATGTCACTCAAGTTACAATCTTGAAGTATGCTATAGAATTGTTTTGGAACGAAGTACGACTCACCTTCTTGATTTAACCATTTCAGCAATTCTTGAATCCTCTTCTTAGCCATATGTGATATCCCCTAATTTCTCGGCCAGAAAAGACCGATTTAATTTATGCTTTTTAAAATAAAATCAGAGAAATCTTTTTAAAAGATGTTGCAGAATTGGTCCCCAAAACAAATGGCCTAGAATCCAAACATCGCTCATCGTCCTCCGACTATGCCCGGGGTCCACTACCTGTAATCATAAAAAGTTGAGTGGGTCAGGCTTGGGAGCCTGGTGAGGAAATAGGGTTTTCAACCCACAATAATAATAATCTTATTAAGTTCACCAATCAACAATTATCCTGATTACCCATTCATGTTGTCCTCACTTTATGTCCCTAAACACCTATTACAAAGGACCTAGCCTAAAGATTATCATCGAGATGGACACTACTGCTAAGGGGACTCCTCAGCCATACATGTCCTAAAGGCAACCATGAGGGGGATTGGAGTACGCCAATGAACATTTAATTTATCAACACCTACAAGTTGCGAACTTGCTAGTGTGCTACTGGACTGTCTAGAAAGGTATGTGATCGTCATCTATACTCCGCTAGATGACTACAACAACAACAAAAACATCGAGGCCTATCACCACTTTAACACACATTAACTATTTCATCTACCCATGTTCTACCCAACATATTTGTTATTAAAATACATATACAGTTTAAAACTTGTATAAAACATCTGATCAACAGTCACCTCAAATAAACACTTAATATAATTACACATAGCACGTATTTTATAGAAACTACTTCATATCAAGGTGTAAGATGAAAGTGACTACACACTCACTTGATTTGATCATAATCAGGTAGTAATTCGTTGCTTAAAATGATTGTTTCTAATAAAATCGGGAGTTTTATTGAAAAATCGGGCTCTGCGAAGGTCGGGCTTCGAAACCGAAAAGATAAATTTTCCGGGCTCCTCGGGCACTTCGAGGCGTATTCCGGGGGTTATAATTGATATCGGGGCTTTGGGGGATGTTAAGATGAAAGAAATATGGGTTTAGGGGCTAAAAGTGACAAGTTTCCAAAATACACTCGGGAGGTCTCGCACCCTCCTATTTATAGGGGCGAGGCTTCTAATCGGACGGCTGGAAAGAAGCTATCCGGCAGCAGATTCGAACGGGGCAGGTGGCTCGCACATGGGTTGCGCATGCGAGGGACTTGCTGGCAGCTCCTGATTGGACCGAGGTCTAGTCCGAAGTATGGGGTCTGTGGCACCATGCGAAGCTTGGATGCACGAGGGAAGGGGCACGCGTCGCAGATTCATTCGACCACTTCGGATAAGCTCTCCGGTTCCGATGAATCAGCAAGACACACGTCGGATGCGAGGCGACGACACGTGGCCGAAGTCCACGTATGCAAGATTTCTCGGTTTTGGGGATCTTTCTCGATTTTTGCACCAAAACTTCTAAAATCCATAACTTTTTCATACGAGCTCCATTTTTTATATTCTTTATATGCACCTGTAGGTAAAATTACGCTCTACAACTTTCATTTAGACTTTGTCGGCTAATTTTGAATTTAATTTTTATATTATTATTTTTAACAAACCGAGACAGGAAATCCGTTAAAAATTCATAACTTCTTCATCTGATGTCTTTTTTGTCAGAATTTTTACCGTTGTACTACTAATGACGAGACCTTCAATTCTCGTTTAGGTTGTGTCAACTAAAAATCAATCGATCTAAAATTCGAGTTTTTAGCTGTCTACTTCTCAGTTGAAACTTCGGAAAACCATAACTTCCTCATACGAAGTCAGATTTGGGCGTTCTCTTTATACATAATCTCGGTTTAACATGCACTACGACTTTCGTTTAGATCACTAAGGCTAAAAAGTAGTTTATCAAAAACTCACTTTTTACGACACTCGGCACCGTGCCAGTTTTGTCGCGAAACTTCGACAACTCATAACTTTTTTGTTATAACTCGGATTTTGGTATTCTTTATATATCCATAATCCTTGTCACGACCACTACAACATTCTTAATAGATATCGGCTTTATCTAATATTTATTTTTTTGACTCTCATTTTTATTCTTAATTAATTAACTCCTAGTAATTAAGCATAAAACACATAATATTCACATAATTCCTTTTCATTTCTCCAAAATGAGTTACAAAGGTTAACCTAGAATATCACCTCAATATAAATGCCTAGGCTAGAAAGACGAGTGTTACACCATAGGAATGCACTAAGATGTCCTTAAAGAACCAATCACGATATGGTTTCTTAATCATTGAGATGGTCACAAAACATGATACTAAAGTACTCTCACATCTTTTCAGATTTGAGAAACTTTTATCCTTATACCTAATTTGATTCTTCTCATTCGTTTTTCCAAACATCGAAACTTTTCCAATGTTTCAGAATTATACCTAAACTGGTAAGTATAACCATATTTACTAAACTTTAGTAAATCATGACAAATAGCCGTATTGATCTTTTGTGGTGGAGTTGACCAATTCACAAGAATGAGTACTCAATCCCTTAGTCCTTCACTTGACTTACATATAAATGTGAACAACGAATTAGTCTTAATTTTCCAAATGTGACAATTCTCATTCATCGTACTATATAACTTGTATGATTCCAAGTTTCTATCCAACTATAAACTTGGGTAATGAGAATCTTTCTTTATTTGGTAAATTTAGACACCACCACAAATGAAAGAATCAAATTCATATTTCCATTATTGCTATCAAAGGAATCATATAAGCAACAATTTTTCACAGATGCCATTATGAGGATACTTAGAATAAAAGGAATCAAAACTTTTCCTTTTATTTTAAAGCTTTGCGGAAACACTTATCCTTACAGTGCAAAAGCATATGAAACACTTGTTGTTATCTAGTCCTAAGCAATATATCATAACTCCTAAGCAACAACTCAAAATTCTGATCCCCGAACCATGCGATCGAAATCCATCTTCGCGATCAGAATCAACATATACTTCCTTTAAGTTTCTTCACTTTTATTTGAATCTTCAAACATCAACATGTGACCCAGTCACATCATGTAATAAGAATCTCAGAAAAGAAACTTAACAGAGTTAGTGGATTTACCTGAAGTAGAGTCAAAATTCTTGAGTTGATCAACCTTATGATCTTTCAGGTAAATAGGCAGCTTCGTAATCAATGCCCCTTCCTTTGGAAAGAGAACCATATGGACTCTTTGGGAATGGTACATGGGACTATCGCAGACTTAGCCTTTCTCTTTGCCATTTGGTCAACCGAGTTGACTATGGCCAATCGCTTTCCTTGGGAAGAGAAGACTTTTCTAGATATCCAATGTTACCATTGTCAATATCCATGGTAGATTGGGAAGTTGATATACTAATCAAATTTTATTTACCAAAGCTCCAAATCATTGTTGATTCAGCAGCACCAAGCATATAGATAAGATCATTAAGGTTCATGTCATAGTCTATTTCATAGTAGTCCCAGAGGTAACTCACTATGTGACTTAGAAAGTGATTGAACAACCAACTTTCTTAAGACTTTGACACCCAACTCTCTCGGCTTGTCAATATGTGACTTCATCTCCAAGATGTGAGTAGACATAGCCATTAGGGCTTAAGTGACCTTGAACTTGTGGGTTAGGGAAAATAATTGGAGGATGTGGAGGGAGTGAAGAATGATTTCCAGGACATCATCTTCATTAGGAAAGCTTGTTGGAAGATTTTTCGGAAGATCATAAATGTCTGAACCAGACATATTTTGGGAGATATTCAAGA
This sequence comes from Lactuca saligna, assembly GCF_052625555.1. Classification (NCBI taxonomy): domain Eukaryota; kingdom Viridiplantae; phylum Streptophyta; class Magnoliopsida; order Asterales; family Asteraceae; genus Lactuca; species Lactuca saligna. The sequence goes on along the minus strand of NC_136419.1, from coordinate 32,052,399 downwards.
TAGTTGATTTAAAGTCCTTAATATAACACCCAATACGAAATATTAAGGCTAGGACCCAACACAATACTTTTATAACTTGGAAGAGGGATGCCGTAATCCAAGCTATAAAATATTTGAAGGTAGGCGAATGACGATTCACCAATTTACACAATGAAAATGAAATAACTTAATTAGGTTTTACTTTGATTTGAAACTCCTAGATCTTTTGAGATTCATTGAACCATTCAATGGCATGTTTCAATCTCGATTGTGCCCTCTTAGATTTTGTGACTGGGATGCCGAGGATCACAAAACAAGGTGTGAATAATCATTCAAATATACTTGGTACCCTTAATAATTTACCCCTTAATCGATGTGTCGGTTAACCACACAAGCTCCACCGATACTATGATAAACATTAAGTTACCCTTTGCCTACCTTGTTAAATCCAGCTAGTGTGTCGGTTAACCACATGCACTCCACTAACCGACTTAAGCAAAGTGCAAAGTGGAATTTCATGGGTTAGCACCAAATTCACATTTTCCTAAAGTAACTAAGATTGGGAGTTTATAAAACGTTAAGTTACTTTATATTTATCATTAATACTTTTAATGCAGGGAGAATTCTAGTCCTTGTCCTACCCGTTCGGCTAACGACCCTCCACCAGTCAAGGAAGCGGTGGGTGAAAGTGGAGACCCATTAAACTGCCATTTTATAGGCAGTAACCTTATCCCCCCCCCCCCCCTTATAGACCGGCTTCGTGAATTTGGCCTACTAACGATAAGACTGACTTGCTCTTATACATATATATATATATATATATATATATATATATATATATATATATATATTATTAACTTATAATACTATAAAGTATAAGGGTTGAATTTTAACTTTTAAAATTATAAGGGCTTAACTTGGAATTAAAGTATTCATCAGGGAAAACTTTACAAATTCCAAAACTTGCGGGCAAGTTATTGAAACTATTCAATTCCATAACTTATGTGTTTAAAGTAGTTTTAATTCAAAAAACTCTTCAAGTTCCATAACTTAAGGACAAGTTATGGAAGACTTTAAACTATTAAAAGAATATGATTTTTCTTTATTCATAACCTATGGAAATATTTATGAGTTTTATGAATCTTAAATGTGACTTTTCATATAACTTGAGGACAAGTTACAAAAACACATTTTAGAACCAACTCTTATATTAATTAGGATTGAAAACAACAATTTCACATAACTTTTTCTATTAATCTAAACAACTCATAAGACCAAGATAATTCAATCAAACTTTTTCATGTAATTAGCCTAAGCATTAAACTAATACAAAGCATGAATCTATTGATAATTATCTTTGAAATTGGATTAGCATGAACATTACCACACCAAAAACAGGTTTATAAGTCGAAAAATAGCTTAGGGTAATGTTCCTAGTCCAATTCCAGCCAAAACAGTCGAAGATATGCTGTATGGGGGTCCAACTCGTTGAGTGCATGAACCAACTCGACGAGTTGGATGAATTTAGCTTTGGACTCGTCGAGTCCCTTCATGGACTCGGCGAGTCTGCATAGCAGACAATAACAAACTTTGATTTTTTAGCTAATTTTGCAAGTATAACAAGAAAACAAGTCTAGGCTCTGATACCACTGTTGGGTTTTGAGCATTCTAACACTCCTAAGTATACATGCAACCCTAAATACCTTGGATCTATTTTTTCTATATTATACATGCAAATATGAATATTCCAAGGTATTACCCTATCTAGCATACAATCTTTTGATACTTAGGTAATATAACAAGTTAGAATACATGGCTCTTGATGTGGCTTGACTCCATGAAGCTTGAGAGCCTAGTGCCCCAAGTGTAACACCTCAAATGGTTCACACAACATCATCAAAACATTGAATAACCCTGAGAAGAGATACATGAACTCTAGAAATCGGCTTGCCCTCTTGTGTATACACTAGTGCCAATTTCACCAACCAATGGGATCTTTATATAGTGTGGCTATTAGGGTTACACCATGTAACTAATGACTTTACCCATTCCTTATGCTCCATGGGTTTTAACGTCCTTGGAGTATCCATGGGTCACCGCATGGGTTAAACCCAACATAAGGAATCATGGATCATAAGCCCACATATATAAGAATGAATGATTTACACAATCAATCCCCATATATTTAATTAGTCTCTTTTGATCACTAAATTAAGTCCAAATTAATTCTTGATCAATACTAATTAAATAACATGATTTCATATTAATATAAGAACTTATAATATATATTAATATGTCACAAATGTCCTCTCTTCACCAACGGTCTATCCAAATGTTCCGATGTCATGCAACCCAAATGGACCATGCCGAGTCGGGTCAAGTACATACCGATTATAGTTATGGACTTAGACACTAATCCAACATGGAATAAATGGTATCAATGTTTTAGCTATATTAAAAATGAAATTTTTACGCTTGATTTTTGGGACGTTACAAGTTGGTATCAGAGCCTTGGTTTGAGGGATTCGGGGATACCTTCGGGTGTGCCTGAACTTAAATTGAGGATCTATAATGTTTTCCAAAAATTTCAAAAGAAAATGTTTTCAAGAAAAAGGTTTTCTAAGAAAAGAAAGGGTGCGGTGCATGCAATCAACCGAGCTCAAGTAAGTTTCCCCAGGATACCCACATTTGTTATCTGTTATGATTTGATTATGAATCTATGAATCGCATGCTAGTTAGGGCTAGGGGAGATGCATGTATATGTTGCATGAGCTGGTAGACTTGCATGCTAGTGATGAATAGTCAGCAATAGGTTGGCATGATATGTGATGCTTGTAGCCATGTGGATATTGGGTGTCATGCTAGAATGAGAATGATAATTTGTATTTGTAACTGCGATGTGTATGTTTTAAAATTGAATACGGTTAGGATCTTATAGCCTTATAATGATTGACTTGGCCTTATTTCCTATTCCTTGTTTGGTTGTGGTTCTAGGGTAGGGTATATTATTCGACAGTCTATTAGATCTTGTTCTGTGTATAATATACATTCATAAGGCAGCCGACAACGAGGATGGATGAATGTGGACAGCATGGGTTGTGGTACGTGGACTGAATGTCCGATGATAGCTTCTCAGGTTGGAGACTACCTAGGGAGAGCCTAGGATGAGATTAGTGACAGGTATTACCTACTTGCAGATTGGATGCGAGGATAGACTAACTTGTCTAAAGTATGTTGGTTAGATTTACCGATTACCTGAATGTTGCTTGCTTTGTGCTTTGTAGGACTCTTATTAATGTGAGTTAGCTATTAATTGAATATGCTAAGTCACATGTAGCACAAAATGGATAATCTCAAAGTGATGGACTTGACCCTATTGTGCAGCTCTTGTATGAGTCCAACCGTTCTAGGGATGGGTCTTTTACTTGAAGGATTATCTAACCTCTATTGCATATGGCTATATCCATGAGGTAGCTAGTTGACATTAACGGGAATCTTTCATCAGTTGAGGATATGGTAAGGTTAGGAACCTAGGAAAGCCTACGATATGCTCTAGTGAGCTTAGTGGGGCAGTTCGGTGAAGTTTGGAACCTAGGGGGAGCCCAAGAGGTGCTACGGTAGAGATAGTCTTGTTGTTTAGCAAACATTTAGTGTAATAGTGGAGCAAATGACTTAGGGGATTTGGGAGGATTGCTGAGGAATGTATGGATAGGTGTGGAAGGTAGTATTGAGCTTCTACTACTGAAATCACAAGATCCATACTCGAATCGGTGAGAGTCTTGGAGAATCTAAGAAGCTTATGGGAAGGAGAACTCTTGGTTATGCCTTGATCGTGGGAATAGATCCTTTGTAGAATGAGGATGGGCATGCATCGGTGGATCAGGATTTGATCCCAGCTCCGATGGTGAGCCAGTTAGTGGAAGGATTGCCAGGATTTTGAGTTCGCCTTGGATCTCTTGTATCAAGCGGAAAGGGTTGATTATGCGATTTATTGTGCTTTGGGATTTGAAACTATGTCTTTGGAATAGTTTATAGTCGGTTTAGAGCAGAGATTGCTTCAGTTACTGTAGTTCAACCATTGACGATTAAGCTGGTGTGTGTGTCAGGTTGCGAGACCCTGAATGATATAGTTCTCAGAACTAACGACGGAATATTGATTAGGAGTACCTTAATGAGAGAGGTTCAGGTCAGGTGAATTTATTAGAGGGTCTCAGGCAGAGACCCAAGAGTCTAGATCGGCTTTTGAGAGGCCAGTAGGGTCAAATCCAGTGCAACGCTTGCTGAAACTGTGCGATGAAGTTTCGTTCCAAGGGTTTGGAATTTTATTGGGATCGGAATGAGGTGTTACATCAAGTTCTCAGGGTAGTCGAGGTATCACAGGAGGAGGTGGTCAGGATTCCTTTAGTTGTTTGCGAATATGCTATCTTCGGCCATTTCCGGTGGATATTGGGTAATTGTATCGCTTCGGAATTGTGATAAGTTGGATCTCGGGTCAGTTTTCTGCTATTGTATGGGTTAGAAAGGGTTGTCAGATGCTATTCAGCATGTTGAGGAATATTTGATAAATCTTCAGAAGGATGTATCTCACGGAGCGGATTCTGCGTGTACCGTGATTGCTTTGAGTCATTGTCAGAATCTATTTAGTGATCTGGGTTGCCACAAGTGTAGCAGGTTTGGCCACACCTTCAGGGATTGCCCATAGGGAGTAATCCTATTATATTTTTGGTGTGTTCAGGTGGACGACAAGGAGGTCGACTGTCTGACGGTCAGGGAGGAGCAGTGAGTGCACCTGCTCCAGTCATTTTCGGGGTTGGTCCAAGGCCTTGAACGAGGGAGTTATGTCTAGTTTTTCAGTAGCCTTGGTATTTATGTTTGGAAGAGCCATCGGGATTGTCGGGGGAAGAGAGAGTTGTTGTTGAGGTATTGGTTAGACTATCCGTTCATTAGACTCCGATATTTGAGTGTGATGTCGCTTTTAAGCATTTGAAGTCATTGATGTACTTGGGATACAAGAAGTGTTAGTTGGATTTCAGGTAGTGTGCTGTTTGCGCATGGTTATTCATAGTGTTCTCGCTTTGGTAATCACCGGTTGTCAGCAAGGTGAGCATTGGAACGTAATGAGAATTGGGAATCCTTTAATTCTCGTGTGCTGAGCGGACTTAGTTGAATCTAAGTGGGGGAGAACCGTCCAGGTATCCAGGACAGAAGCAAGAGTGAAAGTGATGTAAGACTATGGGGGAGCCGTAGCATTCACTAATGGTCAGTTAGGGTATAGTGTTGTAAGACTGCGGGGGAGCCGTAGCATTCACTAGCAGTAGAGAATGTTGTAATACTAAGGGGGTGCCTTACCGCTCACGGATTCTTTTAGGTGATTTGGACTAGGGCAGGCTAGTTCGCAAGGTTGTAGGGGAGCCACAGCTTAGTTAGGATCAGGGCCAGAGGTGATTGACCGATCACTTATTCGGGGGTGAGTCCGGATGGTTATGGGAATTTAGGATGGAATCAGTAGCGACTGCTGAGCTAAGGGTCGGATCTTGTGATACATGATCTTTTGTTCGAGTAGTGCATGTTCTTTAGGGCTACGGCTGGGTAGCCGTGTTATTGGATCTCATAAGAACATGGTGGTTGGACTGGGTGCGAGACTGGAAGTCTCATGGAATCGGCTAAGGGTATTTATTAATCGTTCGAGTAAAGGATGAGGGGACGTCAAGGTACATTATGAAAATGTCGATTCGAGGAACTTTGGATAGCACCATAGTAACAATTTGGATTTGGATAGGAACCCGAATCGGAATTCGTGCGGGATTTTTGTTTCAGTGAATTGGGATGTGGTGAATCTATATGCCAAGGGCATCGAGGGCAGAATTCTAGGGTGGTGAAAGGGTTGGTTTAATGGTAGTTTAAGCCATTGTGATGTGTCTTAGGTGGCTCTATCCATAATAGAGCCACGACATGTCGGAATCAGAAAATGGTGGGTTGAAGGAGGTCGGGTATGATGTAAGACTTCAACTATTCTGGTAGTATTCACCTTTTTGTGTCGGATTTAGTGGCGATAGGTTATCAGCCTATCTCGATCGGATGGATCAATGGATTGAAGGAGATAGGGCAGTTATGGTCAGATGAGGTATCTTTTGGAGGTCGTAGGGGACTGCGAAGTGTGTTTTGGCTCAGCAATCGGGTATGTGTGCGGTGTTCTGGACAGTTGGGAGATAGGTTGGGACCAGGGAGGTCCTCGACTGTTCTCCAGGAAAGCAGCCATGTGGCAACAAGAGGAGTAGGAGCAACTTTAGTGATTTGGGGTCTATATGTGGAATTGTTGGTTATTTGGTAGTCATAGTTGACAGGTGATTTTGTTCTTTAGGTCGCCTCAAGGTATTACGAGTGGGAGGTATTCTATCTAGACTGATTTCTTGTGAAATCAGTTCGATGATGATTCGATGTGGGCAGTTTATCAAGGAGACAAAACATCTCGAGACTTCAGATTTCAAATGGAACAGGTGTGATCCGGTTGCAAGGAATTCATTCATATACGTGTTCTAGAACCCTATGAGGATTGGTTTCAGTTGCCTTGGGTAGGCTGTGGTATTCACGGGTTTGTGTTGGTGTTGCTCAGGTTATCTGGTATGTCGGGGACGGTGATGCATGATTTCGAGGACGAAATCTAATTTATGTGGGGGAGAGTTGTAACGCTCTGTTCCGAATCGACTCCTAGTTTGAGGCGGTGGCTCGAAGGTCAGTCATTATAAGGATTATGGCTCTTCGTAAGGTAAGATCTAGCTCTTTTGGGTGCAGGTGATGTATTAGAAGTGATCCGGGTGTTTGGTTCATGTTTTGGAGCCTAGAGGTATTTCAGTAAAGTGGCAGATCAAGCTTTTGTGGAAAATGGATTTTTGTTTGGAAGGTCTTAAGAAAGATTTGAGTTGTTAGAAGTGTAGGGCTTCTCATCACCTTTCCATGCATATAAGGATCGTCAGAATCGATCTTCTAACGAAGAAATTACGGCCTTCGGAAGTTTCGTGGTTTTCAGGCTTAGCCGAGTACACGGGACGTACATAAATTTTACGAGGGGCATACTAGCAAAGAAGGTAGTACACTTGGTGTACCTTGGAGTATGTTGGGTGTACTGACCAGGATGATCGTGAATGTTCCTCGGAGTACGCTACTCATACCATATGTACCTTGGGCGTACTCCAATCAGATCAGAACCCTATTTTAGGGTCTTAGACCCTATTTAAACTCCTTATCTCATAAACTAACCTTAATATCTTCATCCTCCACCCCTTTAAAGCCTATAAATCATCTTATAGCATTCATGGGGTAAGTTTGAGCTTGTGGAGTCCATTTTTGGAGTGTTTGGCCCATTTTCAAGAAGGTGGAGTTAGATGCAAAGATGGAGACAAGAAGAAGCTTATGGATCTGGATTTTGTGACTCATTTTCATCTTGATGAAGGTATAAAGCTCTAAACTTGACCATTGAATTCTTAGGTCTATTATGTTTAGTTTTTGGATCTTTTTGGTCCCAAGAATGGAGCTTTATGGTTCCAAATCCGTTTTTAGGCTTAGGGTTGCTACCCTTGGTGCTAACTAAGTCCCTAAGGCAGAAAGTTCCCATCTTGGAGGTCTTAATGGATTCATGCAAGAGTTATGGTCATATTCACAGAAGTAGATTGTTATACTTTGATTTTGGGTTCATGTGGGTCATATAAGTCACCAAGTCAGTGACTTTATGGATTAAGATGTCTGGTAGAGCTCAGATCTGTAATTTGGTCCCTTGGTTTGAAGCATTAAGCACTTAATGGATTTTGTGTATCACTCGTTTGCACGTTGGGCATACAATGTAGTATGTTTCACGTACAACCCTTTTGCCCAGTACGTTATGGGTACAAAAGAGGTATGTTGGGTGTACGCTCTCAGGAGGTCTTAGGCCTTTGTGGAATTCGGACCTTTTGGCCCTAGTGGTTTTGGGCTTGAATGTATCTTTGGTTTAATAATGGAATAGTTGGGCCCATTGGGCCTTGTGGCCCAATATAGAAATAGACTTCGCATTATAGGCCTCGGTTGGGGCCAATTTGTGGACTAGGTTGTTGTGGGCCTTCGTGGGCCAATTGGGTCAGGATTATTGACTAAGGAGAATATTAGGCTTTAGTATAAGGTCCATAAGAAAGGTTCGAGCCCAATTTGGAAAATTGGGCCATTGATGGTTTCATGGACATTATAATGTTGGGCTTTTATTTTGGTCTTGGGCCTTAGTTTTCGATCATATTAGGTCAGGGGTAAAATAGTCATTTTACCCCCATGCATGGATTAAGGATTATCGTATAGGGCCCAATTGCTAATGTGGGCATATTGATTGAAGTGGCAGCTCGGGAAGCTGGCAGGGCAACAACTAAGGAATTCATGTGGGAAGCTTCTATAGTGCGAGGTGAGTCTTCTCACCATACCAATGGATCTAAGGCACCAAGGCCGGCCCATTTTATGTTATGTAGTACACTAGCTGTAGTAGAGATGTATGGTATGATAGTTAGTTGTATGCTAAGTGGTATGCTAGTGATTATATGATATGTGTTATGCTAGTTGTCTTTGTGATACTTGCATGGAAGACCTCGGGGGGAGCCTGTGGCATTAGATGTAAGACCATGTGGGGTAGCCCATGGCATTGGATGTAAGACCATGTGGGGTAGCCCATCGCATACCTAGGTAAATACAATGTGGGGTAGCCCATGGAATTGGATGTAAGACCATGTGGGGTAGCCCATGGCATTCCTAGGTAAAGACCATGTGGAGTAGCCCATGGCATCCTTACAGGTTTATGTATGCATGGCTTATATGATATATGTAGCTTTTATAGCTAATATGGTATGTGTTATGTGGATTATGTGTGGGGTATGCTTTGGGGGACTCATAAAGCTTTGTGCTTACGGTTTATAGTTTTGGTTTCAGGTATCATCGATTTGGAAATTAAGAGCTTGGATTGATCGCAACGCACACACCCATGATTTCCGCAATGAATGATTTTGGGATTACCTCTAATCAATGTTTTACTTAATGATCATTTGAAATGTTTGTACTAAATGGTATCAATGTTTTGGCTATATTAAAAATGAAATTTTTACCATTGATTTTCGGGATGTTACAGATCACATACCAGTCACGATGGCTGGCGCTACTCGGGCCTCCACAATAGTCAGCTAAAATGTGCGGCTCTTCACTGCAGGAACTTCCGCCTTGACTAGGCGGCCATCAGTAATCCTCAATGTGGCGGGCGCAGGCGCCGTCACTGCTCCTCCCTTCAACCTCGGACAATCGGCCTATTATGGCCGATCTGATTGTATTGATAATAAATTAAGCAGTTCTTGGGGAAATCCATGCTTACATGGCACGGCTAGCCACAAGCATAACATGTTGAGCCTGCCACCTGATAGGCTCCACTGTACGGCTTGCTGCACTTAGCTAATCGGCCAAGGCCCTGCTGTCCCCTGCTAGGAGGATCGGTGGTCTTAGGCTTCTAAGCCTGACCCACTACTGCTGGAACCTGCTCCAGCTTCCACTTCATCCGGAGCTCCAACTCTATTTCCCATTCCCAGGCCTTATCCACCATGTCATTCAGGGTCTTGCACCCTAAAAATCTCACAAACTCATGGATATCATCCCTGAGTATGGAATGATACCTCGTCTTCTTCATCTCCGCATCCGTAATGTACAGCGGAATCAATAGTGCCCTCTCCCAAAACTTGGTGGTGATCTCCGCCATAGTCTCTGTAGTATGTTGCAAATCCTGGAACTCTCTCATCAACGTTGCACCTCAATAGCTGGTGCAAACTCCTGATCAAACATCCTCACAAACTCATCCCAAGTCATCTCAGCCACACATGTTGATCCCACCTCGCGGGTAACTTCCTCCCACCAGTCTCGCGCTCAATCCCTCAACATACAAGATGTGAACCCCACCAGAGCCTGAACCTGATCCTAAACCCGAACCTCGCATGATCATCACCATCCTCAACTGAAAAATACCACATAATACAAATTGATAAGGAAGTTCAAAGGGGTTCCTCCTCATCGGAAAACTTAGAGCTTCCAGGTCTGACATTGTTTCCAGTACATGTCATGTGCTTTTAGTAGTACGGACCCAATACTACCTTCCACACCTACCTGTACCTTTCCTAAGATCATACCTGATACCTCTAGATCATCGAAATAAAATAACATGACCAGAAAATAGATCATAAACTCAAACCCCTATTCTAGGATTTCTCAATCCTCACCGACCCATAATCTCAAGTCAGTCATAGCAGGTTGCCCTATGCATGCAAGTTATACACAAATAGAATCACATAGACTGTCAAATAAGCTTCTATCCTAAACCACAACCAAACAAGGAACAGGAATAAGGCACAATCCATCATTCTAGGGTTATGCAATCCTAGACATATACAACTTTGAAAGCATACACTTAGTAAATAATCAATTCAACATCAATTTCCAAATATAACTATAGTATGGCTAGCACATTAGGAACACTTACTTGAGCTAGGCCGATTACGCGCATTGCGCTCTCCCCTTTTTACTTATGAAAATCATTTTCAAGAAAACTTTAACTTTTGGTTTCTTTTTGAAAAATGGTTTACCATTTCCTCGGTCTGAGTTCTAACAACCCAAGAGTGTGTTCAAATCCCTCAAACCAAGACTCTGATACAAACTTGTAACAGCCCAAAAACTTAGGTAAAATTTGTCATTTAAGAATTAGAAATAACATCCATATTGTTTTACAAAAATTCCATTACATAACACATTGTTCAAAGATCAGAGTACCCAAAACAACTAGTACGGAATACAGGAGAGTGCACGTGCACCATCAAATTGGTCCCTTGCCCTTAAAACCAGAAGTACCTGAAACTATTGGATTAGGTGTCTAAGCCAATAACTATAATTGCTATGTACTTGACCCGAGAGTAGTGGTCCATTTCGGGTTGCATATCACCAGGACAATTTGTTAGGATGGATACTTGAGTAAGATGTTACTTATGATTTATTAATATATTATAAGCTCTAATATATTAATATGAAATCATATTATTTAATTAGTATTGATCAAGAATTAATTATGTGATCAAAAGAGACTAATTAAATATATGGGGATTGATTTGGTAAATCGATGATTCTTATAGTGTGGGCCAATTGTTATGTAGGATGGGCTAAACCAATATGGTAGTCCATGGATAGTCCATGGAGGTTTAAACCATGGAGCCTAAGTAATATGAAAGTTCATGAGCATAAGGGTTTGCATGAATGTAACCCTAGACTTTGCCACACTATAAAAGGACTCCCTTAGCACCCAAAATCGGACACTAGAGTTCTTGGAGTTCATTAGATCCGATTTTGGAGCTAGCAACATCTCTCTCAATTTCTCTTTTGTCATTGGTGTGTTGTGAACCATTTGAGGCATCACACTTGGGGTGCTAAGTTCTTAAAGGCCAAATACAACAAGTTCTACAAGCTACATAAAGAGGTAAACTCCTAACTAGTATTTTATGTTGTTTATGTCAATTATATGCTAGTTGTATGCTTAATACTTTGGAAACAATATTGCATGTATAGTTAGAGAAAACATAGATCTAAATCATTTAGGGTTGTATGTGCACCATAGGATGTTCTAGTATACAAAACTCAATAGTGGTATCAGAGACATGGGTTGTTTTCTATTATATTGATGCAAATGTTTGATTTTCAAAGTTGAAAGAAAAAAAAAGAAAAAAACTTGAAGTTTGTCAAATTTTAAGATAATTACTTGATTTTATGAAAAACTAATTATCTGTAAAATTTGAGTCATTTTTCTACAAGAGTTGAATTAGGTCAATTTATTAAAAGATAGAATGATATGATTATTTTATTTATTTTAAAAGTTTGATCTAAATGTTTTTAAGGAGTTACAAATTTTGTCATAAAATTTTGGAACTCAAAAGTGTTTTTTAAAAGTTATGATCTTAAGAGTTTTGAAACTTCCATAAGTTATGGATGTGAAAAGTCTCATCCATTAACTCTTTAAGTTATGAATTCCAAGAGTTTTCAAAGGTTACAAAATTTGTTATAAATGGCTTTGAGGAGTTTCATAACTTTCCCTCAAGTTATGGAACTTTGAAAGTCTCTTTTATGGAATTCTAAAAGTTTTCAAGAGTTACAAAACTTGCCCTCAAGTTTTGGAATTTGAAAAAAAAAATTATGAGACATTGAAATCTAAAACTAAAGTTATTTGAAAAGTTTTCAAAAGTGTAAATCATGTGTTCATAACTTAATAATAAATTAAATAGTTTGAATTTTGTTTTAGCATCTTGATGTTTTGAATAATTCATATAACATCTTTATGGACTTTATTAATAGTTAATTAAAGTGTTTAATTAAAAGAGAATTAATAATTCCATAATGACATGGTTTAAGTTTAATTAAATTAAGAGTATAGTTTAATTAATCGATTAAACCACTTAGTATTTTAAAAGTTTAAAATACACCATTATACTATTGTAATATTAAAATTTTAATATATTATATGTATAAGTAAAAGTCGGTCTTATCGTTAGTAGGCCTCATTCACGAAGTCGGTCTATAAGGGAGGGGGTATAAGGTTACTGTCTATAAAATGACAGTTTAATGGGTGTCCACTCTCACCCACCGCTTTCTTGACTGGTGGAGGTTCGTTAGCCGAACGGGTAGGATAGGACATTAACTCTCATTAAAAGTATAATTAAAATACCAAGTAACTAAACACTTATAAATTTCCAATCTTAGTTACTTAGGAAAAATATGAATTTGGTGTTAACCCATGAAATTGCACTTTGCACCTTGTTAAGTCGTTAGTAGAGCGCGTCTGGTTAACCGGAACGCTAATCTGGGACTGACAATGTGTGGAAAAGGGTAGCTTGATGTTAATAATAGATCAATGGAGCGTGTGTGGTTAACCGATACATTGGATAGGTGATCTGTAACATTAAGTATACCAAGCTAATTTGCATGGTTATTTATACCTTGTTTGTGATCCTCGACATCCCAGTCAAAAACTTGAAGGGTACAATCGAGATTTAAACATTCTGTTGAAAATTTCAATGAATCTCAAAAGATCTAGGAATTTCAATTCATTTAAAACTTAATAATCAATTTCATTTTTCATGGTGGAAATTGGTAAATCGTCATTTACCTACCTTCAAATAATTTGCAATTGGATTACGACATCCTTCTTCCAAATTGTAAAATATTGTGTTGGGTCCTAGCCTTAATATTTCATTTTGGGTGTTATATTAAGGACTTAAATCAACTAAACATGAATTTCTCCCTATAGATGTCTAGTTTTGACAACTATGGTATTCCCAAATCTTTTAGGAAAAGCTTTCCTCGTGAAGATGATGTTCCCTGAAATCATACTTCACTTCCTCCACCTGCTCCAATAATTCTCCCTGACCTACATGTTCGAAGACACGAAAAGTTCAAGGTCACTCAAGCCCTATTGGCAAGCAAACACAAAGATGGAAATTATGTATGTGCTTACGCATTGGAGATGAAGTTACATATTGATAGGCTAGGAGAGTTGGGTGTTGAAGTCTTGAGGAAGTTGGTTGTTGACTGGGTACTTTAATCACTTCCTTGAGTTATATAGCGGGTTCATTAAGGACTACTATATGACAGACCATGACATGACCCTTATTTATTTAACCTATTAGCTTGTTGCTGCTAAATCAACAATGATTTGGCACACTGGTAAAGAGAATTTGATTGGAAGATCTACTTCCCAACTTTCCATGGAAAACCGTGACAATCCAGAAATGATTTGTTCTCCTAGGAGAGAAAAATTGGCTAAAGTCAAAAATTTTGAACTTAAGAGAAAGGCCAGTTCTTGAATTGTGTCATGTGATGATGAGAAAGAAGCCATGTGTTTCTATTGCCAAAAAAGGGGATATTGGAAGCGAAGCTGCCCTGATTACCTAAGAGATCTAAGAGATGGTAAAGTCAAAATGTTAGGCTCTACTTCAGGTAAGTCCACGATCTAACTCTATTAAGTTCCTATTTGGAGATTCTTAATACATGATGTGATGTAATTAAATTTTGATATTTTGTAGAATCAAAGGAAACTTAAAGGAAGAGTATGTTGAGTTTGATCGCAAAGATGGATTTCGATCGCATGGTTCGATGATCAGATCTGTGAGCTACTGCTTAGGAGTCATGATAGATTGCTTAGAAATATGTAGTAACATAGTTTTCATTTATAATTGCATTGTAAGGAAAAGTTTTTTCCTCAATTCTATAAATAAGTGAAAATTCTTGATTTTATTTTATTGTAGAGTTTCCTTGCAATGGCATTTGTGAAAATTGATGTTTGTATGTTTCTATTGTTAGCAATATGGATTTGATTCTTTCGTTTGTGGAAGTGTCAAAATTTACCAAATAAAGAAAGATTATCATCACCCAAGTTTCATTCAGATTGAAACTTGGAATCATACAACTTGTATTGTGTGATGAATGAGAACCTTTGTCTTTGGTAAAATAAGACTAATTCCTTGTTCACATGAAAATGTGAGTCAAGTGAAGGACTAGGAGATTGGGTACACTTGGTTGTGCGCTGGTCAGGTCCACCACAAAGATGAATAAGACTATTCGTCATGATTTGCTAAAAGTTAGTAGATATGGTTATTCTTACAAGTTTAAGTATAATTTTGAATCATTCGAAAAGTTTCAATATATGGCAAAAAGAGTGAGAGGAGTCAAATTAGGCAGAAAGATAAAAGTTTCTCCAATCTGAAAAGATGGAAGAATACTTTAGTATCATGTTTTATGATCATCTTAATGATTATGGAAAACCATATCACAATTGATCCTCTAAGGATATCTTAGTGCATTTGTGTGGCTAAGAAGAGGAATCGTGAATTATTGAAATGGTTAAATCAAGAAGATGAGTCATACTTCGCTCCAAAACAAGTCATAGAGTCATACTCCAAGATTGTGCCTTGAGTGACATAATCTTAAGAAGGTTTAAAACACTCATAAAATTTTGAGTAAAATGTTTTTGCTCTTGTACATTTGAAATTGGTAAGTTGTCATGTCATGGTAAGGACAAAGACCAACTAAGACCAATTGTGTGAAGTGTTTATCTTGATAAGAATCCGTACTAACTCTTGAATATTGGTTTTGTCAAGGAATGGTTCTTGACAAAGTGAATCTTATATGTAAAGAGGTCAGTGGGAGTCTTAAAGATCTAGAGTAAACCTATTGTTAATCACTAGCACACGATTTGAGGTTTGTAACCTATCGTGTTGACATATTCTTGTTTATGTGGCCATTCTAGTTAAATTTGACTATGCATGTGAGTTCTATGAGTTCTCAATTGTTTGCATAAAAACTTGGAAGCAATGGCAGGCCCTTGTGTTGCCAGGTGGCAAGAAATTAAGATTGAACAAGTTCAATCCATATGAGTTTGGATTTGTCACAAACATTGTCTTGTGATTATGGTTATGACAAATTCACATGGATAGGAACACATACACCATAAAATCTAAGTGTCATAAGGTTTCTCTCCGATTCATGAAAATGATGGTGAGGAAACGCTTTCACTAACTAGATTTTTAAGGAGATAGCAATTGTGATATTTTCATTCTCAAATTCAACTATGATTACGGTATCCCCTTTTCATAATTTGAATTGTGAGAAATGGCAACGGGTCTAAACATTTGAGACTTATTGTTGTAACTTCTAAAATTGTTAAGACACACATGTGAGATATCTAAGGAAATGTATATGATTTTGAGAAGCCTAGATAAAGTTTTATCGAAGCATCTCGTATCAGAAATCTGAACTTTGGCAAAAAAGTCAATAAGTATTGATTTCTAGAAGTCCAACTGATTTCTAAATACATGTCAAAGCTAGTGGGATCATAAGTGTTATGCTAGTAAGATAATAATTATTATGCTAGTGGGAGCATAATTATTATGGTAAGTGTTGCAAGTTAGCAATGTTAATTATAAAAACTAAAAGTTTCAAATCGCAAAGTTGCAGGGTTTGAAAAGTTGTTTTGCTATAATTAAGGGAGAGGAATTCATACTTCATTTCAATTCTAAAAGCTTAGATTGAGATTTTAATCAAGTTTAGTCAAAAATATATATGGATGTTATGTTGAAAAGATTTGACATAAGGAAATTCTATATATGGAAATATTATAGCAAGAGACTGGTAAAGTATCACGTCTTTATGTGAGACATTATGGATTGTATCCCATATGCTTCGGGTATGGGGTCGATTGCATATGTTATAATATTTATGTGTTCTAAATTTTCCAAATGCTTAGGGCATTAAAAGGAAAAATGGACCAGAACTGGATATGACTAAAATGGTTAAGCAATTATCGAGGACAATCTGAGGTTTACCAAAGATTGGTTGCTTATGGACAGTTGGAAGTATAGTGTAAATTTTGGAAGGACCATGTTGGCATACTCTGAGAAGAGGTAACTCTTGTTCAGAAGTGATAGTCAAAATAGGAATATGGAAATGTTTCCATAAGTGGAAGTTATTCTTTAAATTTGTGTAAGATTAGGAAACTTAATGCAAGATGGATGTTCAAAGTAATGTACATTGAATGTGAGACTTTGTTTCCTTGGAATTGCGCTCCATTGGAATACTTTGTAATGTATGTTGCCAAGTCTCTGTGACTTTTGTGTATAGTCATTACAAGAGGATCATTGCATATAAGTTTAGAATCTAAATAGATTATAGAAAATGGCAAGAATTTGGTATTCTTACATCGATGATAAGGATTTGGAATTGTGAAATGAGCATCATTGAAATATTGTCAATTGATCTATTTCACAAAGAAAGGACCATAGGCAAACGTAATGTGCATGCTTGGAGCATGGCATAGCTATTGTTTTAATTCAAGTATTAAGTTGATTAATCGAAACATTATACAACGAATAATTTGTAATCAATATGGTGATTAAATAAAAGGTGTTTTATTTATATCCATAAGTTCTGAGACCATATTGGATTCAATTATTCTTCTGTTTCACTTTGCATGTTTTGACTTCTCGCATAACTAGGTTATTCAAACTATCCACAATCGATCATACTTTAGAAGTAGGTATTGAGGAAAGATTGTCAAGAATTTGACTATAGATTGTCTAGGTGTTTTAGACATAGCACAAGTTTGCTGCAGTGTTCATGAGTACTCCTGGAATAAGATTCGAGTATTGAAATAAACTCACACTCATTTGAATCACTTCATGGATTTTATCACGAGTGATTGTGAGACGGTAATATCTTATATTCTTGAAACCAAGACATGTGAGTTGTAATTTACAATTGGGTTACACATTGACATATGTAAACGTACCAGTAACTTGGTGTTATAAAACATATTATTATGTGTGATTTGATGAGTAAGTACAAGAAAGCATTTGAGTCAAAGTTTATCCATTCCTTTTACCTAAAATGGGATAAAAGCAATATATGTGGTCCCCTCGATGATTTAGTGATGACAAACTTAAGTGCTTGGCCGAGCCTGGACTAATTTGATTTGCTCAATTAGTCATTCGTCATAAATTGAAAATCGGGAAACAACAGATGGACGGAGAGAATGATTATAATCCATGTCTCATGTCCATATGATATCTAGAATGGAGGAATATATACTCCCTTATTGTAACGTCCCAAAAATCCGTACTAATATTTCTTTTATAAATCATTTCTAAAACCATATTCATAAAAGATATCATAAACCATAACACAACTCAGAGTATTAATTTTCAAAACATATGCTCATTATAAGAGTAAAACATCTTAGGCTGTCTAATATATGGTGTGTGCCATGCGATCACCCCGAGCTCTTCCCTCCGCTACTGGAAGTACCTGAAACCAAAACTGAAAACCATTAGCACGAAGCTTAGTGAGTTCCCCAACCTACCACATACCATGCATAACCACATACTGCACATAGTGAGTTCCCCGAGCTATCAATACCAATATGACACTTAGTCTAACTGTCCTCCGAAAGTCAACTAAGTCAACTCTGGTCAAAGTCAAAGTCCTGGTCAAAGTCAACCTTCCAGGTCAACCCTACTCGCCAAGTCTACCTACTGACTCGCCGAGTTCATATGCTCAGAGTCCTTCCATTCGCAACTCGACTCACCAAGTCAACCCATGACTCGCCGAGTCCACCAATTTCCGAGTCCTGTCCTGTCCAACTCACTGAGTCTCCACTCGACTCACTAATTCGAGTCTTAACTCGAAGGGTTCGGGGTTTCGCGACCTGACTCACCAAGTCCAAGAACAGACTTGCCGAGTCCAAGGCAAACTTCAACAGACTCGTCGAGTTGTTCATCCAACTCGTCGAGTTCCTCCTAATCTTTATACTACTCGCCGAGTCCACTCGAAGGACTCGCCGAGTCTATTCAGTCCTTCATGCATTCAGAGGCTTTTTGAGTCATGCAGGGACTCCAAACTATAGATCCACTCTTCCAAGGCCTATTCCTCACGTAAAGTTGCAAACTTTACGTGTAGCTAAGGAGATCTAGGCCCAAAACACTCCATACTCGGGATTAAGACAACCATGCTTCACCTGCACCCCCAAGATTGATACTTTATGACTCTTTAGGCCGGAATACACTTAGATCTGAAGTAGCAACTTCAGATATGGACTTCTAACTCCAATTGGCTCTAGGACATGGCATAAAAGCCCCAAATCTCATGACAACAAGGAAACTATGAGCAAAGGAGTGAAGGTAATGACTTCTTACCTTCAAATGCTCTGAAAAGTCACACCAATTCTGGATCCAAGGTTTCCTCTTGCACCACTATGAACTTCCTTCTCTTCCAAGCTTCAAATCACAACACCAAGGCTAGATTGCTCAAACACGGATATGGTGGCTAGGGCTCGATGTTCTGGATGAGGGGAGCTGTAAAGGAACCCTAAGGAAGAGAATGAGGTGCTTAAATAGTGCACAAAGTCCCGGATTTAGGGTTTCCCTCTTCAGATCGGACTCGCCGAGTCCATTCTCCGACTCGTCGAGTCGGTCACTTACTCCTCGACCCGGATACCGCTCGGACTCGCCGAGTTCCTCCTTGGACTCAACGATTTGGCCCTTTAACTTAGGGTTTTCTTACCTTTCTTGGTCTTTCTGATTATGGGTGTTACACTTATCTAATGGGCGCGTCATTGAGTAGGTCAGCGTTCGACAATGGCTTTTAAGAGCTACGTTTGCTAGTCGGGATTTTAGAGTCGTACTTGCAATAATAGTTATTACACTTATCCAAGTGGGAGACTGTTGAATTATGTGTCTAAGCCCACCATTAAAGCCCAAATGTCTAACCTACATTAATGGGCCCAAGATCAAAGTCCAAAATAATGGGCCACATGGCCCAGTAAGAGTTAATCATGACATCAATGCCCCAACTAGAACAAAAGTCCAATAACTTTGAATGTGGATTGACATCTATTGTGCGGATGTGTGGACAGTGATATTTTGTGAGAATGACAAAGAAAATATGTTGTTTGATAATATGAATACATTCAATTTTACATAACTATTATCATTAACACACATTCTCACTAATTAAATTGTCTATAAGGTTATTATATATTTTCTAGTATTATTCTCATTATGTCAGAATGTTGTCAGGATGTTTATTAAGTCGTATTATGTCAGAATGAAAATGAGTGAAAAACGATGTGTGAGAACAAAAATGAATAAGAATTAGTGAGAATGCATGAAAATGATGATATTTTTGTAAGGTTGAACGTATTCGCATTATTAAATAACTTATTCTCTTAGTAATTCTCATAAAATAATATTGTTCACACATCCGCATAATAAGTGTTCATCCACATTATAATCTAGCCATATATATATATATATATATATATATATATATATATATATATATATATATATATATATATATATATCCGGTAAGAAATTTTTTTGGTAGGAAAGTAAGAAGTTTTTTTTCTACATATTTTTTTGATGAACAAAATAAATGAATCACTAGATGATTCATTTGTAAGATGATTCACAAGAAAAAAATTTCAAAAAAACATCTTTATGATTCATTTTTAAGTAAATTAAGAAAAAATTCATTTTTATGATAATTTTAGTGAATAACAACAAAATCATTGTATAAATGAATCATCGAGATGTTTTTTTGAGAATTTTTTCTTGTGAATCATCTTACAAATGAATCATCTAATGATTCATTTTGTTTGTTCGCGAAAAAAATATGTTAAAAAAAATTTCTTACCTTACTACCAAAAATTTCCTTCTTATTTGATCCTCTCTCTCTCTCTCTCTCTCTCTCTCTCTCTCTCTCTCTCTCTCTCTCTCTCTCTCTCTATATATATATATATATATATATATATATATATATATATATATATATATATATATATATATATATATATATATATATATATATATATATATATATATATATATATATATATATATATATGCGTTCGAAAGTTGTGTTTTTGTCTAATTCTTTAGTAGCAAACCAACTTATAGTTGTTCTTCGCATGTTATAATCTCCAAACATCCTCTCTCTCTCTCTCCCCTTTCATATATATATATATATATATATATATATATATATATATATATATATATATATATATATATATATATATATATATATATATGCATTCGAAAGTTGTCTTTTTGTCTAATTCCTTAGTAACAAACCAACTTAACAGTTGTTCTTCAAATGTTACAATCTCCAAGCATCCTTAAAATATATTTTGATATGTATTTTCCCAACAAAAATTGGATACAATAGTCTTTCTTTTCTTTTAAAACAACACATATTTGCTACAAATTCAAATGCAGGAAACCATTAATAGCATTATAAATAGCAAGAAGAGAATTATGAGTCAAAAACAATAGTTTTATTGTAGGGCTTGCTAATGGGTGAGTGAGGCTAGGTAGGGGTGTGGTGGGTTGGAGATGTTAGGATGGGGTAGGTTGAGATGATGGGGTGGGGGTGGCTGTATTTTTATATTTTAGAAAAAAAAAATTGAAAATGAAATATTGTGGAAAATAATGATTATCGGTTTTTTAAATTTTTCTAAGTTCTTTGTAATTTTGGAAAACGAAAATTTTTCATTTTTCGTGAAAATTTTGAAAAAATGATTTCAACTAAACACGTTTTCAAAATTTTTATTTTTCGTGAAATTTTTTTCTAGAAAACATCCAATTTTTCTTTTTTTTAACTAAACGCAGCTTTTAGACATGTGTTGTACATTGAAGTTATTATAATATATTACATTTTCTTAGGAAAAGAATAAAATATCACATGGAAAATGGCTTTCATCCTCTAAACCTAACTAAATCAAAATGTTGGATTTACTTTTGATTGGTTCAAAAAGTCAAACCGCACATTAACTATCGGATGTAACAAAATCGTCTGCTCTTACAATTCGGTTTTAACAAATTCAATCTTTTGGATGTAACAAAATCGTCCAAAATATGTATTGAAAGTGACAAATAAAACAAAACGTCAAAAACCAAAACCATTAAAGGAAAAAGTAATAACGAAGATAAACGTAGTTTTCAAAGATAACATAGTGGGGATGAATGGAACGAAGGGGTTCCCTGCTGCTGAAGTCGATTAGACTGGACAATTTTTTTGTTTGTTTTAATCGAATTTAGAAAGTATTATATATATATATATATATATATATATATATATATATATATATATATATATATATATATATATATATATATATATATATATATATAAAAGCTTTAAAGGTATATAAACTTAGGTACCCAAACTCCTCTCCATACTATGTCGTTTTATATCATATATACATTGTAATTGTCCAATATTCTTATAATTTAACTTCTAACTTGATTACTTCCAATATTTTTATAAATTTCACATTTATCTTCCTCTTACATAATTTTCATTTTTAACTATAATATATGTAGCCTTGTAGGTGTTCGACACAAAGATGTGATGTAATAGGATAATAATAGTGAAATTTCGAAAATATTGAAAGTAAATCAAATTAGGAATTGAATTTTAGGAACATTATAACGAATATATCAAACAAAATGATGTATTATGGTGGGTTTAGTTACCTAAGCTTATATACCCTTAAGGGTATATTCACTTTTCTCATATATATATATATATATATATATATATATATATATATATATATATATATATATATATATATATATATATATATATATATATATATATATATATATATATATATATATATATATATAGTATTCGTTTACCCATGACAAGCGACGTGTGCGAATAATTTATTTCAAAAAGTAGCTTCTAAAGACTACTTTATTTACGTAATTAGTTTACTACATCCAAAAAAAAAATATAAGTAATAGTCATGCTAGTAGAAACGAAATCATTAAGTATTAAAATTGAAAAATTAGATTTCATAAAAAGAAATATATTAATCGTTCTACACTTCTTTATACATTAGTTTTGATGTATAGATTTCATTGTCATTAAATTGTTCATCAGGTTTCACTTATATATTTTTATATTAACACCTGATTTTGATAGGAAGACAGACGGTAGATGGCAAAAAATTTTATTTAATCGAATAGTTTACTTCTAGTAACTTTGGTTCTAAAGCATAAATAATTTAGTATTAATTTAAAATAACAAATGCATTTAAAATATATAACTATTATGTAAGATTTTATTATTATTTATTTGATTCTCTGACTCAAAACTGTCTAATCATAAATAAGAATGTAAAATTTGTCATTTATAATAATTTTATAAAAATCGTTTTCCATATATAAGATAATAGTGAGGGGGTTTGTAATCCAATTGCAACTATTAATCGATAAGAAAATTAATGCACGCACATACAAACCCGTTAAAGAACACACACAAACTCATCAACCGAGAATCATCGTTTATGTCCTTAGCCAGATATGGCAATTTCACAGTTTTATTTCGATGGTGTATAATAGTGAAAGCATTTAAGAAATGCATGTGAGTGGTTTATAAAGAAGGTTGAGTGGGAAAAAGAAACACAAATGCATTTTTATCCCTAACTCGTTTAAACGGTCACTACTTGCATTTTTATCAACAATTTCAATGTTGAAATGTAGTTTAGAATTTCCTTTGATCGAATTTTAGATGAAAGATATTTTTCTTATAAATAAATGCAATATTTTATATAGATTATCAAAAATATGTATAAGATTTTACTTTTTGGTATAACTTTAGTTTTATTTAAATTTTTGTTGATTCAAGTTTGATTTTTAGGTTGTTAAGTTCCATCATATTGATTTTCTGTTTTGGTTTTTATTTAAAAAAAAAATACAATTTACATAATTATACTACAAAATATTACACCGACATTTTTTAGAATTTAACCATGCACATTTTAATTTTGCCCAAATAGAAAACACAACTAGACCCATTAAAATTATCGCAACAATTGTAAAAAACTATGCTCGACTTTTTTTTTTCTTAACCATATAAATGCAAAATATACATTAAAATCACTTGCAAAAAATAAATTATGAACTATCTTTAAGATAAAAATTACTCTTGAGATTAAAAATCAAACCATAATAACAAAACTACATCTCGTGAAGATGTTGTGGTGGTATTTCCAGTCAAGCCACAACTTACAAGAAAATGTTTATAGTACTATAATGTTTTATGATATTTCTCCTCTCAAGCTTTTTCTCGTTCCTGAAAGTTTCTAGAGTACTTAAAAGGGTATTTAAGTAATTATAGCAAGGTTAGAAATCTCTACAGTAGTTAAAAGGATATTTAAGTAATTATAGCAAGGATGGAAATGTTGGTAATTAAATTCCATGGATTTTAGGATCGAATTTTGAAATTCGTTGTCATTGTGAATTCCAGTGGAATTGAATTCCATTCTCATTTTCAACCAAACACTGTTGAGATAGAATTGAATTTCAATTCTGCTGAAATCTCATCCCAGTGACATCAATTTGTCGTACTTTCCTGCAGCTTTCATTCACATGCCACTAATTATATCTGGTTTTTAAACATGAACCATTTCTTGGTTTGGCATTTATCCTACTTAAAAACACAAATCAAGAGAGAGAGTTTGAAGGCATACTATTAGGAGACTATCAAGAACCAGGCACAATATATGTGTTTATAGAAGCATCCATTTATTCCACTTTAAATACTCTTTTACTATTATGAATTGTATTTAGTGTCATCACATTCACCAAGGAAGCCAACAATTGTAGAAATAGTAACATCTCACATTAACATTTTAAGAAGAACTGAAATAGTAACATGTTATCTGATTGTAGAATTCAGAAAGACACAGTCCTGGATGCATACACATGCCATAGGATATAAGAATAATTCAAGATGTAAATTTGGATAAAGAATATTTGTAACCTTGGATGTATACACATACCGTGTCTTTATTTTTGGTAGCTAAAAGAATATAGACATTTCTGTTATGAACAAATTTAAGATAACAAAAAACAAAAAGCGAAATTCTTTTGAGAAAATCAGGGGATAAACAAACAAAAAAACACATCAAATCAAATATGTTTTTAGCAAATCTAAGATACCTATAAAACGTATCTTAATCTCGATAACTACTTCACGTATACACTACAACCTGCAAAAAATACACATAAAAAAACCCACGAAGGTTAGCGATTTGTAAAATAAAGGTTTCCTTGGATTTTTCAGTGATGGTCAACGGTAATGAATGGGTATATGTGGCCTTTTAGCGTAGGTCTAGGGATTTTAGACTGGCATCGAGAAAAAGATTTCGCAGATGAGGAGATTGGGATGACTTTCTCATCCATCTTGAGATGGGTTTTCATGAGGATATAAGAGAGGAACATCGTCCTTTTTGGGGGAATTTAATTAAGAAAGTGGCGACGCGGTGGAAAGGGTAAATTGTGGTGTAGCTTCGTTGCTGGTGCAATGATTATTCGACGAAGGAAGGATTAGCTTTTCATCTTTGTATAATCAACCCTAAGGATGAGAAAGAGATAGATGGAGACAAATCCTTGATGTACCTTCGACATTGTGAGTGGAGAAGAACGTTGATGACTACGTCGACGACAATTGGTAGTGGAGCGGTGGTTGGTCGTGGTGTTGGCTAGGGTTTGTGGACGGTGGCAAAGTTCAACAGGAAGGTGAGGGAGAAGTTCAACAGGAAGCTACGAGATATATGGGAGGGTCGCCAGCAAGATATTTGGGAGCCTCACCAGAATACTCATATATTTGTACTTAATGCATTATTAGTTGCACAATTTAAATTATAATATTATTATATTAATATTTGTTCTATTTTAAATATTTGAAAATTTAAAATTATTTATAAAATAATAAGGTAAATAATATATATATATATATATATATATATATATATATATATATATATATATATATATATATATATATGGTTAGGTTCATGTGAGACGGCCTAATTTTGTGAGACCGTGAGACGTATTTTTTTATTTTATTTTTATTTTTTTTAGTTAATTCAAGTTCCGAAAATAATATTTAAAAAAATAATTTTTTGATTTTTCCATTTATTTTGCATTTTAAAATTATTTTTAAAATATGTACAGTGTAATATTCTATTTAGAATATTTCACGTATTTTAAAAAAAATAGAATTTTTTTTTTAGTTAATTCAAGTTCCGAAAATAATATTTAAAAAAAGAATTTTTAGATTTTTCCATTTATTTTGCATTTTAAAATTATTTTTTAGATTATATTAGTGTAATATTCTATTTAGAATATTTCACGTATTTTTCAAAAAAAAAAAAAAAAAAGGGATTTTTTTTATTTTTTTTTATTTTTTTTAATTTTAATTTTATTTTTTTTAGTTAATTCAAGTTCCGAAAATAATATTTAAAAAACGAATTTTTGAATTTTTCCATTTACTTTGCATTTTAAAATTATTTTTAGATTTGGTCTCACGGTCTCACAAAATTAGAATGGTCTCAAATGAACCTGAACCTATATATATATATATATATATATATATATATATATATATATATATATATATATATATATATATATTTATATATACTTTCTAAATTCAAGGTTCGTTGGTTTTCTATGCTCGAGACAATAAAATAATTCACCAACAGACAAGGTCGACACCGGTCTATTTACATTGAGTGAGTTTGGAGTGTTTAGGGTGTAGTTTATATAGGTGAAGAGATGATGTAGTTAGTTTAATTTTGTCAAATCTATACAAATTATACTCATTAAAAAGTATTTGTAGTTGCTTCCATTTTATTAAATTTATACAAACACTATTAGTTAGGTTTTGTTGTAATTGCTTTCATTTTATCAATATTATCAAACATCTATCCAAAGTTCTTAAAATATAGCCAAAAAATAACACCTCAAAAAAGAGCTCCTAACAATAGACGAAATAGCATTGAAATTTCAATGTTACACTAGATTAGAAACAAACTTTAAGCTTAAAAGCTAGAAAACAATGAATAAATCATTGAACATATTTTGTGACGGTACCACACTTCAACTTCTGACTATACTTTAAGGAATAGTCGTAATGACTAGTCACAAACAACATATCAATAGTAAGAAGACAACACCAAAGTTGCATATATAATACAAAAGAAATTGCACAAAAATAAAATTACACACAAACAGTAAGAAATACAAACACCAAATCGATTTTAGAAACCCAAACTTGAAACAAATCAAAAAATTCTGATTAAGATCACATTATTAAAAATTGAACTCACTTGAATCAGTAGAAATGTTGACGAGAAATCAGAAATCAAAATATCTAATATGTCTTTTCTACTATAATGAAACTCCTGGGAAAAAAAAAAAACAAAAAAATCAGATTAAGATATGATGATTAATGGCAGTTTTCAGGAGACATAAGAAATTACATTTCATTTTGTTGAGAATGATCCCTTCCAGTTCTGCGTCAAGACAGCCATGCAACTTCAGTCAAGCCTAATTTCGCAGAACTAACACAGAGACTCCTCCAGACATTGAGTGTGGCTTCCTCGTGTGATCCAATGTCTTTGAGACTACGTACACCTTTTTTTAATGCAATCAAATATAGAAGAAATCATAAAGATAACAAATAAAGCAGATTTCAAGATTAAACTTACTTAAATATGTTCTGAAATAGCAATATCTAGCACAAATAGAAGAGAAATTTGATTTGATTTCAGAAAAACTGAAACAGTCACTAAGATACAATCACAACAAAATCACTAAATAAAAAATTAAGAATGGATCGACTAAAATCGATTGACTGAATGTGAATTTTGATAGCTAATATCGATTCTCTAAATCAGAAATCAAGATACAAGAAATTAAGAATCAACATGACAAAGAAATTGAGATTTAAGAGCTAATATCGATTGACTGAAAGTGAAAAATAAAAAATTCATTCTTACCTTTTATTTATAAGAGACGATTCTAGGCATTGATTTCTCGATCGACAACAGCGCCAATGAGCAACGAGTTTCCAGGCACGACGTTTCGTTTCTCTATGTTGTGCATTTGATCGATTGATTGTTTGACGCCTCTCTTTCCCCTGGTTTCTTTTTAGTCAGTTAACATATCACCATATATGGACTAAGTTAATTGGGCCATTTTTATACATATAATGGATATTGCTATTTTATTCCCTAAAATTTTGATGCCCTGGCTAAGTGGTCCATGTATTGGGTCAGGAGCAAATCAATAGAAAATGCATGAAGTTTTGAAACCTTAAAACCTAAAAAATCAATAGAAATGCATATAAAAAAATAATTTAAGATATTTAATCTTTTTTTTTATTTTATAGGGCTACAAAATCGCAGGTTTTGGGACACATACACTGAAAAAAAATTGATATATATATATATATATATATATATATATATATATATATATATATATAATTTTTTTCAATGATTTTATATAAAAAAAATAGTGATTTTTAATTTTTTAAAGTAAAAAAAAAAATAGATATCTCAAAGTATTTTTTTTATATATATTTTTAGGGATTTTGAGGTTTTTTAGGTTTATGCATTTTCTATTGAACAACTACAGGATAGATAGGTCAATGTTAAACGTGTTTGTGAAAGATTTGTACCCCCTCCAGTATTCCTTATGCAATGAAATTGTGATAAGATAAAAGTTGTTGTGTTTCCAACTTCCAAGTTAATAAGTTCACTTATTTTTTGCTTTTAAATACATTTTCATGCTAGTGGTAATTTATTTATATTTTTTGATGAAATAGTTCTCATTTGAACCGTTTATGGATTATCTGAACTAAAAGAGTGGTTGATGATAATGGAAGGGTGATCAAGAATTTTGGAATTTTACTATTTTGAAAATGGGCAAATACAACCAAAATTCATGATGGAACAAGCCATGGAGTATGAAGTAGATTGTCCGGGATGCATTTTGGAAGAGAAAAAGAATGTCGGTACAAAATGAAGGTATTCGTTGATTTGTTATTGTTTCTATCAAGGATATTTACCCATAGTGGATACTATAACATAGGTAATATTTAAAATTATTTGAATATAAAAAGCTAACAGAAATAAGCAAATTTGTTTCTATTACATAATCATTCAATACAAAATAATAAGACTTGTTCACAAGCATTTCACACACTATTTAAACGATGTTCAAAAACACTTAACAAACCACCTAAAACTTGTTCACAAACTTGTTTCAGAAAACCATCTTACATGTTCTCCAAAAGCATTCAACCTCATCACAAGTTGTTCTCTCATACCATCACATTTCATCACAAACAATCATCGATATCCTTTTAACCTTTTTTGAATTGTTTGCATAGCCTTGTATGCATGAGCGGTACGCACTGTGAATTCCACATTTTGATATTTTTCGGCAAGATCCAGCACCTTAGCCTTCAACATGTTAATTTCAGAAGTTAACATTCGATGCGCATACCTTTTCCTAAGCTTCTTTAAAGTAGTTTATTGAATTTCACTTTCTTTATAAAGACCTAATTTCCACTTTGAGATTGGTTGTCCTATATAGGTCTCCATACGTCTCATTGCGAAGACCTTACAATCAACTTTACTGTTAACTGGTCTCCATGGAATTTCAAGTCGTGGTGGTATGATACTTTCTTTTTTAGATGAAATTGACTCTTGGATGGTTTATTTCTTTAAAGTATATCACAAACAAATTTTTCTGATCATTAAATAAAATAAAAGTTAGATATGTAATAAAGTGGTTATGATATGTTGTTGTGAATTGGGCACTTACCAAAGGTTTCAATAGTACTCCATACATAATCCCCCTCAACTGCACCGTTGTCCAGAATTTCGATTGATGGTTTCTTGAAGTTGAAGACAATCACAAAAATGTGAGCGCTTCTAAGAACTAGAAAGAATACATGTTTTTTATGTATATAATGGTAAGTATTTTGCTGATAATATATATATATATATATATACATACATACATACATACATACATACATATATATATATATATATGTGTGTGTGTGTGTGTGTATAAAACAAGTTAAATTAACATAACATGTAAATATCTTTTATGTTAAAGATTTTTTTGTACCCATTAGTGCTCTCATGAAAGTTCTTCTTGAATTTTTCATACTTTCTTTCATCAGACAATGTTGAAGATACATAAGCATTCTATGACCAAAATAATTTTAAGGGATTAGTATGTTGTTAATCATAAATGAATACATCATATTGGTATGTTAATCATAAGTGAATAGTAAAGATATTCATTTTTTATTTTTATATTCATAAATGAATACATCATTTTTTTATAATCATATGTGAATTTCAATTGCATATACATAATTATATTAAATGATACTAAATAAATCGAATATTCATAAATGAATACATCATTTTTTTAAAATCATATGTGAATTTTAGTTGCATATACATAATTATCTTAAATGATACTAAATAAATCTAATATTCATAAATGAATACATCATATTGGTATATTTTATCAATAAAGAAAAATTAATGTTAGAACACAAACTTACAAAAACTTCAATATGGTGAATTTCCGACATCTCTTCCCAGATTTTGGTGGTTAAGTAAATCAGCCCAAGTGTCTAAAACTTATGCAAAATCTTCATGTTTCCATATAGACTTTCCATAAATGCTCTTTGTGTTACCTGACCATATTTTGTCTGGGGAACCGCATCTCTGCAAATATATAATCAAAATGTCATATATTATTATTTATATAATAATCATATATGAATAGTTCTACAACATAAAGTTAATTGCAATGTATTCCCTTGCAAGTTGAACAACCACTCACAGATAATACTCTCCTGATGTGTTAGCTAAGGTTTTGTGTCTATTATCTTGCATTTGTAAGGTGATTTGAAAGGATCAACAAGCTTCTTTGGTCTAGATTCATCCAGATCATGCTTTGATGGTCCACCTTCTATAGGAATTGCTACAAATATTGGATTTGGATTAAGAACATTTTTTTTTTGATAATCTGATCACAACCCTCTGATTGAAACATCCTAAAATAAGGACAAAATTTTCATTTTTAATTATTAAATAAAACCGTAGTTATCAAAATCATTTCATAAAAACATAAGTCATAGTATCTCAAATTATCATAAATGGTATATCCATTTCAAAACATCTGTCAAATATATCAGAGTAAATTAACCCAGGCTGAAACATCATGGTGTGTGCAATGCGTTCATCCTGAGCTCTTCGTTTTGCTACTGGAAGTACCTGAAACCAAAACTGAAACTGTAAGCAGAAGCTTAGTGAGTTTCCCCAAACTACCACATACCATACACATAAGCACATAATCACATACAAACATATGGTGGGCCTCGCCCCTTCATCGGGCCCCGCCCGGCATTGAACAATGTCCGGCATCGGGCTCCGCCCGGCATCGAGCAAAGCTCGGTATACATATAAACTTATGAATAATACACATAAAATAATCACAATGCATAAACATATAAACATTCCTCGGGCCCCGCCCGGCATCGGACCGAAATCCGAAAGCATACAAACATTCCTAGGGCATTGTCCGGCATTGGACTGTAATCCGGGAACATACAAATACAGAAACATGCAAGAATCACGAATACATCAAGCATAAAAACATTCCTCGGGCATCTCCCGACATCAGACCGTAGTCCGGAAAGCATATAAACATTCATAGGGCACTGCCCGACATCGGATCGATATCCAAAAACATGTAATCAAACATATAGGCCGGTATTGGTGCCTTTGACATGTTCCTATAGGGGCAAACTCACCTCGCAAAGCTGAATCTCACGGATAATCCTCTGACTGCTAGCTGGCAGATCCCCAAACTGCTGATCTCTCGACTCCCCGAGCTACTAATCATCATATAGACTATTTAAGTTCGGGATTCTCATAACTTAACCATAAGTCCTCACTGGGGTAAAAGACCATTCTACCCCTCACATACTCTTGTCCCAAAAATATAAACACTCATATAAGGCCCAATTTCCAATTGGGCCCAATCCATTCACATGGACCTCAACCTAAGGCCCAATAATGTTTTTCTAGTAAAAAGGTTCAATTTCGGATGGTTTACTAAGGCCTAAAATATCAAAGTCCAAGGAATCTCCCAAACCACGATCCAAATGACACAAAGCCCAAATCCAGTGAGTACGCAGGCCGTACTCCTCTGTACGTTAATCGTACAGGTTGCATGGCGTGTACGATCAGCGTACTCCCCTGTTAAGCCATAATCTCAAAAAGAGCTTAAACCCCTTAAGACCTAAAGCTCCAAACACAGATCTGAGTCCAATAAAGTGTTTTAACCCATAAAGTCGATTACTTGGTGGCTTGCAAACCCCCAAATGAACTCAAACTTGAAATATGACAATCTAATTCCATAGAAATGACTAATACTCATGCATGACCACATCAAGACCTTCAAGATGGTAACTTTTCTGTCTTTGGTACTCAAATAGCACTAAGGGTGGCAACCCTAAGCCTAGAAACGGATTTGGAACCATAAAGCTCCATTCTTGGGACCAAAAAGGTCCAAAAACTCAACATAAGAGATCTAAGCACTCATGGATCAAGTTAAAGACTTTATACCTTGAAAAGGTCTGAAATGAAGCAACAATCCCATATCTACAACTTCTCATTTGTACCATCACCTTGCTTTGACCTTTACTTCCTTGGAGAATGGATCCAAAACATCAAAATTCTCTCAAGAGGTCTTACAAGAACAAGAACATACAAAAATATGGATTAGGGTTTTGTAGGAGTAGCTTAAGGGTGAGAGGGAGGATGGACATTATGGCATAATGTTCTTTATATAGGGATCAAAACCTAAACTTAGGGTTTTGGGGACTGCACATCTACGATGCGTGTACGTGCATGACATGCGCAATCAACTTTTATTAGTACATTGCACGTACATAGGGTGGTACACCCAGCGTACGACACCCCTTAAGACCATTTTGTAAGGATCCAATGGATCCAATCCCAGTCAACATAAAATAATTAATCCAATACATAAATAATACCTTGGATAATTATTGAGTGTTACATTGATGGTCTTCTTTGGTTTGTTTCTTTGTAAGTGGTTTTTTTGGTGAAGATTCATTTGATTTTTTACTTAAAGTTTGATATGAATCTTGAATAAGATCTAGACTAAAGTTTGGAGGAGTATTATCTTTATTTTTTTATTTTTTACCTGCTAGAAAATTTACATAATATATTAATATACTATGAAAAATATAAATTTTAATGTAATATATTATGTATAATTAATTAGTGAATCGTCTATTTACCTCCATCACCTGCTTTTTTGTTCTTAACTTCAAGCCCTTTTTTAACACCTTCAAAATTCAAATCATATATGAATCTTGGATCATATAAATAATTATATGTTAATTATAATATATTTTTTTATATTTTATTCATATATGATTATTGACCATTCCAATCAATATGAATTTTTTTTCAAATGTTTTTCCAAATTGTTACCTCCATCATTACCTTTCGTCTTCTCAACTTCTCCTCCTTTTTTATTTTCATCTTTAGACTTTTCCTTGCCCAAAAGATACACACCATATATGAATATTCTATCTATATTCAAAATATTTCAGTACTTATTCATAAATGAATATAAATATTTTAATATATTCACTTATGAATTAGTAATGCATAGCATTACTTCTGAACAAGTAATTCTATCTTTTACTTATTAATACATGAAAAGTGTGTTATTCAAAAAAATCAATGTAAGCATTATAATGAGTTATGAATAAGTAATGCATATCATTAAGTATGAACAATTAATACTATCTTTTTATTTATTCACATATTGTCTTATTCACTTGTGAATTAGCAATCTTATTATATTCACTTATTAGTGAATCATCCATTTACCTCTATCATCTGTATTTCTTTTCTCAGCTTCTCCTCCTTGTTTATCATCACCTTCATCTTTATTTTCCTCAGTAGTTTCAACTTCTCCTTGTTTATCGCCACCTATTTAAATACCTTAAGTTGCTTCGGGAGTTCCTTATGACCAACCTCCACCTCTCCAAACCCTAAGAATAAACCCTAACCTTCATTTCAGTGTTTGTGAGCTATTGTTGTGATCTTGTGGTGTTGTTGGATCCTTTGAAGGAGGTGAAGCTTTGGTGGACTTGGAGCTTGAAGATCCAGAATCTTCATCAACTTTGCAATCTATTTGAGGTATAAAGATCGTAACTTGATGGATCATTTGGTTAAATCTAGTTAGGGCTTGTTTTTATGCTCCTTTAAGCCATTCTTGATAGTATGAGCTACTCTAGAAGCCAAGGATGATAGATCTTGGCATTTTTTAGATCCCTTCTTCATAAAAATGCAATCTTGATGAGTGATTTTGGACCGTGCATGAATTAGGGTTATTATTATGGTTCTTTTTGAGTTTTGGCTCCCATTAAGCCATGAAAGGGTGTAAAGTTGTCAACTTTACGTGTGAAGACATCATTCAGGATCAGATTTGCGAATTTGGCTTAGTGTCTTAACCGATTGAGCACTTAATAGAGAGTTGGGATGAGTGCAGAGTATGATGGGTGTAACGACCCAAATTTCCAAATAAAATTTTCATTTTTAATTAATCAAAACATTCCCATAAAATATGAAATCTCAATGACAATTGTTTTCAAAACCCATAACATCAACATTTTATTTCACATATTAGAGTGTCCCCATATAAAATGTCGGAGAGTGCATGCCATGCCATCAAATCTTGACCTTTCCCTTAGGATCTGAAGTACCTAAAACAAACCAACAAACTATAAGTTAATGCTTAGTGAGTTCCCCAGAGCATACCCTACACAGTCCACATAATCACATAATCCATATTAGCTATATAAGCTATATAAACCACATAAGCCATGCATACAAACATATAAGGATGCAGTGGGCTCATCCTAGGGTCTTATACCTACATGTCATGGGCTCCCCCATGGTCTTTACTACTTGCCATGGGCTCCCCCACATGGTATTTATCTAGGAAGGCCATGGGCTCCCCCACATGGTCTTATATCCAACTACCACGGGCTCCCCCCCCCCCCCCCCCCCCCGGGGATTTTCTCATATCCAATCAATAAGTACTAGCACATTCTCATATACATGCATACCATACATATCAGTAGAGAATCCACAATAAACACTACAACTAACTAATGGGTTGGCCTTGGTGCCTTTGACCCATTGGTATGGTGATGAGACTCACCTCTATCTGCTAAATCCGAAAGCTGCTCTCCTAACAGTGGGTAACCACCCGTGCTGAACAATAATACCATTAACCCAAGGTTAGCGTTGAATATAATCCAATTAAAGAACCCAATCCCCAAGTCCTTTCATAATGGAACAAAAGTCTCTCATTGTTAATGGGCCCAAAGTCCATGTCCAAAAATCATTAATGGGCCTCATGGCCCAATAAAGCACAACCATAGCAATCATGGCCCAAAATGAGCCCAAACCCATCTGAGTGCGTACGCCTTGTGTACCACCCTTGTATGCACAGCGTACTGAGTCCCTTAGTTATACACGTTGCGTACACTATATTACGCCCAACGTACAAACATATTAAGCACCTACTTCCATTAACTGCTTAATCCTTGATGTTCTAACGTCCAATATCATATTTGAGTTCATTAAGACGTCTTAGGGTATAAAGTTGGCAACTTTATTCCCTTACATGCTATATGGGACTTCAAAACTTCATTCTTTACATTAGGACTTCACATAAATCTTCCAACTCATGCATGGAGTCTAGATACCCTTCAAGCTAGCAGCTTTGTGCATCTAGCATGCTCACAAAGCTCATATCTAACCATTTTAGTCTCTGGAGTTGCTCAACTCTCAAGAGAAGGTCCAAAAACCAACTAAATGGACAATATAGAAAACCCTAGCTAGATCTAATGAATAAGATGGAAAGATCAAGACTTTATACCTCCAGGAGCTCTTCAAGGTGATCTAGATGCAAATTCTTGGAACACAATGCCACTCCTAAGCTTGCTCACTAACTTCTTTTTCTCAATAAGCTCCAAAATGGCCACCAACACACTTCTATGCTCCACAATCACACTCTTAAAGGAAAACTGACGTAAAGGGACGAAATGAGGCTCAAGAGGCGGATTAGGGTTTAGTCTCAATGACTTAAAGATACTTAAATAGGTATCAAGTCCGAAAATTAGGGTTTTGGTCGTCTGTTGCGTACCCCCCGCGTACCTATATGTACTCCCCGCATACGCAATACTCCTCTGTGATGCATGATCGTGGAGGAACGCTCGGTTGGGATAAACCTTCATTTTAGGGTTTTTTCCCTATTTAAATACCTTAAGTTGTTTTGGGAGTTCCTTATGACCAACCTCCACCTCTCCAAACCCTAAGAACAAACCCTAACCTTCATTTCAGTGTTTGTGAGCCATTGTTGTGATCTTGTGGTGTTTTTGGATCCTTTGACGGAGGTGAAGCTTGGTGGTGAAGCTTTGGTGGACTTGGATCTTGAAGATCCAGAATCTTCATCAACTTTGCAAGCTATTTGAGGTATAAAGATCTTAACTTGATGGATCATTTGGTTAAATCTAGTTAGGGCTTGTTTTTATGCTCCTTTAAGCCATTCTTGAGAGTATGAGCTACTCTAGAAGCCATGGATGATTTCATAAAAATGCAATCTTGATGAGTGATTTTGGATCGTGCATGAATTAGGGTTATTAATATGGTTCTTTTTGAGTTTTGGGTCCCATTAAGCCATGAAAGGGTGTAAAGTTGTCAACTTTACGTGTGAAGACATCATTCATGATCAGATTTGGAAATTGGCTTAGTGTCTTAACTGATTGAGCACTTAATAGAGAGTTGGGGTGATTGCATAGTATGATGGGTGTAACGACCCAAATTTCCAAATAAAATTTTCATTTTTAATTAATCAAAACATTCCCATAAAATATGAAATCTCAATGACAATTGTTTTCAAAGCCCATAACACCTTGCCCTTGCCCTTAGGCTCTGAAGTACCTAAAACAAACCAACAAACTGTAAGCTAATGCTTAGTGAGGGTCCCAGAGCATACCCTACACAATCCACATAATCACATAATCCATATTAGTTATATAAGTTACATAAACCATATAAGCCATGCATACAAACATATAAGTCGTGGGCTCCTTCTAGGGTCTTATACCTACATGTCATGGGCTCCCCCATTGTCTTTACTACTTGCCATGGGCTCCCCCACATGTGTTGGATTAATGTCTAAGTCCATAACTAATATTGGTAAGACTTGACCCAACCCGGCATGGTCCATTTGGGTTGCATGGCATCGGGACAATTAGATAGACAAGATGAGGAAAAAGGATATTAGTGATTTTTATTAAAATATTATAAGTTCTAATATATTAATATATGATCATATTATCTAATTAGTATTGATCAAGAATTAATTTATAATTAATTAAATGATCAAAAGGAACTAATTAAATATGGACTCTTAGATATATATGTGTGCTGGGCCAAGTTCTTTTAGGTTGGGCTAAGCTTTCATGGATAGTCCATGGAGTTTTTAACCCATGGATCATATAAAATGAAGGGTCATGGGTTTAACCCTAATCTGCACACTATATAAAAATGTCCTTGGTTGGTGAAATTTACACTAGTGTGTGTACACAAAAGGGGCAAGGCCAATTTCACTAGAGAGAACCAAAGTATCCTTATTCTCAAGGTTATTCCAAGTGTTCATGGTGTTGTGTGAACCATTTGAGGTGTCACACTTGGGGCACTAGGCACTCAAGCTTGATGAAGACAAGTTACATCAAAAAGGTATGTATTATATCTATTTTATTACCCAAGTATCAAAGATTGTATGCTAGATAGGGTAATACCTTGGAATAATCATATTTGCATGTATAATAGAGAAAACATAGATCCAAGGTATTTTGAACTAAATGAAGGATTGGATCTTAGGTTAGGGCCCAATAAGGAGCGTGGGCCCAATTTGGAAAATTAGGCCATTCATGGGCCTTTATGGATCTTATGGTTTTAGACTTTGTGTTTTGGGTCCTGTTGGGCCATCAGGTTTTGGGTTGATATTTATTTATGGAGGCCCATTATGGTTTTGAGCCCAAATTGGAAAATTGGGTCATGAATTAGGTCTTAGGGAATTTTTTGTAATTGGGCCTTGTGGACTATTGAGTTTGGTCCCAATTTGGAAATTGGGCCATTAAAGGACTTATGGACATTATAATGTTGGGCTTTTTTTTGGGATTGGGCCTTAGTTTTGAATCATACTGGGCAAGGGATAGAATGGCCATTTTACCCCATGCATGGATTAAGGATTATAGTATGGAACCCAATTTTCTAATTAAGTGTACAGATTGGTAGTGATAGCTCGGGAAGTCGGTAGAGCAGCAACTAAGGATGACATTTGGGAAGCTTCTGCTTTCGAGGTGAGTCTTCTCACCATACCAATGGGTCTAAGGCACCAAGGCCGGCCCATTTTATGATATGTAGTACACTAGTTGTAGTAGAGATATGTGCTATGATAGTTAGCTTTATGCTAAGTGGTATGCTAGTGATTATGTGATATTTGCATGGAAGACCCTGGGGGGAGCCCATGGCTATTAGATATAAGACCATGTGAGGGAACCCATGGCATTCCTAGGTAAAGACCATGTGGGGGAGCCCATGGCATGATGGCATAAGACCCTGGGGGGATCCCACGACATCCTTTTATGTTTATGTATATGTTACGTAGTATAATAGATACTTATTTGATATATGATATGTTAGTGATTATGTGTGTTATTGCATGGAAGACCCCGAGGGAGCCCATGTTAGTTGTATATAAGACCATGTGGGGGATCCCATGACATTCCTAGGTAAAGACCATGAAGGAGCCCATGACATGAAGGTATAAGACCATGGGGGAGCCACGACATCCTTATATGTTAGTATGCATGACCTATGTGATATATGTAACTTTTATAGCTAATTTAGTATGTGTTATGTGGATTGTGTGTGGGGTATGCTCTGGGGGACTTGCTAAGCTTTGTGCTTACGGTTTACAATTTTGGTTTCAGGTATCATCGATTTGGAAAAGAAGGGCTCGGATTGATCGCAGTGCACACATCTATGATTTCCGCAATGGATGATTTCGGGATGAACTCTGATAAATACTTTACTTAATGATGATTTGAGATGTTTGAACTAAATGGTATCAATGTTTTAGATTTATTAAAATGAAATTTTGACCCTTGATTTTTGGGTAATTACAATATATATATATATATATATATATATATATATATATATATATATATATATATATATATATATATATATAGTTATTCATATATGAATATAGGTATTCAATAGTTTTTAATACTAATTTAGTATAACACATATCCATATTAAAGTATTCATATGTAAATAGAACAAAAATATAGTAGGGATATACAAGTTAAGCAATATGTGGTTATTCATATATGAATATCCAGAATGAAGTATAACAGGGATATACAACTTTTTCATATGAATATATATATATATATATATATATATATATATATATATATATATATATATATATATATATATATATATATATATAAAAGCCAGATATAGTTATTCAATGAACATCCAAATTATAGTATTCATATGTTAAAAGTACAAAAATATAACAATGATATACAAGTTATTCATTTATAAATATGATATATATATATATATATATATATATATATATATATATATATATATATATATATATAAGTCATATATTGTTATTCATAGATAAATATAGGTATTTAATAGTTTTTATTAATATAATACATATCAAGATTGAACTATTCATATGTGAATAGAACAAAAATATAGTAAGGATATACAATTTATTCATATATGAATATAACAGATATGTCATGAATTTTATGCCTTTTGATATTTTTCCGCTTCAAACATATTTCTCTCATTGTGGTTGGCTCTTTATTAGAAACGTCAATCTTCTTTTCTTTATTCATTAGCGAGTAGAAGATAAATGAATTTGATATACATTTACAAAGAAACTATTTTATATTCATAAATGAATACTTGTATATTAAACTTATATTTATGGTATAATCATACTAAATTATGTTATATTCATATGTGAATAGAGCATATATATAACTCGGTTTTTTCTATATATATGTGAATTAAACATATATAACTTAGTTTTCTTTCTGTTCATTAGTAAATAAAACATATCAAAATTTATTCATATGTGAATGGAAACGTTTATTCATACCTGTATCTTGTTTTTCATTGGAACGTTTTTCTTTTGAAATTGACGATCCATCTTCAATATCTTCATTTTCTGTTATTCGTATATGAATATGATATATATATATATATATATATATATATATATATATATATATATATATATATATATATATATATATATATATATATATATATATATATATATAGTGTGAATCCAAAAAATTTAGTTGTAAATCATCTAATAATGAAAGATGATTACGAAAATTTCAAATAATCAACTAATAATTTAAGAAATGATGACAAATCGTTAAAAATCGAAGAAAACAAACACCGATGATTACCTTTCATCGTCAACAGTGACGAAATGATTTCATTTAGGTTTTCATCGAAAGACATTTTCGTCAGTTTGTTCTTCGCGAGATTAATTTTAGGGTTTTTGTTCGAAAACGGTGATTTAATGGTTCTGCAAATGGTTTTCTTAATATGGGGAAACGAAGATATCTTCGAAGAAGGAAATGATGGTTTTGCTGACAAGATTTGATGTATGATAAAATTACACAAGTGTCCTAGACGATTTAATCGTTTGAAGTATTTACAAGTTTACCACCATGTGTTTATTAGTTTTAAGCTCATTAAATGATTGGTTGAGAATAGTTCTCTCTCTCTCTCTCTCTCTCTCTCTCTCTCTCTCTCTATATATATATATATATATATATATATATATATATATATATATATATATATATATATATATATATATATATATATATATATATATATATATATATATATATATCGCAAAATATACTATGTTTTTTTAACTCAATAACTAGTCAATATAATATTTTCACCTTTTGTCAAAACAGATTTAAGATTTCAACATCATTTTAATTCATCTTCACTCAAAAAAAATATCAAATATTCTCCTATATTTTCTTCATACTTACTCTAGATTAAGATAAATATCAAAATTTTAAAAATTAAAAAAAAAAAATGTAGTAACCATACATCATTATCTTATATGAATAAGAGAATAGGTAAAAAAATATATTGGAGAATATTCTTGTTAGAAATTTTAAATAATGATTGTATCCACTCGAATAAAAACTAATCATTAAGAGAATGTGTTCACCCATTATTTGAAATCTAGTCAAATTGTATTTCTACGAACTTTGTTTCATTGAAAATTTAAGTAGAACTCCAAAATATTTTTTTGAGTATCAATCCCTTCAATTTCCCAAATATTTTTCAAATGGATAATGATTTAAAAGGGTAATATATTTTTCGATTTGTACACATTTAGTCACTGAGTTTTTTTTCATCCACATTTACCCGTTCAACTTGTTAAACTGTACACATTTAGTCTTTATGACCGACTACTCTAGGTTAACCAGTAAAAATGACTTAATAGGGTAATAAATTTATCCCTTTGTAAACATTTAATTCTTAATATTTTTATACAAATTTAGTCTTTAATATTTTTTTGTTGCAAAATAAGTCATTTTTGTTTTTGTATTAATTCAGTATTTATGAATGATTTCTTTAGGTTTTCTCACGACATCTTATGTGGGATAGCCATATGGTGATGGGATATGTTGAGGTGGTCCTGCTATATGTTGTACGCCAAGATACCTGGTGCAGGTCGGCTATAAGCTATAGGCATAGAGACTTGAGAAAAGCGGTTGGGTAAGGCGGCATGCCAACAAACCCTAGGTACTCCAGTCTAATGACTGATTGGACATGTTGCATGTTGGTGTTCTACTTCGCTGACTGATTGGGTTAAGGTATTCCAATCTGATGAGTGTGGGTCCGTTATGCATGATCATACATTTGTTTTATTGGGTATTTTGGGGGAAACTTACTAAACTTTGTGTTTACCCAGTTATATATGTTTTCAGGTTCTATCGTTGGTCGTGGGAAAGAGAATGCATGAGTGTACACACTCATCAACAATATTAAGGATTCCACATTTCTTATATCACTCTGATTTTCGAAAAATGTATTTTGGAATAATCGTTTTTTCTTAATAATGGATTTATAATTATGGAGTTTTGCGTTATTTAAAAATGAAAACTTTTTGTTGTGAAAACGAGACATTACACATAAACATCCACAACCCTACACACTTCATCAATGATTATCTCACGTAAGATGTCGTGAGAAAAACCTAAAGAAAACATTTATAAGTAATGAATGTGTACAAAAACAAAAATGACTTATTTTGAAACAAAAATATATTAAGGACTAAATATGTACAAATACATTAAGGACTAAATGTGTACAAAACGAGAAAATATATTACCCTATTAAGTCATTTTTCCCGGCTAACCTGGAGTAACCGGTCATAAGGACTGAATGAGTACGGTATAACAAATTGAAGTGGTAAAGGTGGACGAAAAAAAACTCAGTGACCAAATTGATACAAATCAAAAAATATATTACCTTTTTAAGTCATTATCCCTTTTTCAAACTAATTAATCAATCTTTTATGAAACTTTAAATCGACACAAATACATGTTAGTCCGCGGTTGATAGTGGATACGAATTCCTATAAACCTCATTTCACTTAGTAGTATGATGTGTGAACAAAACCTCATTTCACTTAGTAGTACGTACAAAATAAGAACCTACAGTGGTTTTCCCTAACAAGTTACCTTTTCGTAGAACTAAAAAAAATCGATCCAACCCACCAATCCAGTTCGAACCTAACTCAAAATTAGCAGGTTGGATTAAGGTTTTCAACCCATTTAATTAAGCAAGTTGGATTGGATGAATGTTGTTAACCCGTTTTCAACTCACCAACCTATTTAACTTTAATATATATTTAATTTAATAATTATTAAATATTACCACGTATTAATCTAAGTATTAATTTATAAATTATAATTTGATATTATTTATGTCTTAAAAAATGCAATCCTAATTCCTTTTTTTTTTGTGCACCAGCAACATTAATCACTCTTCAAAATCATTTCGAAATTACTCATCTTTAATCTTATTTGAACATTTTTTTTATAGGGTTAATGTCATAAAAACCATCAAGTTTTCAAGGTTTTGTCGGTTTTACCCAAACTTAAAATTTATGTTCGTTTTTACCCAAACATTTTCAAAAAAATATTCGATTATACCCTTTTACCAGTGATAACAAGTTCTCCAGGTTACCATTATATTAAAGTCCGGAAAAAAAAAAAAAAAAAAAAAAAAAAAAGAAACCTTACGTTTATCATTTTTTTGCATTTTTACCCTTAAATTTATAATTTTTTTTTCACTTTTACCCTAAATATATTTTTTTTATAATATACATATTCATGCAGAAAAATCATATTTATATACGGAAAAATATTTAATTAAATATTGTATTTATATTTTTTTAATGTTATATATATATATATATATATATATATATATATATATATATATATATATATATATATATATAACATTAAAAAAATATATGTGTGTGTGTTTTTTTACATGGTTATACCATTTAAAAAGATAAATAATATTTTTAGAATTTTGAATATGTG
The DNA here is from genome assembly GCF_052625555.1 of Lactuca saligna. NCBI lineage: Eukaryota > Viridiplantae > Streptophyta > Magnoliopsida > Asterales > Asteraceae > Lactuca > Lactuca saligna. The sequence continues at coordinate 32,009,118 of NC_136419.1, read as the reverse complement.
CTTTATAGATATAGTTTTTAGAAGTATAAATACATATTTTTACATTTTTATATATTAATATGTATCTATACTTCTAAAAATATATTTATACTTTTAAAAAAAAACATATATCAAAATACATATTTACACTTGTAAAAATATATGTATATACTTATATAAACACGTTTATGAATTAACAAGTTTTTTTATTGATATGTATATTTTTAAATACATAAAACTATGTATTTGTAGTTCTAAAAACATATTAATTTGCTTTTTTACATCTTAAATGTTTTTTTTAAGTGGTGTAACACCAAAACTAAAAGGATACAAGAAGAGCACTTACTTCTTCACATTGTAAGGATGTGATTTTGTGTATTTTACCCATACACAAATAAGGATTCAGAATAGCAATTTAACAGAAAAGGATTCAAGTCATAACCATTTGCAAAAAACAATCCAATCGACATTGTCCAATGAAGGAGTAGCAGGATACAAGAGTGTAGTTAACATTATCCCAACAACCTTAAAAAACACAAACAAACTTACATTCATTAATAATCAATGATGATACCTGTGACGTTGGTCCCTTTGACTGTATTCTCTGTCTCTATCATAATCTCTTTCCCTTTCCCTTTCCCTTCCCCTATCCCTCTCTCGGCTTCTGCTCCTTCTCCTGATACTTTCCTCCCTTTCCCTTTCCCTTTCCCTTTCCCTTTCCCTTCCTCTATCTCTGCTTCTTTCTCTCTTTTCTCTATCACTCATTCCTGAAAGCAATACACAAACAATTAATACCAACCTACTTTACTCTTTTTACTTTTATTCCTTTTGCCTATATAGGTAGCAAGAAGAAAGTATGTTGCTATTTCTAGCATTTGAAATGACAAAAGAAGTACTACCTAGCTCCTCAACCTCCCACCCCGCACGTCCAGTTCCAGGCAACACCTGACCAACTTCAGCTTGCTGTGCTTTCACACGAAATTTCTTCTTTAGGTTTCCAAATTCATCATACATCTCACCATCATCCTGTAAATGTATATATATAAATATTAAATAATTACTGATTGTAAATTTAAAGAAATTGATCTCATCTTACTTCTTCGGCTTCCCTCCTGCGCCTTTTTGTTTCTTCTAGCTCTTCTTCGTCAAGTTCTTTGTACCCACCAGCTCGTCCTCCTCTGCATACATCATATAATTTTCATCAACATTTTTTGTGACTAAAAAATATATAAATTAAAGGAATAAAGTCAATAAACAGCCATGAAAATACCTCACACCCCCTTCACTAACACCGGGTTTGTTTGTGTTGCAGATGTTGCATTTCAAACGCTTTGCCCAGTTGATGTTACCACACCTTCACAAAACCAATTTAACCATAAGAAGCTGTCTCAGAAATGTTAATCAAAGGTAAGAGTAAATTACAATTTTGGTCCTTCAGTATAACTGATTTTTCAATTTTGGTTCTTGTTTGAGGTTTTTGTAACGTTTTTGGTCACTGTTCTGGGAAAAATGATTATTTGGAACCAAGTTTGCAAAACTCAGCTATACTCAGGGACCAAATATGTAATTTATTCTAAAATATATATAACGGTTTACTTGTTATGCACTTACATTGGACAAGGCCAATCATTAGGACCAAAAAGACCGGTGGGACCACCAACACCACGGCCGCCACCAGCATCCGGGCCACCGCGGCCCCTACCCCGGCCTGCCGCCCCTCCACCGCCGCCTGAAGCTCCGGCGGGTCTTGCACTACCACAACGGTTGCATACACCACGAAATGCAAAGTTCACATTCGAACAGCTGTTTACCAAAATATATATCACATAAAAAAGAGTTTAAAAAAAGCATAACTTGTTAAAAATATATCAGAATTATTTGAAAAATATAGCCAGAAAGAGCTGCTCACCAATGTCATATCACAGACCTTGTATTCGGACACATCCAGTCCCCATCTTGTTGCCATGCCTTTGGTGGAGCATTTGAACCATCACCACCACCACGCCCTCTACCCCTTCCGCCACCTTCAGTCATGTCTCCACCACTTTCATCCAGAGCAATAACATCACCAACCACCAAACTTGGTTCAATAACTGGTGTGACTAGGTTATTGGAATTTTTCGATTCTGCCATTAAAACTTCAATGATGCTTCCATGGAATTGTTTATTGTTGAACCATTCTACAGCAGCTTGTGCAGCGTATGGATCTTCATATGTCACTGTAGCATCTCCTTTAGGCTCGTTTGTTATTTTGTCACGATATAACCATATTTTTGGTCGACCTGTTCTTTTATCTTTCTATAAAAAGAAAAAGATAAAGGAAAATTGAAGTCAAGAAATTTGAAATATGTAATAACATGTGACAATGGGAGAAAATATGCAGGTAAAGAAATACCTTTATTAGAACTCATACCTTTAGCAAGCCAATAGTGCCAAAGAACTCGGCTAACATATCGTCATCAGTCCCAGGAGGCAAATTACAAACATATACAGATCCATTTGAAGGGGCTCCTTTTGCTGAGTAGTTTGCCATTGTGCTCCTATCTCACGAAAAATCTTCAACTATATAACCAACATCAAGCACTACAAAAGGTCACAAAAGTGTAAGGTGCTATTTTAAAAAAAGTATCAATGTGAATATGTGATCAATCTTAGACCTCTACTTGTGAAAACGTATTACATTTTGCAAGTCTACAGCAATCAGGGACAAGACTTTTAACATCACTTCCATGCTTCATAATATATGTCATACACTTTTTAGTTGAACCAAAGGAGTACTTAAGCAAGGAAAAACTCAAATGTTGGTCCCATACGCAGTTGGATTAATTTAAGCGATTAAAAAAAACATCTGTGGGAACCCTCCTAAGTCCTACCTTGCATACAACATGAGCTATCCTTCGGATGACCGGATATAAAATTGACAACGATAAACCAAAAAAAATCAAACATTTCATATACTAAATATGTTAAAACCCTAATTTTGTTTTCGGTTTTTGGGGGATATCAAGATGGAAAAAAGAGGACTGACTAGAATTTGAACAAGAAAGATGATAGAGATATAGACCAGAATATGTCTGCTTACCGGAGACAAACGGCGAGAGTCGATAAGATGAGATCGGAGAAACGATGTCGATGAGTAGGGGTGTAGGGCGCCGTATTATACAGAGAGTAATTCTTTTCTTTGTTTGATTGTTTGATTATGAGAGACGAGCCCAGAATAGAGCCATTTTCGGCTTTTTTTTGCTCGTGAGATATCAACATAACTACTTGTCTATTGGGCCTGGGCCTGGGTCTAAGATAGAGACAGATAATTTTACAAAAATTAAATATCGGTTTAGTGGCCTTAGTCCAATCCAAAAAAAAAAATCCTTTTTTTTCAAAGTTAACAAACTCAAAACAGAAAATTTAGATTATAATTTCGCAACAGTTGATCAAAAAGAAAAAGAAAAAAAAATCAATACCTATTAGATTTTCCTTTATATAAAAATAAGATGATGTTTGTTTTTGAATATGTAAAATGATTTGCAGACTTCAGATCACATAGATACATGTACAGTAAGAAAACATTAAAACTAATAGAAATTTTCACAAATACACCCATCATATTTATTTTACTTTGAAAGTATCATATACATTTTTATTTTTATTTTTTGTAAAAAATTCAACCCAAAATGTTCTTTTAACAACTTTTACTAGAAATCTTTATGAAAGTTTAATCATTTTTTGTCAACATTGTTACTTCTTCGATTCGATGCATGTCTCTAATAAGCATTTTAGATGTTGATTGGATCTTCTTCGATTCGATGCATGTCTCTAATAAGCATTTTAGATGTTGATTGGATCGTTGTTTCTCCCCCATTTCTAATAAGCATTTTAGAGATTTTAACAACAAAAGTGAACAACAAATCAGATTTCAGCAAATGAGTACCTCACATTTCATTAAGCGTATACATTTCAGCCAATGAGGCGATTGAAGAAGGAAAAAAAAATGATTTTTCATCTTTTTTTTAGATCGGAAGAGAACGTGCACATATTTTTAAGTCTGTAATCTTCAAAAAAGATTCGACTGCCGACAGAAATGATCAAGAATATCTTTTGAAAGTTTGATACTGAATCACTTGGGTTTGGTGAATTTTTACAAAACCAAACCGAAAAAGTTTTAATTAAAAAAAAAGTAAGCATTTTTATTTGGTTTTGTTTTATGTTTATTTTAAGGTATCTTTGTAGGGTTTTTTTATTTGGTTTTGTTTACTTTAAGGTATCTTTTTAATCATACTTATTGCGTATTTTGTGATTTCCTCACAAAACCACTAAGGGTGCGTTTGGTTGTGGAAAACTGTTTTTCATTTTCTAAGAAAATGTTTTCAGAAAATAGAGTTGAGTTTTCGTTTTCAATTTTCAATGAAAATTTTAGAAAACGCGTTTGGTTGAAACCGGGGGAGTTTTCATTTTCCATTTTAGAAATTTGAAAAACTTTAGAAAACTGTAAAAATCACTTTTCAAATTTACATACAATTTGAAAAACTAAAAATTTTCATTTTCTTGGAAAATTTTAGAAAACTGAACGAACCAAACGTGTTTTCCAAATTTCCGTTTTTCTTGGAAAATTTTCCTAAAAAACTGAAAATTTTCCACAACCAAACACACCCTAAACGATTGGAATTATTCCATACTAAAATGTTTCAGTTTTCTTCTTCTTTCTCAGATTTGCGTTTCCTTCCAGTTGCAAGTCAAGAACTTCTCCTAATCTTGAGTTTCAAACACCATGATTCAACCTTAACCATTTAAAAAACGTCAACCCTTTTATGAAACACCATCCTTTGCTACTTTAAATGCGTTTCAGCTACCAGTACTTTGGAAATAAGAAAACCAATTTTTATATTTTGATTTGCCAGTTTAAGGTATTATTAAACTGAACAAAACCAAAAGTATAACAAATACATGTTCTTCTCATTATCAAATAAGAATATACTTCATTAACACATAACTTTTCACCATAACCATTATGCCATAGTATTTCCTATTCATCAAAAATAACTTCAACAATAAAACCATAAATTTAACAATTTCAACATCAGTCCAAAAACCAAAAAAAAAAACACTTGTCCAAACAAACTCAACATACTGACTGAAAATTTATCTTCCACAACTAAGGAAGTCTCAACGAAGATTTCATCTAATCTTGTTTTTGATCAAGACTTAAACAGGTACTGACATGGGCATAGGCAATGGCTCATCAGCAACAATTGGTGGCCTATATTCCTCAACCTCTTTCGGTGGATGAACAATTACATCATCTTTAGGCATATGAATTATAACATTATCAGGTAATGGAGTTTTAGGCCCAAGCTTCCCAGTAGGATCCCAATCAAGCATGATCTTCACCTTGATACCAAGAACACCCTGTATGTATACACAAAATAGCATCATGAATCTTGCATTTAACACAAAGGAACTTAGCTTGTTGGTGAAAAAAATAAAAAGAGATTACAAATGAGTTTTACCTGTCTAAGAAGCACATGTCTCACAGCAGAGTCAATGTACTCCTTCACGGGTTGACCAGATGACACCATGTATCCATCCTTGAACTTCATTGACTTGGCCCTCTGAGCTCTAAGCTTTCCACTAACAATAACCTGAGAGTGATTAACAGTGTTAGAGAGTGTAAAAAAGTGTATGTAAAAGAGAAACAGAATCATTGTATTCACATACCTCACATCCTTTTGCTCCATTTTCCATAACAAACCTCAAAACACCATAGCAAGCCCTAACAATGGACAAATGGAGTATCAGATGACATGATTGGCAGTTGGAATTGAGAGAAAATGTTTACAAACCTGCGGACTGCAAGTCCTCCAAGAAGCTTGTAACGCAAAGACTCAGCTTGAGCAATGGCGCATAGACCTCTGTTGTTGACTCTTTCAGCATAAAGCTCAACACTGTTTTCAGGGAACTTGAATCGTTTCTGAACAAGAGATGTCAACTCCCTGATCCTCCTTCCCTTCTCACCTGAAAAGCCAGATCCAATAAGCAAATAACCATGGAGGAAGAATGTCTAATGACATTTAGGTCTAAAGTAACAATCATTAAGAACTATTGTGCTGAAACCAAAAAGGAAGAAAAAGTTTAATATTTCTAACTTAACAGTCAATACCTTTAGGATCACAATTCAGAAACAGGATTACAACTAATAGATAACATTAAGATCTGTAAACGTCAAATTAATGTACACCTTCTAATAGAAATGGACGATTCGAATCTACTTCACGTTTGCTAATTAACTTATTTTATGATATTTACTCTTAGAATGAATAATATATTAAAAATAACGCGATGAGAAATTTACCGAGAACGTTTTGGGTACGGGTGGCTCTGATGATGATCTCTGTACGCATAGGCGTAACCCTAACTTCGACGCCGGAGTAACCGTCCTCTGCGAGTTCCCTGGTAAGGACCTCGTTCAGCTCAGCGAAGAACACACCATCTGCTACAAACTGATAGCAAAAACAAATTACACTAAGATGTATGACAAATAGACATCACATACACTTGTAGCAGCGATTGGTGAGACTAACCTTTCGTTTTTTGCTCAATTGAGTCGCCATATTTGCAGGTAGAGTATGGGGTGACGAAGACTGACCACAACCGCTGCTTATCTCGTAGCGAAATCCTACAGAGAATGCAAAATATAGGTAAGAAACGATAATAGAGTTAGGGTTTCTAATAGCGTTGGACGCGACAGGTTTGAAATCGAACTGAAGTGGGCTTACTAAGCCCGATCTCATTTAAGCCCATATCCGTTGGATATTCTGGACCAGCTTCTAATCTAAGTCGAGAATATAGTTTTTCAACATATGTTGTCATTAATATATATATATATATATATATATATATATATATATATATATATATATATATATATATATATATATATATATATATATTAAAGAAGGTCACTCTTAGAAATAGTATTTGGGGATATTGTTCATGAGGTTATCATTACCACATGAGTTAGGTGGTTGGTAGTGGAGCTTGCGACGTGACCTCCACCCAAGATGCACCGGCTCAAAGTTCCAATAACATTGCTCTAGATACATATCGCGTTCCTCTTACCCCTTCATCCCGATCGTCTTAACCTCTTCCTGATTCTTCCACCGCCATATGATCTTCTCCTAAGGTGTTTCTTCCATACTCACCTATAACATTTGCCTCTACTTATTCTTTTATTTTCTCACCAAATCGAGACCATGTTGGATTTGCTGAAGGACGGAGGCGTATTACCGGTGGTCGGGTGGGGAGGCGTTGTCGAGTTCAGCTTCTACTCCAACGCCTTATTCCTCTATCGAATCCACCTCTTATTCCTCCGTCCACCGCTTTTCATTACACACGTCCAAATGATGTTCAGATGATTAGTTCTTGTTAGGTGCATTTTATGCACTCATTTTGTAGCTTTATTTCAGAAAAATACATTGCATGTAGGCTTAAACTCATGCATTTTGCATGTTTTTAGGGATTTTTCATTAGGCAATTCCATTCACGCATTTTTTGTGATATTTCAGGAACTTTCGGAGGTATGATCTTGTTTGAGGAGGTAAATAAGAGTTGCGGACAAAATTTCGGGACTTGCTGAGCACCGAGGAGGAAGATATCAAAGAATTAAAGATTTTGGCTTTAAGAGATTTACACGACTATTTAAATGGAAGCCTTGCGTTTACACGAGCCGTATAAACGAAGACTCTTGAGCATTGTACTTTGAAGGCCTGACCAAATTACGCAGTATACTTTTGTATTTACACGGGTTGTGTAAATGGTAGTGTTAATTTACATGTGTCGTGTAAATGTGGTCGTGAGTTAAAAACAAGTTTTCTTCTTTCTAAAAAGGTGTAACTGGTTCCATTAGAAGTTAAGTCGATTTTAGGAGTACTGGGGGCGATTTTCTGGAAAATTTGGAAGGCAACTAATACTTTGAAGCACTTGGATTTAGTCTGGATTTCAATTTCTAAGACTTTAACTTTAAAATCTAGATTTGTGTTTTGTTCTAGTCATGTGTGGCTAGAACCCTAGTTTCTTTAACTTCATGTTTTGACTTCTTAGTTGTGATTTCAATCATATGACTTGATATTTGCTTTTAATTTCTATCTAGTGAATTTGATTTTGCTTTAATCAAATGTTTGATTCTAATTGTGATTCTTATTGGCCATTTGAATTAGGGTTAGGTCATTCAAGTTATCTCTTTTGAAAAATCCGTAACTGTTTTGTGAAATTGAACAAGTAACAAGCACTAAATTGAATTCTTTTGAATAAATCTAGTGTAAATATTATTTACATATTATTATGCTCCCGAGCTTGTGAGGAGTATTGGGTGTTGATAGGAGCATTCACATAAAGTTTAATGCAATATTTTGATCTAATTCTAAGAGTTTGTTTAGATTAGGTTAGTAAGGTTAGGGTTAATCAAATAGCTTGTTATGGTTAATTAATGTGGTGAATGTGAAGTGTTAGAGCTTGTTAACACTTTCAAGTACAAACTTAGATAGAATTGAACAAACATCTTGTCATCTTTGAATTGCATTGTTAAGTTGTCATACATAGAGTTGAAGTCCTTAGAAATTCTGAAATTAATTTACTTATTTGGTCGATTACTTGTGTCTTAAATTTGTTTGTTTAATCAGTGCATTCAAAATTCCCCCTTTTACTATTGGTGACCAAAGTACTTTGTGCAAAGAGGTATAGACTGATTGTCCCATGTCTTTGTGGATCAAACCTGCTTGCCTTGTACTATCTTTTAGTGCAACATAGTAGCGTTCTTTTGGAGTATATCGTATGTCACACCCCCAAACCAGAACGGCGGAATCGTTCGAGGTGGATGACTTCATGTAGTATCGTAACAATTGAATGCATAGTAAATAAAGCAATACAACCATCACATATATATAATTTAAAAGTTTATATTGTTGAAAGCTGCAGTTTACCTTTTTTACTGAATCCCAGAGAAATACAAGTGGTTTTGAAAGAGTAGGTCACCATTTAAGCTGGTGAGTTCATAAGTATTTAGTGACAATGTTTATATGAAAAAGAATGAAAAATGGTTTGGTCCTGATAAATGTTCTAAGAAAATCCAATATTTTCTACTATGGTACATGGTAGTTTGATTATTCCAAAGTTGTAATGCAATAGTGCTTTTCATGCCTAAAATAGTAGTTTTATGTGTAAATCGTTAAGGCATTTGAAAAACCCCGTAAATCAATGTGTTTTTAATACTCCATGTGAGTCTTATAACCATACTATTTGACCAAGATGCCTATATCAACGTTCTTGAGGCGTTGGAAAGTTATGACGTTTGTCACCCCAGGCCTGTCGGCCTAGCTGTAGCTAACATCTTAGGTGTGGGATTGTCAATCCCGTATAGATCTATACACAAGTATGATGCTCCCCCTACAAAGGATTATGGTATATAATACATGACTTAAAATGCATACTTGAAAGTACGTGAAATGTATCACAAAATTTACTATAAAACATATTTACGTATGAAAATGTCCATTCGTTGTTGTATATGAAAATATCTTCTTTGATGTAGTGTACCTAGTATGTAAATGTTCATGATTTCCTCGTAAACTATATCTATTATAGTTTTTCAAAGTGTGTTTCGTTCATATAGTAACCCTAGTGTAATGCTCACTCATTATGTAAAGTATAACACGTAAAGTGACTTAACTTATCACATATACCTAATGTAAAATGGAGCATTTGATTTGTACATAAATATATATATATATATATATATATATATATATATATATATATATATATAAACACGTTTTATTTCCACAAGACAAGGTGTTATTGAAAATATAGATTTCATACGAGAATACTCATGTAGTAGTTTATGAATCACATATGATTACTTAGATAAAAAGTTTATATAGTGAATCGTGAAGTTACACATGATAATAACGGCGTGTTTTCAGCACAAGAGAAGAGAGAATTGAGCACTAGAACTCGAAACCATTGGTTTCTACTTATAGGCTGAGTTTTGGGGTCTCAAGTCGTGAGTTTTGGGTGTCTCACGTCGTGAGGCTTAGCCTGATCCTCTTTGACGATTGGACGTGGCTGACACGCTGGAACACATCAGTCAGAAACTCACCTCGTGAGACATTTGGCAGCTTCGTTTTTCGTGCCTTAAACTTGTAAAATTTGTATCTTCCGCGTACGAGCTTCGATTTCGACGTTCTATATATGCACGTGTAGGTGTGAAAAGGCTCTACAACTCTCGTTTAGACTCCGTCGGCTAATTTTGACTTTATTTTTATTATATTATTTTTAATAGGCTGAACCTCGAAAAGTCCGTTTAAATTCCATAACTCCTTCATCCGATGACCATATTCATCAGACTTTTTACCGTTGCGCTACTTTGGCTGAGACCTTCGATTCTTACTTAGGTTGTTTTGGCCAAAAGTCTCTCGATCTCTATTTCGAGTTTTTAGCTGTCTACTGCTATATTCGGATTTTAGAAAAATCATAACTTCCTTATACGAAGTCAGATTTGGGCGTTCTTTTTATGTACGCTCATGGTTTAATGATATCTACAACTTTCATTTAGATACTTAAAGCTAAAAACTATTGTATTGAAACTTCACGTTTTTCGTTAATTTGTGTTGCCGATTTTGTCGAAAATCTTAGAATGATCATAACTTCTTCAATATAACTCGGATTTTAGTGTTCTTAGTATTTCTGTAAACCTTGACAAAATATCTAGCATAGTAGGTAACCTAGTAGAGACTTTTGTACATTTTATTTTCGAAGTAAATTTCATTATTTCAAAAGTGGTTACAATACTTGGCTTTTTAAGTCATTACATAGAATCGAATTATCGGGTTGTCACATCATCCCCCCGTTAGAGGGAATTTCGTCCCGAAATTTAACGTAAGAAAAACGCTTGTGGATTAGGTAAATTATGTGGGTATTTGTGTTTCATCTGATCTTCGTGTTCCTAGGTGTATTCAGGTCCTCGCTTTGCATTCCAACGGACCTTCACGATGGGTATGCGACTTTGTTTTGTTCTTTTAATTTCCCTATCCATGATTTCAATTGGTTCTTCTATAAAATGGAGACTCTCGTTGATTTCGATTTCATCTAGAGGGACGACGAGGGTCTCATCGAACAAACATTTCTTCAGGTTTGACACATGAAAAGTAGGGTGTACGTTATTGAGTTCCTGCGGTAGACGAAGTTTGTAGGCTACCGGGCCGATCCTTGCAAGGATCTCGAATGGTCCAATATACCTTAGGTTTAGTTTCTCGCGTCTTCCAAAACGTATCAGCCCTTTCCAGGGTGAGACCTTTAATAGTACTCGGTCCCCGACCTGAAATTTCAAGGGCTTCCGTCTTTTGTCCACATAACTCTTTTGTATGTCTCTTAAAGTTTTTAGTCGTTCCCGAATTTGTACAATATTCTCGGTTGTCTCTCTTATGATTTTCGGGCCAGTGAGAGTGCTGTCGGGTACTTGTCCCTTGGCTAGTTGTGTGTCACCTACTTCAGTCCAGCACAGTGGTGATATGCACTTTCATCCGTAGAGGGATTCAAATTGAGCAACTTTAATGCTTGAGTGATAGCTATTGGTGTATGAAAATTCGACTAGTGGTAAATGGGTATCCCACGCTTTACCAAAATCGATTACACAAGATCTTAGCATATCTTCCAAGGTTTGTATGGTCCTCTCACTTTGACTGTCGGTTTGTGGATGGTAAGCAGTACTCATGTCGAGCCTCGTTCCTAGAGATTTTTGTAACGATTTCCAGAATCGCGAGGTGAACCTACTATCTCTATCGGAGATAATGGATATTGGTACACCATGTACTCGTATAATCTCTCGGATGTAGGTTCGAGCTAGCTTTTCCATCTTGTCAGTTTCTTTTATTGGCAGGAAGTGTGTGGATTTTGTTCATTTATTTACGATTACCCAGATGGTGTCTAGCCCTCCTGCTGTATTGGGTAATTTGGTTACGAAGTTGTAACAACGTGAATTTTCAAAACAAATTTTTCATTTTTGCAAACATCAAAACCATCGTTTAATATTCTGAAACCACATGTGTAACAATGTCATTATAACAAAATACATCCCATGATCATAAAACAGTTCCTTCATCAGTGTATACAAATCATGCCGGCGCCTTCCCACGGTCCTCGCTAGTACCTGAAACACATAACACAACAACTGTAAGCATAAATGCTTAGTGAGTTCCCCAAAATACTACTTACGCACATACGCCTTTCCAGGCCCTGACCTTCCGGTCCATGTGTCTCAGGGGACTTCCGTCCCGACTCGGTAAACCTTCAGGTCCTACCTGCGTCAACCTTACGGTCCACATCACAACGCCTTCCAGCCCATAACATATACGCCTTCCGGCCCATAACATAACGCCCTCCGGCCCATATCAAGCATATCATACATAGCACATATAAACAGTTAACTTATCATATATAATGCATATAACTCATAACATATCCGACCTTCCAGTCACACAATAAAACCCTTTCGGGTACAATATAGTGAGAAAACTCACCTCGTGGAAAGTCTATAATCTCGCGTACTCGCTATCTCCAAATCCCAACGAAGACTCAACCTCGCCTAATCATAACGAATATTATTTTAATTAATATATACTTCCACAACTAGACTTTACCCCTTATCATCATTCCTCTGAGGGTAAAAGACCATTTTACCCTTCGTTGACTCAAAGTCCACATGTTGACCAAAACCCTAAAAGTCAACAAAGGTCAACCTTACAGTACGCGGGGCGTACAGCTTAACGTACGCGGGGCGTACATCGCCAACCCAAAAGTCAGGGTCTCCACCCAGTACGCTGCGCGTAATGGGAGTTACGCCCAGCGTAATCCGTCAGATCTAACATTCTTTATTTCTGGTCTTAATCGGTTAAGCCATTACTTCAATTTCTAGATCCGGCTTTATTTAAACATCCTTACTTATAAAGTCGAAACCTTTAAGCCTTAGCATGGCTGTAAAGGCTCTTACACTCCTTAACACCTTTCCATTTCAACTCAAGGTTATAGATCTCATGCATGGTCAAACATTCACGTCCAAGATTACATTTTTATGAATCTACAACTCAAGTGGACCAGAAATATGATGGATCTAAGCTAATGGAGACCATTTGCTCATAAAGTCTCCACCTTTGGGACCAAAACCCTAGAAATTGGTCCATAAAGCATACCACCAAAACTACAAGTCAAGATCCGAACTTTTTACCTTAGAATGAAGCTCCAACCTTTGCAAAGCCCGGATCTATACTTGAACACCAACTTCTAGCCTTCCCAATGGACTCTTCTTCTCCTTTGCTACCTTGAAATGACACCACCAAGCTTAGTACACTCACAAATGGGCTAGGAACGAATAAACACTCTCTTAGGGTTTCTTTCTGAGGGATGGTGGCTGAGGAATCGAGCCAACACATCCCTTTTATAGACAACCCAACAATTAGGGTTTTTGATTTTGGACCGGTTATGCCCAGCGTACCCGAGGGAAGACGCGTTTAAATGGAGCGCACGAGTACGCGCAGCGTACTCCTTGTACGCCCAGCGTACTCGCTCATCATGCAAAACCCTAAATGACATAAATTAAAGATGAAGGGCTTAAATAAAAGGGTACCTGGATTTCGAGCTGTTACAATTCTCCCCCAATAGAACCAGACTTCGTCCCCGAAGTCTTACACTGAAAACAATTCCGGATACTGCTCCCGCATCTCAGACTCGGACTCCCATGTCAGCTCGGACCCCTTCCGATGTTGCCACTACACTTGTACCAAAGGTACTTCCTTGTTCCTCAGAACCTTAACCTTTCAATCCCTGATAGCCACTGGTCTCTTAACATAGTTCAGGCTAGAATCTAGATTCACTAGAGAACAAGAGGAGCAAATGGAACATATATAAGTGCCCACATCCTCCCTCAAACAATTTAATTCCTAGTCGAAATGCGAATTTCGGGACGAAATTCTCTCTAACGGGGAGATAATGTAACACCAGAGAAATTAGGGTCGAAATTTAACTTCTATAAAACCATAATTGGGATATACCAAGTGGTAGATACCATAACAAGGTTTTCAGAACTATATAGAACACTAAAATCCGAGTTATAACGAAGAAGTTATGACCAATCAAAGATCCGCAACAAAACCGACAAAACGTAGTTTAGTGTAAAAAGTGAGTTTAAGATAGACTACTTTTTAGCCTTAATTATCTAAATGAAAGTTGTAGAGTATGTCTCCACCTTCGCGTGGATATAAAGAACATCGAAAACGGAGCTCGTATGCAAAAGTTATGGCCTTCCGAAGATACGACTATCTGAGAGCAGGACGCGTGTCAGAAACCCTAATTTAACTGAACTCGCGACGTGAGCATCATTTATCATGACGTGAGGATTCAAATCACCAATTTTCAAGCCTATAATGTAGAAGTCAGTTCTACGTATAAGACTCACAACGTGAGCCTTAAAACTCACGACTTGAACAGTCTGAATGACCCTTCCAGAGCAAGTTGATGAGTGACGCATGCCATGAGCGAAGCGGGACCAAACTCACGATGTGAGTTATGAAAATTCACGACATGAGAGTTGAAATCTTTCCTATAAATAGAAATCAAAGCCTTCCGAGTTTGGTTGCTCATTTCCATCCTTTCTCCTACTTCTACACGCTATTAAACCCTTCTAAACCATCTCGAAGCCCCGGTAACACCTCTTACACACGATGTGAGTCCCAACGCTCCAAATCTCCCTAGAAATTAACTTCTTTCCAGTCAAAGTACTACCCGCATGAAGCTCATTTCTTCACCCAAGACTCGTGGTTACGTCAAGAACGATCCTCCTTGTAAATGAAACGCTGCTCGATCCACCACTTATCAAGTGAGTTCATACCCCTACAACCACATTTTCAAATGTTTTGTAAATGCTTTTATACACTTTTAAGAGGGGAATACAAGTAAACACACAGTTAAAATCGTCTGAAACACCAATCTTTTGCTATACTTTCGTACTGTTATTTTAACTATCATATGAAGTTGTTATCATGCAAAACACCTCACAACACAACTTTACCCTCTTGGGATACAATATGTTTTATAAATAGAAATATGTTTTCTTTATACGTTTGCATACTACATCATATCAAGGGTAACCATTTCAACTATAACATGATGCTTTTACAAGAAAACTCAACTCATCATCACGCCTTTATAACACGGTAGAAAAGGAAATCATTTCATACAAACGATTTTTCATCATATTACTTGTGAACTTGTTATTAGCAATCATGTGATGTCATATGGCTTTGTTTGTACCAAACGAAAGTCCCCACCTATAACCAGAGTCTCTTGGAGGGAGAGCGTGACAAGTGTGTATAGATCTATACAGGGTTGACGTCTCCGCACCCTGACTGTTAGCTACAATCCCTGGGGTGACAAATGTCAACATTAGGTATTGCGTCTACTATGGTTATGAGGAACTCACAACACGCGGAAACAATGCTCATGCACGTACTAATACACAACTCAATCATGCTCGGGGGGGGGGGGGGGTAATAACTATATTCTAGGGTATTATCGGCATGTTCAGAATTTAGGATAAACACTTCCACAACTAGTTTTATTTTAATAATAAAACTCTTCTCAGTTTAAGTATGACATATTTACTTACATTCGTGGTCTTGGTTCATATAAAACTACACCTCACTTTTAGGAAAATATAGGATTTTCCTGGTTCAAACACATTCATTTGGTACAACAACGATTTACAACATCATTCTTTTGAGCATGTCATAGTTGCTTACAGGTTACGGTCTTGGTCATTTGAGACTGCATTTCACTTTTAGGAAAATATAGGATTTTCTTGGTTCAAATACATACAATTTATACAACAAACACTCATACTCATTTCATACACTCATAAGAAAATATCGGATTTTCTAGAAAACGAACATAAACTTTCGAATGGCACACATTTTCTCAAAACACTACTTATGAACTCACCAACTTAAATGTTGACACTTTTTCTTTGAAATAACTTGTATTCTCAGGAAATCGCTAAACCAGGTTAGCAACAACTTTTGAAGACTTACGCTCAGGCATTAGTTTAATCTTTTGGACATCATATTGTAATTGACTTTTGCAAACATGTAATACTACAATCATGTAAACTTTTCAATTATGTATATGATGGTTGTGTGTACTTTCTTTACTATTCATTTGTTATGATATTGTACTGATGGGTTTTGTTCATAAGACATCCTATGTGCTCATACAAATCCTAATGCTTGGATCTAGGTTTCTCTATTGTACATGCTTTGAATCCAAGACTATAAACCCTAATTCTAGCATATGGAAATCAATATTAACATATAATTAGGTTTAAGATATTACCTTGATTGTTATGTAGCAATAACAATCCTAATTCCTCCTTGAATTGACTTTGGAATGCTTAGAGTCACAAGTGTCACTCCTCTAATGGCTTACAAACACCAAGAGCAAATGGAGAAGGTATAAAGAGAGAGGAGAGAGGTAGGAATTCGTCCTTAGGACTTCTTGGGAAGGCTTAGACAAGTTCATGAGCCTTAGGGGGTTTATATAGGTGTAAAGATTAGGGTTTTAGTCCTTATCCTTATCTAGTTGTTTGCCCACCAAGTAACCATAAGATAAGTCTTAGAAACCCTTATCCTAGTCGAATTCTAAGACATTATCTCCTTAAATTCGTTCACCCTATATTTAAGATAATCCTTACCTTATTTTGTAACTATCAGATAATTACAAATCAGCCCCTCTAGTTTAATTAATTACACTTGATCACAAAATTAATTCCTAATTAATTATTGACCAATATTAATTAAACAAATATGATATCTCCTTTAATACATTATTCTTATAACATATTAATAAATCATAATAACCTCTCTCTCTTTATTTATTTCTCCAATCAAGTTGCTTTGGTGAAGGCAACCCAAAAGGACCATGCACCATCGGGTCAAGTACATACCAAAATAGTTATGGACTTAGACACTAATCCAACAGTCTCCCACTTGGATAAGTCTAATAACTATTATGCGTATGACTTCAGATCCTGATCTGCAATCGTAGCTTTCCAAAGCTGCTGTCAACTATGATCTTATCAGATACGCGTGTCCTTAGATAAGGGATCATATATTCCTCCATTCTAGATATCGTATGAGATATGATTTCTAATCATTATCTTTGTACTACTTCTCGATTTATGATTTATGACGACAGACTAATTGAACAAATCAAATTAGCCCTAGCCCGGCCGAGCATTTACGTTTATCATCACTAAACCATCGAGGGGCCCAAAAGATATCGCTTTTATCCTTCTTTAGATAAAGGAACGGATAAACTTTGATACAATGCTTGCTTGCACTTACTAACCAAATCACACACAAAAATATGTTTTATAACACCAAGTTACTAGTGCATTTACATATTATCAATGTGCAACCGATTTGAAAGATACAACTCACACATCTCGGTTTCAAGAATATAAGATGTTATCGTCTCACCAATCACTCGTGATCCAATTCATGGAGTGATCCAAGTGAGCGTGGGTTTAATCCAATGCTCAAATTCATATTCATAAGCACTCATGAATGTTGCAACAAACATTTGCTTATGTCTAATACTCTTTTAGACAATCCACACACCAATTCACGATAGTCTTCATTCATATCTACTTCCAACATATGAACGACTATGGCCCGTTTGAATAATTCGATTATTCTTAATAAACTCAATTATTCTGGAAGTCAAAATATGCAAAGTGAAACACAAGAATAATACTAATCCCATGTGGCCTTAACCCTTTGAGCATAAATAAAACACCTTTTATTTATCACCATATCGATTACTCATTATTTGTCGTTTCAGGTAATCAACTTCTTACTTGAATTACAACACTTATCCCATGCTCCTAGCATGCACACAATGTTCACCTATGGTTCTTACTTTGTGAAATAGATCACATTGAACACATTTCCAATCATTCTCATTTCACAACTCCGAATCCTTTTTCATAAGTGAAAGAATATCAAAATTCTTGCTACTTATAGAATATGCTAGATTCTAACATTCTATGCAATGATTCTTTCGTAATGTCACTGCACCAAAGTCACAAAGACTATTGCTAATGATATTACAAAGTCCTCTATCAGAGATTGGTACAGGACAATTCCTTAGATATGATGTCTCTCACTCAAAGTACATTCCTTTGAACATCCTTTTGTTGGGTTTTGAGCATTCTAACACTCCTAAGTGTACATGCAACCCTAAATACCTTGGATCTATGTTTTCTCTATTATACATGCAAATAAGAACATCCAAGGTATTATCCTAATCTAGCATACAAAACAATGAGTGTAACAAGATAGAATACATACCTCTTTGATGTAGAAAGTCTTCATGAAGCTTGAGTGCCTAGCCCCAATAGTGTGGAAGCCTCAAATGGAATCACAATCATCAAAACACTTAGAATAACTTGAGAGAGTTCTACACTTCATGAAATCGGCTAGCCCTTTTTTTACTCTCTCTAGTGGCCGATTTTTGTCAAGAATAATATCTTTATATAGTGTTACAATTAGGGTAAATCCTTAATTGCCATGGCTTTCCATTTCCTTAGATCCATGGGTTCAAATACACCATGGAGCATCCATGGACCATCCTATGGGTTTTAGCCCAACTTGATTATCCATGGAGCATTAGCCCACTATATAAGTATGGATGATTTACACAATCAACCCATATATTTAATTAGTCTTCTTTTGATCACTTAATTAATCCTAGATTAATTCTTGATCAATACTAATTAAATAATCTTATTATTCTTATTATTAATATACTAGAACTTACAATATATTAATAACCATAAGTGTCTTATTTCTCTCATTATAGTCTATCCAAGTGCATGATGGTATGCAACCCAAATGGACCATGCCGGGTCGGGTCAAGTCTTACCAATTATAGTTATGGACTTAGACATTAATCCAACAGTCTCCCACTTGGATAAGTCTAAAACTATTATTGCGTATGACTTCAGGAACCAACCGACAATCGTAGCTCTCAAAAGCTTCTGTCGAACTCTGACCTTGTAGATGAACTCTGACCTTGTCAATGACTTGTCCATTAGATAAGGGATCATATAATCCTCTGTTCTCATGATATCAGCCGGACAAATACATGGAACAACATCGTACTTATTGTCCAGCAGTTTGTTTCCCGATTTTCGATTTGTTTGACAAAGAACTTAATCGAACACATCAATTCAGTTCTGACCGGCCGGTACATAGGTCACAACAAAATCATCGAGGGGACCAGATATCGCTTCTATTTCTAGAAGGAACATATAAACTTCGACTCATATGCTTGTTCTACTACTTGTTGAATTGTACACAAAGGCACGTTTTATAACATCAAGTTACTGATGCGTTTACGTGCAATCAATGCACAACCAACTCATAGGTAACAACTCATATCTCTAGGTTTGAAGATTTATATGATATTACCGTCTCACGATCACTCGAGATAAATTCCATGAAGTGATACAAGTGAGCGTGGGTTTATTCCAATACTCATAACTTATGAGCACTCATGAATGTTGTAGCAACCATTGCCATGACTAAACCCATTTAGCCATCTACAAACCCGATTCATGACAGTCTTGATTCATACCTACTTCCAACATATGAACGACTGTGGAGTGTTTAAATAACTTAGTCATTCGAAAAGAATAACCTAGCTATTTTGGAAGTCAAAACATGCAAAGTGAAACACAATAATAATCGAATCTAATATGGTCTCAAAACCCTTTTGAATATAAATAAAACCACTTTTTATTTATCACCATATTGATTACACATTATTCAATGTTTCAAATAATCAACTTAAGACTTGAATAAAAACAACAGTCGTCCCATGCTCCTAGCATGTACACTTTGTTTTTCTAAACAATAGTTATGCCATACTTCAAGTATGCACACTATGTTTGTCTATGATCCTTAAATTGTGATGTAGATCAATTGAACATGATTCCATTGATACTCATTTCACAATCCCAAATCCTTATTGTAAATGTGAGAATCCCCGATTCCTATCATTTACCAAAAAAAAAAAAACTGTTAGAATTTAAACTTTTATGCAATGTTCCTCTTGTAATGATTATGCACGAATTCAGAAAGACTTGACAACAACCATTACAGAGCATTCCAAAGGAGATCAGCTCCTTGGGAACATCCTTCTTGCATTAAGTTTCCTAATCTTACATAGATTGAATAATTTCTAACTTTGAAACATTTCCAGATCCCATTTTGACTATCACTTCTGAACAAGAGTTGCCTCCTTACAGATTATGTCAATATGGTCCTTCCAGAATTATCACTATACTTCCAATTGTCCTTGAGAAACCAATCTTTGGTAAACCTTAGATTGTCCTTGACAATTGTTTAATCACTTTAGTCATATCCAGTTCTAGACTTTTCCCTTCTAAATGCCTTAAGCATTTGGAAAATTTAGAAAGGATGAATATTATAGCATGTGAAATCGATCCTATATCCGAAGCATATGGGACACAATTCATGCAGTTTGACATAAATACATGATACTAGACCAGTCTTTTGCTACAATATTTTTTATTTGCCATGTTTTTCAAAATTTAACTATGAAGAGGGATGCCGTAATCATAATCGAATTTTGAAAATGCAATATATATAGAATTTCTTTAAGTTGAACCATTCCAACACAAAATTCATATATATTCTTGACTAAAGATGATTAAAATCTCAATCTAAGCTTTAGAATTGAAATGAAGTATAATTTCCTCTCCCATAATTATAGCAAAACAACTTTTCAACCCTTGCAACTTCACGAATTGAAACTTTGTTTTCTATAATTAACATTGCTAGCTTGCAATACTAATCATAATAATCATGCTCCCACTAACATGATGATTATCAGCATAACACTTATGCTCCCACTAGCTCTGACATATTTTCAGAAATCTGCTGGACTTCTGAAATTTAGATTCATACATCCTTTCTTAGATAGCTCACATGTGTGTCTAAACAATTTTCAGAACTATGAAAAGGGATGCCGTAATCATAGTCTCAATTGCTTAGGCATTTGCCATTTCTTACAAGTCCATGTTAGTGTGCCGGTTAACCACACGCGCTCCACTAATGACTTTTGAAAATGCAAATAACACAATTGCTATCTACGTAAAATCTACTTAGTGAAGGCGTTTCCTCACCATCATTTTCATGAATCGGAGAGAAACCTTATGACACTTAGATTTTATGGTGTATGAGTTCCTATCCATGCGAATTTGTCAAAACCATAATCACAAGATAAGGTTAGTGAGAAATTCAGCCTTACATGGATTAAACTTGTTCAATCTTAATTTCTTGTCACCTTGGTAGCACAAGGCCCACCAATGCTTCCAAGTTGAACTCTGATAACTCATATGCAAAATCAACTTATTTGAAGTAGGTACAGAAATAAGAATTATGTCAACACGATAGGTTGCAAACCTTAAGTCGTGTGCTAGTGATAAATTACAGGTTTCACTCTTGATTAAATCTTAAAACTCTTTCAGGATCTTTAAGGCTCCCACTGTCCCCTTGACATATAAGTTTTTCCTAGTCAAGAACCATTCCTTGACAAAAAAAATATTCAAGGGATAGTGCGGATTCTTATCAAGACTAACACTTAACACAATTGGTCTTAGTTTGTCTTTGTCTCATCCAAAACATCACAACTTACCAATCTCAAATGTACAAGAGTAGAAACATTTTACACTACATTTGACAAGTGTTTTAAACCTTACTTTATGTCACTCAAGGTTACAATCTTGGAGTAAGACTCTAAGAATTGTTTTGGAATGAAGTATGACTCATCTCCTTGATCTTAACCAATCCGACAATTCATGACCTCTCTTCTTAGCCATAACAATGCACTAAGACGTCCTTAGAGTATGAATTTGTGATATGGTTTCTAAATCATTAAGATGATCATAAAACTGATACTAAAGTACTCTCCCATCTTTTCAGATTTGAGAAACTTTTATCCTTCTGCCTAATTTGATTCTTCTTATTCGCTCTGCCATACATTGGAACCTTTTCAATGTTACAGAATTATACTTAACCTTATAAGTGTAATCATATTTACTAATCTTTAGTAAATCATGACAAATCAATCTTTGTGGTGGACCTTGACCAGTGCACACCCAGTGTACCTAATTCCTTAGTCCTTCAATTGACTCACATATACATGTGATCAAAGAATTAGTCTTAATTTTTCAAAGATGAAAATTCTCATTCATCATACAATACAACTTGTATGATTCCAAGTTTCTGTCCAATTGAAACTTGGGTGATGAAAAACTTTCTTCATTTGGTAAATTCAGACACTACCACAAATGAAAGAATCAAATCCACTTTCCAATATTGCTATTACTGGAAACATATAAGCAACAATTTTCCATAGATGCCATTGTAAGGATATTTTTAAAATAAATAAAATTAAAATCCTTTTTTTTTCTTCTATTTTAGAACTTTGCGGAAAAACTTATCCTTACAATCCACATGAAAACCTTGTTGTTATCTATTCATAAGCAATATATTATAACTCCTAAGAAGTAGCTCAAGAATCCGATCTTCAAACTACGCGATAGAAATCCATCTACGCGATCAGATTCAGCATATTCTTTCTTTAAGTTTCTTTACCTTTTCTTTGATTCTTAAAACATCACCATGTGACCCAGTCACATCATGTATCAAGAATCTCAAAATAGAAACTTAATAGAGTTAGATAGTGGACTTTACATGAAGTAGAGTCAATCTTATCGACTTTAACATCCTTAGGTAAATTATTCTTTCTTTAAGTTTCTTTACCTTTTCTTTGATTCTTAAAACATCACCATGTGACCCAGTCACATCATGTATCAAGAATCTCATAATAGAAACTTAATAGAGTTAGATAGTGGACTTTACCTGAAGTAGAGTCAAACTTATCGACTTTAACATCCTTAGGTAAATTATGGCAGCTTTGCAACCAATGCCCCTTTCTTTGGCAATATAAACATATGGACCCTTTGATAATGGTACACGGGACTATCACAGACTTAGTTTTTCTCTTTACCATTTGGTCAACCGAGTTGACTATGGCCGGTCCCTTTCCATTGGGAAGAGAATGCTTTTCTGGATTTCCTGTGTCACTATTGTCAATGTCCATCAAGTTTTGAGGAAGTTGATCTTAACAAATAGATGAAATCATTAAGGGTCTTGTCATAGTCTTTTTCATAGGTGTTCCAAAAGAACTCACTATGTGACTTAGAAAGTGATTGAATCACCAACTTTCTCAAGACTTTGACACCCAACTCTCCCGGCTTGTCAATATGTGACTACATCTCCAAGATGTGACCACACCAAGACCTTTACTTGCCAATAGGGCTCGAGTGACTTTAAACTTTTCAAGAACTTGTGGGTGAGGGAGAATAATTGGAGGAGATAGAGGAAGTAAAGCATGATGTTGAGGAACATCATCTTCAAGAGATTTGGGAAGATCATAAATGTCTAAACCAGACATGTTTTGGGAGATATTCAAGATAGTTGATTTAAAGTCCTTAATATGACACCCAATATGAAATATTAAGGCTAGGACCCAACAAACTATTTTATAACTTAGAAGAGGTACGCCGTAATCCAAGCTATAAAATATTTGAAGGTAGGCGAATGACGATTCACCAATTTCCACCATGAAAAACGAAATAATTTATTAGGTTTTAATTGGATTTGAAATTCCTAGATCTTTTGAGATTCATTGAACTTTTCAATGGCATGTTTCAATCTCGAGTGTGCCTCTCAAATTTTGTGATTGGGATGCCGAGGATCACAAAACAAGGTGTGAATAACCATACCAATTCACTTGGTACCCTTAATATTATCACCTAATCAATGTGCCGGTTAACCACACATGCTCCATTGATCTATGACAAACATTAAGTCACCCTTCGTGGTCCTTACTAGTCCAAGTTAGTGTGCCGGTTAACCACACACGCTCCACCAACGACTTGGTAAGGTACAAAGTGTGAATTCCATGGGATAGCACCAAATTCACATTTTTCCTAAAGTAACTAAGATTGGGAATTATTAAGATTTTAGTTACTTAGTATTTATCATTAATACTTTTAATGAAGGGAGAATTTAAAGTCATTGTCCTACCCGTTCGGCTAACGACCCTCCACCAGTCAAGCAAGCGGTGGGTGAGAGTAGACACCCATTAAGTTGCCATTTTATAGGCAACAACCTTATACCCACCTTATAGACCGGTTTCGTGAATGAGGCCTACTAACGGTAAAACGACTTGTTCTTATACATATATATAATAATTAACCATTAATGTTATAAATAGTATAAGTGTTGAATTTTAACTCTTTAGAATTCTAAGGGCTAACTTGGAATTAAAGTATTCATAAGAGAAAACTTTTCAAATTCCAAAACTTGAGGGCAAGTTTTGAAACTATTCAAAACTAATTAATTCCATAACTTATGTGTTTAAAGTAGTTTTAATCCAAAAAACTCTTCAAGTTCCATAACTTATGGAAGACTTTAAACTAATAAAAGAATTAACTTTTCTTTATTTTTTATAACTTATGGAATTAATTAAGGTTACATTATTATTATTATTTTTTATTTATTTAATGAAGAGACTCTTGAACTTCCATAACTTGAGGACAAGTTATGGAGTCATACAAAAAAATTCAATGACACAAGACTCTTCATTTTGTAACCATTACCAACTTTTATGAGTTTTATGAGTCTTTAATGTGACTCTTCATGTAACTTGAGGACAAGTTACACAAACACATTTTATACTCAACTCTTAGATTAAAATGGATTGAAAACAACTATTTCAATTAACTTTTCTATTAATCTAAGCAACTCATAAGAACAAGATAATTCATATCAAACTTCTTCATGTAATTAGTCTAAACCTTAAACTAATACAAAACATGAATCTATTGATAATTATCTTTTAAAATGGATTAGCATGAACATTACCACATTAAAAAACAAGTTTATAAGTTCAAAAACAACGTAGGGTAATGTTCCTAGTCCATTTCTAGCCAAAAACCTCGAAAATATGTTGTCTGGGGTCCAACTCGTCGAGTGCATGAACATAACTCGGCGAGTTGGATGCATTTTGCCTTGGACTCGTCGAGTCCCTTCATGGACTCGGTGAGTCTGCTGGGCTGACAGCATCAAAACTCGATTTTTCAGCTCCATTTGCAAGTATAACAAGAAAACAAGCCTAGGCTCTGATACCACTGTTGGGTTTTGAGCATTCTAACACTCCTAAGTGTACATGCAACCCTAAATACCTTGGATCTATGTTTTCTCTATTATACATGCAAATAAGAACATCCAAGGTATTATCCTAATCTAGCATACAAAACAATGAGTGTAACAAGATAGAATACATACCTCTTTGATGTAGAAAGTCTTCATGAAGCTTGAGTGCCTAGCCCCAATAGTGTGGAAGCCTCAAATGGAATCACAATCATCAAAACACTTAGAATAACTTGAGAGAGTTCTACACTTCATGAAATCGGCTAGCCCTTTTTTTACTCTCTCTAGTGGCCGATTTTTGTCAAGAATAATATCTTTATATAGTGTTACAATTAGGGTAAATCCTTAATTGCCATGGCTTTCCATTTCCTTGGATCCATGGGTTCAAATACACCATGGAGCATCCATGGACCATCCTATGGGTTTTAGCCCAACTTGATTATCCATGGAGCATTAGCCCACTATATAAGTATGGATGATTTACACAATCAACCCATATATTTAATTAGTCTTCTTTTGATCACTTAATTAATCCTAGATTAATTCTTGATCAATACTAATTAAATAATCTTATTATTCTTATTATTAATATACTAGAACTTACAATATATTAATAACCATAAGTGTCTTATTTCTCTCATTATAGTCTATCCAAGTGCATGATGGTATGCAACCCAAATGGACCATGTCGGGTCGGGTCAAGTCTTACCAATTATAGTTATGGACTTAGACATTAATCCAACACCTTTTGCATAAAAGTTTCCAATCTAGACATAGATTTTCAATATTCAATTCCCAATATGGACACGCTTCCATATTTTCCATATGACGACTTATTCTTAATAGAATATTATCTATTCATAATAATGTCAATATGGTACATCCAATACCATGCTTCCAACTACTCACAAGCAACCAATCCTCATCGAACTTTGGATTGTCCTTTGATAGTTGTTTAATTATTTTTGTCAAAACCGATTCTAGTCCCTTTTTCCTCTAAATGCGCTAGACATTTGGAAAATCTTAGAATGGTCAAACATTAAAGCATTTTCAATCGATCCTATACCCGAAGCGTATGGAACACAATGCACAATGTTTTATTTGCTATGTTCTCAAAATTCTAATTGTGAAAAGGAATTTCGTAATCATAATCAAAATTTTAAGAACACACTATGTACCTTTGACTAAATTTATTAACATTTCTCAACCTAAGCCTTTAGATTTGAAATGAAGCATAATATTCTCTCCCTTAATTATAGCAAAACAACTATTCCATCCTTACAACTTTGCAAAGAATGACTCTTGTTTTCTATAATTAATATTGCCAACTTGCAATACTTTCCTTAATAATCATACAATCATAACTTTTATGCTCCCACAATCATGATGATTACTATAAAACATAAAACTTATGCTCCCACTAGCTTCGACATGTATCTTAACTTTCAGAAAAACAATACTTATTGAATTTCTTAAGTTCATGTTTCTAATACTTAGTGCTTTGATAATCTTTTATCAAGGCTTCTAGAACTTATACACCTTTGCTTTAGATAGTTCATATGTGTGTCTAAACTATTATGACTAATTGCCAAACCTCACAATTCAAATCATGGAAAGGGATACCGTAACCATAATCGAATTCGAGAATGCAATTTTACAATCACTACCTTATTAAAACCTTTCTTAGTGAAAGCATTTCCTCACAATCATTTTCATGAAGGAGGAAATCTTATGACACTTAGATTTTAAAGGTGATATGTTCCTATCCATGTGAATTTGTTAAAAACAAAGTTTATGACAAATTCAAACTCATATGGACCGAACTTTCTTAATCTTGATTTCTTGCCTTATGGTAGCACAGCTGCCTACCAAGTCTTCCAAGTAGTTAAGCAGCTCACCTTTTCCTATCAATGTACCTTTCATTGATTAAGGTGCCTTGCCTTTTATGCGTTCAAAATGAGAACTCATAGGACTCACATGCATAATTAACTCAATTGGAACAACACAGAATCAAAATATTATCAACACGATAGGTTGTAAACCTCAACTCGTGTGCTAGTGATGATCGATAAGGTTTATTTGATTTGTTCTTGAAACCTTTCAAGACCATTAAGACTCCCACTGACTACTTGACATATAAGATTCTCTTGTCAATAACCATTTCTTGACAAACAATTCTTCAAGAGTTACTGTAGCTTTTATCAAAACACTTCATAAATTGGTCCTAGTTGGCCTTTGTCTTATCCAAGACATCACAACTTTCCACATTTGATGAATGTTATAAACCTTTAATACTTTTCACTCATTGTCACAATCTTAACTTTAAGACTTGTTATTGAAACGAATTATGATTGACTTTTGATTTAACCATTTCTTCAGTTCTTGATTCCTCTTCTTAAACATACAATTGTACTAAGACTTACTTAGAGGATCAATTGAGATATGGTTCTTAATCATAAAGACCTATCATAAAGCGTAAAAGGTAGTCTCCCTTCTTCTTAGAATGGAGAAACTTTTATCTTTCTGCCTACTTGATTCTTATTCGTTTTGCTATTGATTTAAACCCTTTTAATCAATTCCGAATTATACTTAATCTTGTAAGTGTAATCATATTTACTAAGCCTTTAGTAAATCATGACGAATATCTTTGTTACTCTTATGGTGAACTTGATCAACACACAACTTTGTGTACTCGATCTCCTAGTCCTTCACTTGATACTTTGTCAACGAATTTGTCTAATTTCCAAATATGAAATTTCTCATTCATCATGCAACCAAGTTGCGTGATTCCAAATTTCAGTCCAATTGAAACTTTGGGCGATGAGAAACTCTCCCTATTTGGTAAATTCTCGACATTTCCATAAATAACATAACTAAGAATCATATCCATTCGTTGTAGAAATATGCAAACATCAATTTTCATAACGATTTCATTGCAAGGAAGTAAACAAATAAATAAGTCAAAATTTATTTTATTTATAAAAGCAGCGGAAAAACATTTGTCCTTATAATGAAAAATCTATTGAAAACTATGTAAGAGGAAAATTTCTAACAACTCTATCATAACTATCTAAGCTCAAAATACAATCTTCAAGTCCATGCGATCGAGATCCATCTCTTGTGATTAGATTCATCTTGCTCTCTTATCAAGCTTCCTTTCTTTTCACCGATCCTGCAAAACATTCAAATGCAATCTTATCACATCATGTATTAAGAATCAACGAATAGGAACTTAACGGAGTTAGATAGTGGATATTTACCTGAAGCGAAATCATACTTTTGACTCTCCCATCTCTTAGATCTCTTAGGTAAATAGGACAACTTCGTCTCCAATGCCCCTTCTCTTGGCAATAAAAGCAAATTGACTCTTTAGGAACAACACATGGAACTACTTCAAACATCGCATTTCTCTTATGATCAAACTTTTCGATCATTGCATGTCTTTCATTGCCATTGTCTATATCCACAGAGGTCTTAAAGGCAGATTCACCAATCAACTTTGCTTTTCTATTGCGCCAAACCATTGCTGATTCAGCAGCAATAAGCATATAGGTGAGATCAATAAGGGTCACGTCGTGGTTCATCATATAGTACTCTCTTACGAACTCACTATACGAGTTAGGAAGTAACTGAAGAACCCAATCAACATCCATCTCTTCACCGACAACGGATCCCATCATTCTTAACCTATAAATGTGTGACTTCATCCCTAAGACATGTGCACACACCGACTTTCCTTCTTTATGTTTACTTGCCAAAAGGGCTTGAGTGATATTGAACCTTTCAATTTTACAATCTTGTGGGTTAGGGAGAATAATTGGAGGAGGAGGAGGAGGAAGTGAAACATGATTTCTTGTTCCTCGATCGAATCGTGGAATATCATCTTCATGTGGAATGCTTGTTCCATGGGATTTGGGAAGACCATAGTTGTCGAACTTTGACATCTACAAAACGGGAGAAAACAAATTCAAGTTAGTTGATCGATTGATTGAGTCCTTAGTAAATCACCCAAATGAGATACTAAGGCTAGGACCCAACACAATATGCTATAACCTAGAAAAGGGATGCCGTAATCTAGTTGCAGAATATTTGAAGGTAAGTGAATGACGATTTACTAATTTCCACCATGAAAAACTAAAAGAAATTTAAGTTTTAAATCTATGAAAACTCCTAGAACCTTTGAGATTCATTGAACATGATATGTGCATATTTAGTGTGTATTAAGTATAGTTTTTTATTCATATATTAGCTAAATTATCGCATATTATGGACAAAAGGTACTTAAAAGTGTTAAATTATGTTTTTCAGTCCAAAGATGAAGCTTGGAAGCAAAAGGAAGCAGGAGAAGCGGTTAGGAGCTCAATAATGGAATGAAGAAGAAAAACACTAAAAAAAAGGCATCTACTTGTCGAGTCATATAGCCTACTCGACGAGTCCGGTCGAGGAATCGGAAGGATAATGACTCGAAATTCCAGATAGTTATCGCAATACGTGTTATGTGAGAGGGACTCGACGAGTCGGATCGCTTATTTAAAGATAACTCCACAGATCGATTAGAGAGAATTCTGGGACGATTCAGAAGTGTTTTGCTGCGATAAAGAAGCCAGAAGAACCCTAGAAGTCGACAAAGAAAGCTAGAATTCAATTCCGGGAGTAATTAAGGCACAATTTCATCATTCTACTTATTCTTTTGTTTTGTCAATATGATTAAGCAACTTGAACTTGTTTGTTTGCTGTTATTTACTTTAATTATGAACTAAAATCTTTAGACTTCTGTTTGGGGATACAAAGTTGACAATATGGTTTGATTGAATGGTAGGATTAATTCCAAGTTGGTGAATTTTTGTTATTTTAGCTTGCTAAAGAACCTTGTGTATGAATAATAATTAATTTTCTGTTAATAGGAAGATAATTGATTAGCATGAACATCTATTGATTATCAACCTCATATGATATGTGACCACTATACTATATGTCTAGGATTAATGAATATGAAACTAGAATTAATAAGGAAATTGAGTAAATTCATGTGCAAGCTTGTAAGATGACCATCAAACAAGAGGTTAATTAAGATAATAAATTAATTAGCTATTGCAAGTCTAACTTAACCCGAATAATTAATCTAGTAAATATAATTGAATTAAACAATTGGCCACTGTTTGAGTTAGTTTATTTGCTAAGGATTAGGGTAGTGAACATGAACCTAATCACTTGAATCGGTAACCAACGAAAGAATTAATCCATTGCACTATTACCTTAAAATCAACCATAGAGTTAACCGAGTTGAACTAAACAGAAGTTCCTTTCCAATTATTGAATCTAGTTAAATTGTTATTTTCTAGTCTTAAATTAGTTATAGTTAGTAAGTTTCTAGTCTTGTAAAACTAGAGAAAAAAAACCTTATTTCTTAATCAACTTAGATAGAATTAGTTTTTAATTTAATTTGCCGTTCCCTGTGTTCGATACCCTGCTTATTTAGCTATACCACAATTGATAGGTTCACTGCCTTTTGTGTGTTATTTGATAATTAAAGTAGGTTTAAAACTAAGTGAGTTTTACACACATCAGAACATTTCAATGGCATGTTTAAATCTCGATATGCCCCTCTTGTTTGTGACTGGGATGCCGAGGATCACAAAGCGGGTGTGAATAACCATACAAACTTACATGGTGCCCTCACATGTTACAGTCACCTATTCGATGTGCCGGTAAACCACACACACTCCACCGAACTATGACAAACATTGAGTCACCCTTTGCTACCTTTGCTTAGAACCATTTAGTGTGCCGGTAAACCACACACGCTCCACTAACGTCTTCGCAAGGGCACAAAGTGTAATTTCATGGAATTGCATCAATTCACTTTTGCCTAAGTAACTAAGATTGGGAATTTGCAAAACATTTAGTTACTTTGTATTTCATTATACTTATAATGGAAGGTTTTGTCCTATCCTACACGTTCGGTTAACGACCCTCCACTAGTCAAGAGTGCGGTGGGTAAGAGTGGATACCCATTCAATCGCCATTTTATAGGCAATTTCCTTAAACACCCCTTATAGACCAGCTTTGTGATGAGGCCTACTAACGGTAAGACTGACTTTTACTCATACATATATATAATGTTAGACTTTTAATGTTATACATAGTATAGGGTGCATTTTACACTTTTAAAATATTAGGTGATCAAATTTATCAATTATACTTTTAATTCAATTGTAAACCTAAACTTTTATGGATTTATTAAATCTCTTTTAATTATACACCTTAATAAATTAATAAAACCATAAGGGAGTGATTTGAACTTTTCAAAACATTACTAGGGTTTTAGAATTTAACATTCCTAATCAACTTTTAAATTCCAAAACTTGAGGGCAAGTTTTGAAACCTTTTTTCAAAACATTAGGGTTTTAACTATTTAAATTTCAAAACTTTTGGGTTCAAATTTAAACTATAAATCTAACAAGGATCAAATAACAAATAATTCAAATTAACATTTAATCACATAATTATCCATATTTGATTTATTTAATGATTTCTTGCAAAACAATTTATCAATTTACTCAAAATAATTAATCAATTATCTTATAAGGAAACAATTATCTTATTAATTGATAAATATCTTCAATTAGATCAAAAATATAGTCAAATATATCATATAATCGGATTAATATTGATCTAACATGATAAGGTAACTATCCATATGCAAAAACAGCAAGAAATCCCGAGATAAGCACTATCTGACGAGTTGACTCGTCGAGTCAAGCCTGGACTCATCGAGTCACCCTGGACTCGGCGAGTTCAGCTATGGACTCGGCGAGTCCAGCCTCTAGAACACCAAAAATCGAATTTTTTAGATATACAATGCATCAATACAATTGAAACCATCCTAGTCTCTGATACCACTGATAGGTTTTGGTCATAAGACATCCTATGTGCTTATACAAACCCTAATGCTTGGATCTAGGTGTCTCTATTGTACATGCTTTGAATCCAAGACTATAAACCCTAATTCTAGCATATGGAAATCAATATTAACATATAATTAGGTTTAAGATATTACCTTGATTGTTATGTAGCAATAACAATCCTAATTCCTCCTTGAATTGACTTTGGAATGCATAGAGTCACAAGTGTCACTCCTCTAATGGCTTACAAACACCAAGAGCAAATGGAGAAGGTATAAAGAGAGAGGAGAGAGGTAGGAATTCGTCCTTAGGACTTCTTGGGAAGGCTTAGACGAATTCATGAGCCTTAGGGGGTTTTTATAGGTGTAAAGATTAGGGTTTTAGTCCTTATCCTTATCTAGTTGCTTGCCCACCAAGTAACCATAAGATAAGTCTTAGAAACCCTTATCCTAGTCAAATTCTAAGGCATTATCTCCTTAAATTCGTTCACCCTATATCTAAGATAATCCTTACCTTATTTTGTAACTATCAGATAATTACAAATCAACCCCTCTAGTTTAATTAATTACACTTGATCACAAAATTAATTCCTAATTAATTATTGACCAATATTAATTAAACAAATATGATTTCTCCTTTAATATATTATTCTTATAACATATTCATAAATCATAATAACCTCTCTCTCTTTATTTATTTCTCCAATCAAGTTGCTTTGGTGAAGGCAACCCAAAAGGACCATGCACCATCGGGTCAAGTACATACCAAAATAGTTATGGACTTAGACACTAATCCAACATGTACATGACATCCTCTGCCCCAAATGTTTCCGCCATTCAGGTTTGGGGGTGTGACAAATAGTTGGTGATTTTACTACGGGACTGAATGTCTCTTGATAATCAATGCCCGGTTGTTGTCGAAACCCTTTTGCTACTAGTCGTGCCTTGTAACGTTTAATCGCCCCTGTTTGGTCCCTTTTTAATTTGTATATCCATTTACAACCAACAATGTTGGAATTTGGAACACGTGGCACTAACGTCCAGTTAGCATTCCACATCAGGGCTGAATACTCTTCTTCCATGGCACTGCACCACTTATGATCCCTGTTAGCAATGGTAAAGGTTGTTGGTTTGGTTTCAGGTGAATGGTATTGGGTATGGTAGGAGGTGGCATCATACAGTTTGTTTGGTTTGGGATTTGGGCGTAGGTTGGCTGGTCGAGTACGTGTAGGTTGTTCGGTATTAGAGGGGGGAGTAGGAATAAGCGGAGGTGGTTGATTGGTGTTTTGGGAACGATAATGATATTTGTAAATGAGAGGTGGTTTGGTTATGGGATGTTCATGGGGGGAGGTGTTGGTAGGTATCATATGCGATGAGTCAGATTGTGCAATAGGTGTTGTGGAGGGTGAGACAGTGGGTGGTAAGATAGGGTTTGGATAAATCGAGATGTAGCGATTTGTAGTGGTTGTAGTCGAAGTGATTGTAGGAAGTTTGTGAAAAGGGAAGGATTGCTCATTAAATCGAACATGACGTGCCACATAGATCCGGTCAGATTGTGGGTCTAAAAACTGATAGTCATGGTGAGCAGTGTTCTAACCAAGAAACACACAGGGTGTAGAACGAAAATCCATTTTGTGTTTGTTGTATGCACGGAGATGAGGAAAGCACTAACATCCAAAAACCCGAAGAAAGGAAAAATCAGGTTTATGTTTGAACACATGTTCAAAGGGTGAGGTGTTGGAGTTCATTCGGGACGGCATTCGGTTAATAAGATATATTGCGCTGTCAAAGGCAAAATGCCAAAATCGTTGAGGAACATTGGACTAAGCAAGTAGAGTAAGACCAGTTTCGACAACATGCCGATGTCTTCACTCAACAAAACCATTTTGTTCACTAGTATGCGGACATGAAAGGCGATGAGTAATGCCGAGAGGAGAGAAAAACTGAGAGAGATTTCGAAACTCGCCTCCCTAATCGGTTTGGACGGATTTTAGTTTGGTTTGAAACTGTTATTCAACCATCGCAAGGAATCGTTTAAAAATAATATAAACGTCAGATTTTAGTTTTAATGGAAAAATCCACATAAAGCTAGAATAATGATCAACACACAACATAAAATATTTGTGACCATCGTAAGAGGTAACAGAAGCAGGACCCTATACATCACAGAAAACTAAATCCAAAATGTGTGAACTTTTATAAATAGATGGTGACAGATGAAGTTTAGATGATTTTCCAACATGACATGAATCACAAAAAGTACTAGCACACTTTTTTTTTGTAAAGATAAATGATATTTAGATAACATGGACTTCAAGAGTTGTGGATGTGGATGTCCAAGTCGTTGGTGCCATGTGGTGGATGAAGCACGGTTGGTAGAAAATACTATTTTATGAATAGGTTGAGTTTAAGGAAGATGAAAGGAGTAGAGACTGCCATTACTTGGACCCATGAGAAGGATATTGTGTGTAAGCTTGTTCTTCACAACAAAGAAAGAGGAGTGAAACTCAAAGTACACATGATTATCAAGATAAAACTTTTGGACAGAAAGAAGGTTTTGTTTTATTTTAGGAACATGAAGTATGTCTTTAAGGTTAAAGGTTTTGTTTGGTGAGTAATATTGTGAGGAACCAATATGTAGAATGGGTAAGCCCTTACCATTGCAAACGTGAAGATTATCATCACCGTAATAGGCCTCAGCATTATCGAAAGTTGATAGGTCCGGTGCAACATGATGGCTAGAGCCTGTGTCCGGAAGCCAAGAGGATGTAGTTTGTGAGCGATAGTCTGTAAAGTTAGCCGAAGGTGGCTGTCTCGTTCTTAAAGTAGTTGGATCAAGGTTAGGGCATTGTGATGGCATATGACCAATCCCACACCTGTTGCATGTGCCAAAAACAGTGTTTTGATTAGAAGCCCAATTAAATTGATTACAGTTACCTCCTCCTTGATTTCTATTGTTGTAGTTCCCTCTTCCACATCTAGAGTCACGTCCACGACCACGGTTATTTTCGAATCTGTTGGTGTAAAAGGGTTGAGCAGGTTGTGCATGAATGGGCTGAACTTGAAGGCCAACTTGTGAAAAAAGTTGTTGAATAGTGTGTAGTTGATCCGGTTGAGGAGTGGACAAGGTAGCACCACGAACGGCTGAGGTGTGACTGTTTGTAACAGCCGTGAAAGCTTGAGCCGGAGAGATGGTTGTTGCTGATTTCTTGATCATGTAATCATGGTCTGATAACAAACCATGAAGTTCTACAAAGGCAGTCGGGAATTGACGACCAAGAAGGGTTGACTTCAGCCCATTGTATTCTTCTCTTAGACCCGATATAACTAGCATCACTAAGTCTTTTTCTTTCACTGGTTCGCCTATATTGGCAAGTGCATCAGAATATTCTTGAGCTCGAGTGAGGTATGCAGAGAAGCTTTCATCAACCTTCATTTCTAGCTTGAGAAGCTGAGTTTTTAGGGTGTATCCCCTAAAGGAAGTGTGAGGTGCATATGCTCGTTCAAGAGATAGCCAAAGATCACGAGAGGTGTTGCCTTGAACATGTTGGAATAACGACTCGGAGATGGTAGAAACGAGGAGCATACGTACGTGAGCATCATTGGAAACCCATATGTTGTAATCTGGGTTTGGTTGTGGGGGTTGTACTGTACCATCTTTGTCTTTGCCTAATGATGAAGATGGGATAATAATCGGTGGACAAGGAATTGTGCCATCAATATAACTGAACAAGTTGTTGGTGAGAAGGAATGGTTGGACCATTGCCCTCCCGTAACCATAATTTGTAGGAGATAGAGTGAAACCAAACTTATGGTGACAATGTAGAGTTTTCTCTGTTGGGGTAAAGGCTGTAGTGCTTGATCGGCAACAGAAAGAAGAGAAAGAGAAAAAAAAATTGGATGTTACTGTAGGTGGTGGCCCTGTAGGTGGTGGCTGTAGGTGGCAGCATTGTAGGTGATGGCAATGTGAAGATCAACAGAAGTAAGAGAGGGAATCAAGATAGGGAAGCGATGTAGGCTTGATCAGTGTTGCTTGCCTTTGATCGACTTTTTTTTTTATCGGCGTTTTTTTTAGGGTATGCCGTAAGGCTCTGATACCAAGTTGACTTTGGTAATCAGTAATTGTATTGTTATTGTATCCACAATTACAATAAGAATATATATATATATATATATATATATATATATATATATATATATATATATATATATATATATATATATATATAAGAGATATTTACACTCATGACCCTCTAATATAATTATATACATATCACACTTTAATTGTCTAATACTGAACATGATATTTGTAATTAATATGACCATTCCATGTACATGTAGTGCTTTGGGTGAAAGATGGAGTGGGGGAGCCAAGGTGGAGGGAAGAAGGGAAAAAGACCCAAAGTGTGTGGTGGTAGTGCTTGGGGACGTGGGATAACCATTCCATGTACTCTAATGTCATACATTCCAAAATTTCAACCTTAATACATAAATACCACAGCCCCAGCAAAAGCATTAGAAGATTTATATTCCAATTCAATATTTGTAATATAAACAATGTCTATCAAAAATATAATATGGGTACACTTCTCAAAACTATATGCAACATTATGAAAATATACCTCCTCTTCCCGATCCAAAGCTTCACTTTCCAAACCCTCACATATAAGGTTCGTTTGATACTCTCCAATTGTTTTATAACTACAATAGGGGCTTCATGCCACAACCCATTGATGAAGGAGCACTAAGATATAAAGAGATGACCGTGAACACAAGTCAACTGCAACATGTGTTAATTTTATTACCTGCATCACATCACCTTTCAAGGTGCAAAAGAAACAAGAATTACTATATTATATATACCCATACATCAAAAGAATTGGGTTATGAAGTTAGAAAAATTACCTTGGCTCCATATGAAAGACAAGGAATTCTAAGGGATACGTTGCAAATGAAGACGCCATTCATCAATAAATGCCATCTTATCATGATCAATGTTTGGTAGTTCATACATTTTAATTCTTTTTATTATCTCAGTAGTCCTACCAAGAAGCTTAGTTGCAGCCTCAACACTAGCCTCACGTTTCTCTATTGCACTTTCATGGCATTTCATTACTATGACTCGTGGCATGTTGGTGAAACAAGCAACTAATATGTCTGCAATCATGTGAGATAATAGAGTAAACAGCTGTTCTTCGGTGATCTCTAAGATGTTACTTTGGTAGGTAAGCATGATTGAATGTGCAATTCGGTGCATTGAATTAGCAACAATCAACTTCCTTGGAAGGTATTCCACCGGTTCTTCTCCATTTAGGCTTTTGCTAAATTCTATCACAATTTCTTCTGCTTTGTGAGCAAACCATTCAAGAATCTCTCTTGATGTTTTTCCTTTGTAAGCGTTTTTTTCCAAAGTTTTCCCTAACCACTTGTGGTTGTCTTCTACCTCATCCCACGATGTCATAGCTGCCTTTTGAATGTTTACATACTGACATCCATTGTTCAAGCTTTCCTCAACAACACAGGTGTAAAAAAGACCTTCACCAACACATTTGATCAACCAGTTAGTTGCATCCTTACCAATATTTGGGAGAGCAGCAGCGATGCACGTTAAGGTTACGATTGGTAAGCTCCAACTGTTAGGAAGTTCAATAGAAAGTAGAGGTTGAACTTGATAAATTTCAAATTTCTCTACTCCCTGGAATCCAGTAGATTTATCAAGAAACTTTAAGAGGTTGTTATCTTGTTCCTTCTCTGCCTTTTGAATCAAGCGATTCATGGAGTTTGAAATTCGTTTGAGTGTTCGTTCAGCAAGCTCCATATTGTCTTCCAGCAACAAAACACACTTCCTTAGGTCTTCATCTATGTAGTCACTTCTAGAGGGTGGACTAAGCATCATTTCTTTCAGTGACTTGAAATAATATGAACAATACATTAAAATGAGTAGAACTACCACGGGGATGAGCCCTATAATTTTACATGCTACCACAACTGCCTTTTGAAATCCAATCAGAGTGCTCAGAATGAGGTTTTTGAAATTACGCAGAAGACTTTTTACTCTATGGCAATCGGATAGAAAAGTTATACGACTTTCTTTCCATTCACACAATTTTTGAGTCCAATACTTCTCTACTTTAAAAACCTCCAAATGGTTCCTACTCCACCCAGAAAAAGATTTGAAGCTCACGACCATAAAACTTCTACATATTGGCGCAATAACACCCACAACTCCAATGGACTGAATGATAAAAGTGGCAACCATTGACCACTTATAATCCGACAGGGATCTTAGCTGAATTGGCACTACAGAAATTGACACCAGAAGATGTGTGTATATGGCTACAGCAATTACACAAATTATGCCGGAAGCACAGGATAACGGAGAACTAACCATCACAAATTGAGGACTACCGGTTTCTGCCATGATCCAATATCTTTTCACATGTTGTCTTAGCTTCTCAATATCAAATGTATCTTGAGGACAATGATTATATAATATGGTTTTGCTAATGGCTTGATACTTGAGTTCTAAAATTTGCTTAGATAATGGAGCTGTTATAGCAGAAGATATCAAAAGTATTAGTAAGAAGAGTAACAAAGCCACGTAGATGTATCCTACATCCATGAAAGTGTATCTATCAAGAGCCGTGCTAATACCAATACCAGCTGGCACAATAACACCGGTATTAATCTCCATATATATATTCACAATTATGGTGATAATGAGAATGGCCAAACCTATGACATTTGCAAGAAGTGACTTGTTGTCCATAGACGCCAAAGAAGGCATTAAGTTAGCCATCATCATGCACATAAAAACTAAGCTCCCCTGCTTAGCTGCTTGGTCCAAAAACCCTGGCATTGGACTATTCAAATCCACAGGCAGTTTCATTGCGACAGCTATCACTGTGATAGAAACAGCATTTAGAGAGAAAACTTTACATGGAAACCAGAATTTCCTTTTTCGAAAACCATTGAACAAATCAACTACCATAGCAAGAACGCAAAATAATGATGCTATTGAGATGTAGATGCCAATCCATGGCAGAGGCTTGTTGTACTTGTCTTCGATTTCCGAAATAGTTATTTCCTCACAGAAATACTGCAAAGCTGAGATGCTTTCTTCAGTGAGGTTTACAAGTACGCCCGAGGAGGATCGATCTCCATTATCAAATGATGATACGATGTCATAACAATGCAAAGCGGAATCATTATATGAACCCATCTTCAAAATACCTAGTAAAGTAAGATGTAACTTGATGCTAATTGTTCACAAAATAGAAATAAGTTTGTAGTTGTTAACTTAAATTGCAGAAAATTCGAGGAAGTTGCAATCGATGATATTATTGGATGCACTATAGGAAAAAAAAAAATAGACATCACATCATGACATTACTAGAGTAGACTTGGTATATAGGGAAAAAAAATAGATATCATTGTAAGTTATAAGGGTTTTAGTTAAAGTTTAAATACAAAAGAAATAAAACACAATCTAAATTAACATTTAAGATATTTGAGATCGAAATTATCACATCTATCATTCATTATGAAAGAGTTTTGACCAAATTGAACGAACTTGTATACTTTTATCGAGGTTACAAAAGAAATTATAGATATATCATAATCGTTAGTTTTTATTATAAGATTTTATTAATAACAAGATAAATAAATAAAATTACAAGACTAGGTGCAATTGTAACGCTATGTGTGTTTGTCGGTTGCATACTTTAAGAATTTATTAAAGAAAGAAATTAAATAAATTTTTCGTAAACCATGGCTATTTATTGATATCTACTGTGAGAAATTAGCAACACAAAATCGTACAGCCAAGAAGCTAGAATATTGATATTCTGTTTCATCATATAAATATATAAATTATGTTGCTGTTACTTATTTTCTAGTTTACAAAAATCATAGAATTATAGAAGACAAAGAAAAAGGACATAAAGAAAGAAAAGTGCGTGAGTCATAACCGGAATCGATCCAAAAGTAAACCTCATGAGTCATGAGTCATGACCAATGCCTCTTTTTCCCCTTTTTATTATTTCTTAAGGTCTTCATGAGCTAATATTTATTTACAAAATTTCTTTTATAATCAATCTCTTCAATAATATACTAGGTGCGACATTCGTATATTATACGAGTTAATCTAAAAAAAATAAACATTAAAATATAAGCATTAAATATTTTTTATGTAAAACTTTAAAATAAGAAAGAAAAAAACATATTCATTGTAATTTAATTTCATATATATTATATTTAATACTTTACATATATAAAAATATATGAATTTAATTTTAAAATTTGAAACAAACCAGAAATTGACAAATCCTTCCTAATAAATGAAAATAATTTTGTCAATGTCACTCTCTTATTAACTTAGACACAAGTTACTTTTTGATATTTTTGAATAAATGTATTTTTCATTTGTCATTTTCTCATTTTTTTTATTTTTTCTTAATTAATACATCATATTTACATCTCAATTAATAATTATTTTAATTGAAAATGGTCAATAAATTACAATACTACAACTCATATAGTATTTAATATGTTTCCTTTTAAATTCAAATTTAAATTTCAAATTTCAAATTTAAATAAATTTTTATTTAAAGCTTTATATTTAGATTTTGTTTTATTCAACCCGTATATCATACGGGTCTCACAACTACTAGTGGATAATATTTACTTTAAAAATATTACAAAATGACAAGTATCAAAACTTATGAGAGATAGATAAGTGGTAAAAAAAACTTTCATTTGTTAGAGGAGATTCTTTTAGTTTGTCGCAAGATAGTCACTTACCAAAATTAAGTTAATTAATATTATTAAGGTAGTTAACTTGCTCGTTTAATTATAAGCTTATAACATTGATACTTCAAAGGTAATTTTAAAAATATGTTTATGAAAAAATAAGTTTACATGAAATTATCTTTTAATACATGCAATGCTTTGTTAATCAAATAATTAGTTAATTCGATGGAATGATAAAGACAATAATGTAAGGAGACACGTGCGAAAG
The DNA here is from genome assembly GCF_052625555.1 of Lactuca saligna. Classification (NCBI taxonomy): domain Eukaryota; kingdom Viridiplantae; phylum Streptophyta; class Magnoliopsida; order Asterales; family Asteraceae; genus Lactuca; species Lactuca saligna. The sequence continues at coordinate 31,967,810 of NC_136419.1, read as the reverse complement.
AAAATTATAACCAATTATACAGAAACTTCGTGATATTTTTTTGAACGATTAACACTGTAACATCCCGACTCTCAGGTATTTCTTTATTATTATTTATTATTGGGAATTCATGTGTAACTCGATGAGCTGTAAGCCTAACTCATCGAGTAGAGTTCGATTAGACCAGGTGCGTTTAATGATCGACTCGACGAGTCAGATAGTTGACTCATCGAGTAGGCACTGTGAGGTGAAACCCTAAATCCCCGGGTTTGGGGACTATTTAAGAAAACTTATGTCCTCATTTCTGTCTCACTAGCGACCCTACTTCCCTGAGTGAAACCCTAATCGGTCTTTGAGCTAAGAGAGAGTGTTAGAGCTTATATTTGAGTATTTTGGTGAAGCATTGGAAGAAGAAGATGGGAGATTCAAGCAAGGAACGAGAAAAGGTTGTATGATCCAGGAATCATACACTTGGAGCTTCTGTTAGAAGGTAAAAGTCTTTACCTTGCTGATCAAGTTGTTTAGATCTTGTTAATGAGAACTTTTGGGGTTTTTTCCATATTTCCTTGAGATTTGGTATGCCTTGTGCTTGCCAAGCATTGAGACATCAGATATGAACCTTGTGAGGTCCATAGAGTCCAAATGTCCCAGCTTTAACCAACCATAAAGAGTTATTTTGCTTAAACGCCTTGATTATGAGGTGAGTCTTCTCACTATACTTACCATGAGTGGTATATTTGTGTGACCGAGATGTCTTATGTGCTTACCTATGTATTTTGATATAATGCATTATGTCTTTATGATTTATGCTGAGTATTGTTATTATGGGCTTACTAAGTCAGGACCGGAGGGTCCACCCAAGTTGTGGGACCGAAGGGTCTCCTCTGAGACACATTGACCAAAGGGTCGCATTAAGTTAGCCTTAAGTGGCTAATGTGATGTGTGTGGTATTTTGGAGAACTCACTAAGCTTCGTGCTTATCATGTTATGTGTTATGTGTTTCAAGTACCTCTTAGGATCACGAGAAGGCACTGGTTTGATTGTACACACACCCGAGTGAGAGATATGTTTTTGGAGGATACTGGATTTGTGATGTATTCAGTTTTGGAACATGTGTTTTGATAAATTGATGATTATGGGATTGTTGTGATTTTGAAATGGGATAATTGTGTTTTTAAACGAAAAATTGTGTTGAAAATTTACGGTGTTATAAACACACCTCTAAATCTTACCCCTAACTATTCATTTGTCTACGACGGAAGTTGAACTCTCAATCCCTTATGGAAGGAACACGTTTTCAAACATCTTGATACCGCTAGGCCAAAGGCTCTTAGTAGAAATTTCGTGATATTTGATTTGTAGTTAACTAAATATATGAAATATAATAAGAAATTAAGTAATCTAACCATTTTTTTGTTGGTTTCTTTTTAAAATAATCATTTGGTCTAGAATGTTTATTTCGAACCCAAATTTTGAAAAATTTAAATGGGTAAAAATGTTCGACCCGGTAACGTGGTCCATGTATATAGCATGTCAGACACCTTATGCCGAACACACTGTATCGGACCATATTTCAGACTACTCTTTTCTTGTTCCAAACTTCATCAATTTTGAACAATGTCTTATTATAGCATTGAAGAGATCAAACATTAATGGGTATGTGCGATTCTTTCTATGATTATATGTTATAATATGTTAGAAATAAATATAAAAAAAATTGTGCTTTTTGTATGATTTGATTCAATTAATTAGCAATAACACGATTTCCTTTCGTTTTTAGTTGGTGTTAGGCTTGTAGTGAACAGAATTGAATCTTGTTATCTGTATTCATATCATGTACATATATTTATACAGAGAGATTACAACTGAAATATGAGATAAATGCTCCTATAACTATGGTAAATCTATGCTGACTATTTGACTAAAGACTTTATCAATTTAACATGTGTTTAATCTGCTAATACCCTCTGGTAAGCTCAAGGGCGAAAGGACTTGCAGCTTGGAACGAAGAAAGAGAATGCGACTTTTGGCTAGTGGTTTAGTAAAAATGTCAGCTAATTGATCAACAGATGAGACATAACATATCTTTAGCTGGCCAGATTCGACTTGTTCCCGAATGAAATTGAAATCTAGAGCAATATGTTTTGATCGTGTACTAATTATTGGATTTTTGCTCATGAATATGGCACCAACATTATTACACAAATGAAGAGGAGGCTGAGTTATCGGGGCGCGAAGATCAGCTAGTAGTTGTTTGATCCACATGAGTTTGGTTGTGGTGTAAGGCAAGGAACAATATTCAGCTTCGGTGCTTGAACGAGCCACAACCTTTTGTTTTCAAGAGGTCCAACTTATCAAATTTGATCCATGAAAAACAACAAATTCGTATTGAAATCGGCTATCATCTTGATGTGAGTTTCAACTAGCATCAGAGTAAGCGTGAAGGGATTTGGCAGAGGTGGGCTTGAAATGAAGACAATTATCAATTGTTCCATTTAGATACCGAAGAATACATTTGACAGGTTGCCAGTGATTAGTGGTTGGTGAGTGCATGAATTGACACACCCAATTAACCGAGTAGACGATATATGGTCATGTGATGGCGGCATATTGTAGCGATCCAACAATTTACCGGTAAAGAGTGGGAACGTGAAATGGATCACCATCACGCTGAAGACGAGTCTGTGGATCAGCTGATGTGGTGATGGGAGTGGCCATGATCATTTTACTACGGTTGAGGATGTCACTGATATATGTTTGTTGTGACATCGTGAGGCTGGTAGCATGTTGATGAATTTGAATGCCAAGAAAATAATGCAAGTCACCAAGGTCCTTGAGGGGGAAGACACGATGTAAGGCATTGATAAAACCTTGGAGATGTTCATCATTTGTTCCTATCACTATAAGATCATCGACATAGACCAGAACATATATGGTGGAATGTGAGGAATGATGAACGAATAGTGATGTATCAGACTGACAAGCATGAAAACCATGTGAGACCAAGTATTGTTATAGCTTGGTAAACCAAGCTCTTGGTGCCTGTCGAAGACCATAAAGAGCTTTGTGAAGTCGACAGACATGATTAGGTTTTGTAGGATCTTCAAACCACTTTGGTTGTTTCATATAAACTTCTTCGGATAAGTCACCATTTAAAAACGCATTGTTTATGTCAAGCTGTCTGATTCGTCAACCTTGGGAGATAGCAAGAGACAAAACTAATCGGATTATTGTTGGCTTGATAACAGGGCTAAACATATCAAAAAAGTCAACACCCGCTTCTTGGCTGAATCCTTGAGCAACCAGCCTTGCCTTGTGATGTTCAATTGTGCCATCAGAGTGCCTTTTTATCCTGAAAATCCACTTACAACCAACAATATTAGTGATAGTAGGACAAGCGACAAGAGACCAGGTGTTATTTTTCATGAGAGCATCATATTCTGCTTTGATTTCATTTTGCCAACACACGTGCTTAATGGCTTGGGTATAGGTTTGGGTTTCATCATCAGAGTTGGGGATAGTGATAGTCTGAAATATCTTTGGTTTGAGAGAATTTGTGTGGGCACGAGTGATCATTGTATGTTGACTTTGATCTGCAGGTCGGAAATGGGTTGGTATGGAAGTTTCTTTTGCACGGGAACTAATAGTTGATTGATGATAATGAGGAGTGGATGTAGTAGTGTTAAGTGGCATCACAGGTTGTGGACTATCGGTGGGGCTGGTGGGTTGACAATTGTTGTATTGAGGACTGGGGGGTGGATCACTTATAGGTGTAGCGGTAAGTGGGGAGGATGAGTTGGAAGGTGGAACGAACGCGAATAATGGTTGGGAAGGTCGAAGATCATGGGCATGTTGAAGAATAGTGGAGGATATGTAAGGCGGTGATGAGGTGGAGGAGGACTCGGTGGGGGTAGAGCCGGTGTAGGGAAAAATATCTTCATTGAAGACAACATGGCGAGAGATGTAGATGCGGTTTTTGGGTTGATAAAATCATAGATAACCTTTGTGAGCTGCACTATAACCAAGAAATATGCATGGTAAGGATCTAAAATCCATTTTATGTTTATTGTAGGGTCTTAGAAAGGGGTAACACAGACAACAATTTTTTTTAGAAAATCATAATTTGGGGTTTTATTATATAGTTTTTGGTATGGAGATGCATTGTTGAGCACAGGAGAGATGGTACGGTTGTGTAGATAGGTTGCAGTTTTAAAGGCATGTTCCCAAAACAATTTGGGAATAGATGACTGAACTAAGAGTGTCAAAACTTTTTCAACAATTATGCGATTTCAACGTTCTACAACACCATTTTGTTCTTGTGTGTGGGGACAAGAAACACGGTGAATGATGCCAAGGGTTTTAAGAAATGTTGAAACGGTTTAAAATTCACCACCCCAATCAGTTTGTAGGCTTTTAATATCATAGGAGAACTGAGTTTTGATCATGGCATGAAATTCTTTGAACATAGAGAAAACCTATGATTTTCGGATTAGAAAATAAATCCATACAAATTTCGTGCAATCATAAATAAAGAGAAGAAAATATATGTTTCTGTCACACCCCCGAACCAGACGGCGGAAACGTCCGGGGGCTGTTGTGACTCAATTGAATACCATCACAATGAATATACATGAAACATAACATTATTCATCACCAAGCATTGGAATATAACAACTGATAGTGTTTACATTCATTACATTGTTCCATAATATTACATGTCCAAAAGTAAATTTTTCGATACTAATTAAATAACAGCAAAACGTCATAGAGTACAATTCTTCCTTCACTTTATCTGTTACTTGAGAATACAAGTATTTTGAAAAACGTTAACATATGAAATGTTGGTGAGTTCATAAGTAATGTTTGAAATCCAATGTTTTGTATTGTTTTGAAAACTACCAGAAAATCCGATATTTTCTGAAAATAGTATAGTGAAAAAGGTGTGAAGATTCGTAAGTATGCTTGTTTGTTCCCATAAATGTAAGAGTACGATTTGTAAAACTCGGTATGTAGTTTGTAGGTGTATTAATTGAAAAACCTAGGAAAACCCGACGTTTTCTATTACTTTTCTTTAATTAATTTATGTTTTGTAATTTCATTGCGACAGGTGTATTCGTTGAGCTCCGGAGACGTTGGATTAATTGTGGATTGTGAATTGTTGTAACGTACATTAATGAAAACGACCAGTTGACAACTGTACAAACGATCCCTTAGGCGTCACTCGCACTATTCACTTAACCCAACCACCCGGACTCATGTAGCCCCACAACTGAGGGGAAAAAGAGGGTGCGAAGCCCCGGTATTTCCCTACGTCGTTCAAGACTATCGTGAATGCGAAGGACCCTTAGCCCGACTCGCATTGGTGAATTCTCGACTTTGCTAGCAGTACCGAAGGACCCTTGGGGACCAGTAGCACATTTGCCATTGAAAGTCATTTTACATGGAATTAAGTCGTATTAGACCCAACTACATGTAAGCAAAATTTCCTTCGGGCCTAAAGATCATGTCATTGGGCTAGCTAGGCCCAACAAGCATGATTTGAAACTTTTGGGTTCAAGGATGGTGTATCGACGTCTGGTGTATTCCCGCGTGTGTATTGAGTTTCCGAGATTTCCATGTGTGTATTGAAGTATCATCGCGTTAGTAGTTTCGGGTTTGTTATTGATTCGAGACCGAATCAATTCGTTTGATAACGATTTTTTTGGTGTTGATGGTGAATTGTGTTTCGCCGATAATCGAGGTACTAGTATTTCATCGCGTCGGGTTCATTGTTTAAGACATTAGTCTTTTACATTTTTCAGACCCTTCTTTTTGGATGAATTTACACTTTTGGACCCCTTATATATAATAATTTATATTTTAGTCCTTAAGCCATTTTTCTTGACACTTTAGTATCAAAACTTGTAGAAAAGTATTTTTCAGCCCAAAGCTTATTGAAAAACAGTTTTATTCCCTCAAAATGAAACTTTTTCGATAGGAACCCTCAATTTCACAAATTTTACACTTTCAGCCCAAAATAGAAAATCTTTGCATCCTTGGTTCCTTTTAAATTTAAAAAGCATTTTTAACCTTTGAAATGGACTTGGGGCACTAGTAGTCCCATTTTTTACAGAAAAATGCATTTTCAGCCCCTCAACTTTAAAATTTTCGCATATTGGGCCTTATTGGGCCGAAAAGTTCATTTTTAGCCCATTAAGCTTAAAATTTACATTTCAATCATTCCAAAGTGAACATTTTTGGAAATTCCCTTTATGAATCTTTTTTGACACATATCAACCTTCAGAATTTGTATTTTTACATTTTGAGCCCTTAAATTTCATATTTTTAGCATTTTTAGTCCAAAAATGTGATTTTTAGCCCAAGAGGTTCATCTAAACTACTTGGTTATTTTTCTAGTAGTGACTTATGTATAATGATATGTTTTAGCACTTTTTTCATGCATCATAATGCAAATCTCGATTTTTGGGTCCTTTTGACTAGTTTCAACACCATAAACACATAAAAGTATGTAAATAAACATAGAAATCATACAAGGCATAAACATAATGATAGATCTACACATTTGCTTGTATCCCCCCCCCCCCAAAACTTATAAAAACCGAAAATAAGGGGGTATGAAGCTCACCTTGGGTGTGGTTTCGGTTTTGGAGAAAAGATGGAAGAAAAATGAGGTGATTTTCGGCCTTAGCACACTTTGATGAAGATCTCGGCCTTGAGGTGGTTCTAGGATGCAAGATCGTGAATTCTTATGAGTTAAGAGGAGATGTTTGATAGATCAAAGAATCTAGGTCATGATTTTAAGTACAACCTTACCTTGGATGGTGATTTTTTTGTGGAAAACCTCCTTGAATGCCCTTGAATCTTCGAAATGTAGTGAAGAGAGTGGAGGTGTTTTTGGAGAGTGTTGATATGTGAAAGGTGATGAAAATGTGTGTGTGTGTGTTGGAATCGGCCGAGACAAGAAGAAAGAGGAGAGAAAGGGTTGAGTTGACATACATAGATGCATGTTGGTCCATGCATGGAAATATGTGGGACATAAGTGAGGTGGCATGAAGAAGTCAACCCCCTTTCTTCTTGGATTTGGGCCTTGGGCCGAGAATTTGGAAAGGAAAAAGGTTTTTGGGCTTTATTGTCCCTAAGCCCATATAGAAGTTAAGTTGGATGATTTTTAGTCCCAAATAAATATAATATGATTTTTTACACTTTGTTGGGCTAGTTTAGGTTAATCATGGTTCATAGTTTTTTTTTAATTTATTTCATTCTAGGCCCAATATGGCCCAAAATGTTGAAATAAATGGATGTGGGTCCAATTAGAGCCCATTTGAAGGTTCTAATCCCATGATAGTCAAACTGAAGGCTTATTGGCCCAATGAGTCCAATAAGGAAGTCCTAGTCCAAAATGGACCTAACCAGAACTTCTAGGGTTTCTAATTGCTTGTTGACCATTTGTAGCACTTGTATGGTGTATTTGTTTGAAAATTAGATTTCATAGAGTAAGCATCATACTTGCTCTTCAAGTTTTTGATTCTTTATTATACTTGAGTGTAGAGATTACATGACACAAAATTTCTAGTTGTGACAGTTTCCATTTAACAAAAAAACAGGGGAAGGACCCCAAACATCTGAATAAACTAATTCAAAAGGTTTTGTAGCAACTACATGACTAGAAGAGAGATGAAAACGATGACTTTTACCCATCTGACATGAATCACAAACAAATGGGAGTTTATTTGATGACAATAGAAGATTAAATGAAGAAACTAAGCATCTTAAAACATTTTCATTAGGATGAGCAAGTCTTCTATGCCATCCTTGAAGAGAAGTCTTAACACCCATGAAAGCCACATGAAGATTCTTGGAACGATTTATTTGATTATGGGGCAATCGGTACAGACCATCACTAACGTCCCCTCGAAGTAGTGTTTATCCCTACAAGTTCTTAATATTGCAATGTTTAGACCAAAGTTCAACATAAACATTATTATCCTTAATTAATTTAGAAACACTAAGGAGGTTTTTGGTTAATTTGGGTACAATAAGCACGTTTGGCAAATGTAGATTAGGCAGAGAAGATGAACCAATATGAGAAATAGACACCTGGTTACCGTTTCCTACTTGTAGTTTGTCATCTCCCTTGTACTCATCTGCAACATTAAGTTTATGTAGATCAGGTGACACATGATTTGTAGCTCCTGAATCCAAATACCAGTTGGGATCAAAGACAGTAGAGGGGTTGTAGTGTTGAGCGATGTGAACTTGACGTGACTGGTTTCGCGAATTGGGTCGGCGAGAGGGAAAATCAGTTTGATTTTCTCTTTGCCAACAATCTATAGCTTCATGACCTTGCTTGTTGCAGAGTTGGCATAGGATTCGGTGTCTCTTAGAATCAGTATTGCGACTTCCTGAAGACGAAATAGAGTTGTGGTTGTTGGAAAAGCCATTTGATCTATTTGAAGTACGATTGACAGTGAAGGCAGCAACAGAACTAGCAACAGAATTGGTTTGAGCAGAGTTTTGGCGAATATGATCTTGTTCAATCCTTGCTTCTTCTTGGAGTAGCAGTCCAGTAAGATCATCGACAGACAGAAGTTATGTTTTCATCATAAAGGCGGTGACAAAAGGTGCATACGAGGAGTCTAGCTCATTTAAGAGATAACCAATCGAGTCCTCATCTGATATGGGACTTTGATTTGCAGCAAGGGAGTCTGCAATTGATCTCTTGCGGTCAATATAGTCCATCATAGTCATGGAACCTTAGAGATGGATTGGATTTGGGCCTTAAGTTGCATTCTGGAAGCCCGAGTTTGGGCTTGAAAAGATCTATCGATGGCTTACCAAGCCATATGAGAAGAATTGCAGCGAGTCACAAGGGCTAGGGATTTCTCAAATAGCATCGACTGTAGCCATAGTAATACAATGCGATCTCTTTCTTTCATGTGATGTACGCCGGATTAGGAGCAGTGGTTTCCGGAGTGGCTGGAATGGCGGGTGTAGTAGCGTACCAGGTGTTCCTTCGGTGGTTGGAACAATGATAGTTTCTGGTGGTGGAGATGGATTTAGGACAAATTCTTCAAGATCGAAAGTTTCTAGGGCAGCAATAATGGTGGTACGCCACAATGAATAGTTTTTACGATCAAGTTTGACAGGAATTGAGGGAATTTGAAAGTTTAGAATGGATGTGGTAGTGGTAGCTAGGGCTAACAAATTTGGGGCTCCTGTTGCCATTGCAGATGATCGATTGATTGAGAAATATAAGGTCAAGCATTGATACCATGTAATGAACAGAATTGAATCTTGTTATTTGTATTCATATCATGTACATATATTTATACAGAGAGATTACAACTGAAATATGAGATAAATGCTCCTATAACTATGGTAAATCTATGCTGACTATTTGACTAAAGACTTTATCAATTTAACATGTGTTTAATATGCTAATAAGGCTTTTGTATATATATATGTGTAATCGGACAACTAAAATCATAAAAAACTACTTTTGAATCCGTTTAGACAAATCCGGAATACACAAAACTAATCCAGAACACATTTGAAATGCATAGAACAAGTCTGAATGTTGTCCGAAACACTTTCGTTTTATTCCTGAATGTTATCCTGAACATACAGTACTTAGCTAATTAAAAAAAATCATTGTACCATCACAAACATATGAAGCGGTTGTCATTACAACTACCAATCTGAACTGGATTAGGCAGGGAAATCATAGCTCGTTTACACACCCCTGAGCGTACGACCATGTTTAGGCTTCCTGTTTCGGTGCATATGTTAACATGTCAATAGGTGTAAGACTGTCACCAATTTGTAACATCAGGATCTTTAAGGTACGAATTTTAAAAGCATTATGGGATTGTTGGTTGGCCACGACATGGTGGAGGCATCACCACGGCATGGCAACACTTTATGGGGAGCACATGTTTAATGATGTAGTTAGAGTGGAAGGATCCCATAAAGTTAGCAACTTTATGGATCCTTGAGGTCATATAGTCCAGATCAGTGTGTTGATGTTTTGGAGCACCTTGCATGAAATGTTGGTGTTTTTCTTCATTTGTGACATAGCTTGAGCTCTAGCCATGTATCGGGCATGCATGGCCAAAAAGCATCAATCTTTAGAACATAATGGTCATTAGGAAGCTTTCTGGAATGGAAGGGATGAATGGTTGGCTTAATGATTTGGAAGTTGAATCCATTAAGTTGTGAAACCCACGACGTGGCATCCTGTTCGCCACAACGTGAGGACAGGAGAATTCACGGCTGTTTTGGACTATCGTTACCATGACGTGGTGATTTGTGTTCCACGGCGTGACGATGGTTTTCCTTGCAGCTGAGAGGTTGGACCGGGGCCAAACTCATTAGCCACAATGTGGCCATGGATTGGCCACGACGTAGGTGTCAATCGAAGTCAAACTTTGACCGTTAACTTTCTAACTTAGGTTGACTTTTAGTCAAATTGTTAGTAATAGAGTGTAGATTAAGATGAGACCTTGTATGATTCAATAGGTGGACAGGAGCACCTCTTTCGTGATGTTGAATTGAGATTTGTCTGATCATGTGAGAAAGATGGGTCTTCTCACTATAATGTGCAAAAGTTAATTAATATTATTAGGTAATTAACTTGTTTGTTTAATTATAAGCTTATAGCATTGATACTTAAAAGGTAATTTTAAAAATATATTTATAAAAAAAAATACATGAAATTACCTTGCAATGGCTTGTCAATAAAATAATTAGTTAATTTGTTGGAATCAGACACGTGGGAAAGAAAATTCTAACCAGTTATATATTGGCAATATTTGATCTTTAATCGACTAAATATATGAAATTTAAGTTTATCGTCAATGGATGAGTTTTAAATCAAGAGATATTAATTAAAAATATACATTTACCAAAAAATGGTAGATTGACTAATCTTCATTTACTAAAACGCTTAAAAAAATTCCCCAGTCCTTTATATATTATTAAATTCCATGATAACTTTGTTTTGGTTAAATACAAGAAATAACAACATATTTTTTATTGATATGTTTATTATGGCATCCTACTTTCATTTCTTCCCACTCATCAATGTACTTTGAAAACAGTACCCAATTATAGCACTATCATACAAATACAAAGCCATTTTCACTGTAACAATTAAGTTGATTTTTCACTGTATAGTATCCTATTAAGAAAAAACAAATTAAACTACATTGCTATAATTGGATAGATTTTCAAAGTACAATGTCTTAATGAGAAACATTCTTGAAGTACAAAGCTGCAATAGAAAGAAATGAAAGTAGGATGCTATGTTGGACTCACGACATGACAGTGACTTGGTAACATATGCGAAACACTTTCATTGAATAATTTAGTTATGAACGAATAGTTATCTTATACTATAGAGTATAGTCCCTTCACGTTAATGAATAGTTATCTTATATTAATGAGGAAATATCTAAAGTACTGCATTTACCTAAAGATTTACTTTACAAAAAACCAAAAAGAAGGTGAAGAATATACAAGTGAGCTCATATGTCAAACATGTACAAAGTTGCCAAAAACTCCAAATTCCTTAAAATCACATTTTCTTGCTTTTCATCATCTTTATCAATGCCATGGTACTTGAATCGGGTGGGACCCCCTCAGATACCATCCTATCATAAAGCATTTCAGCCTCTTCCACAAAACCCTGAGAGCAAAACCCACGCATAAGACAAGTGTATATTACAGTATCCGGTCTAACACCTCGTTCAATCATTTCATTAAAGAGACCAACAGCACCCTCAAGTTTCCCTGATTTACAATAATCGTCCATCAAAACTCTGAACAAAATAACATCAGGAGCAAACTCTTGGACTGGGGTTAAATCTTGTGTCAAAACCCTTTCTTTTCTCCCGGATTTAAAATCCCCTTGAAACAAAACCGTATAAGTTATGACATCAGGTTGTATGCCATGAATTATCATGTCATTGAAAAGATCTTTGGCTTCTTTTAAACAATTCACACGACAATATCCATCTAACATAATTGTGTAGGAGATAACATCGGGTCTTATTCCTCTTGCAATCATCTTATCAAAAACCCACCTTGCCATTTTCATATCTCCACCACGACAATAAGCCGATTTGAGTTTGCTATACATAATTTTAGAAGGACCATTTTCGGATTTCAATAGTGCTTTAAAGAAGATTAAAGATTTATGGGTTTCATCTTTTTCACATAGACAACTAAGAAGTTTCTGGCAACAAGAAGCTTTTGATGCTAAAAACACTTCCTTTTCTTGATTGGATAATGTAAGAAAAAGTTTGTACGCCTCGATTGCATTGTTTGTGTCACAGTATGCGTTCATCATAGCAACATAATCATTCAAGCTTTTTCTTTCAAGATTATTAAAAAATAACCCTGCTTCCTTCACTTTTCCACATTGGGATAACCTCTCAATTATAGCATTGTTTGTAGCCCTTGTGGGTTTTAAACCTTGTGCTAACATATCATCATAAAGACTCATCATCTCCTTGAAAAGGCCACATTTTGAGAACCCATCAAGAAGCATGTTGAAAGTAATGGTATCGGGTTTCAAACCCTTTTGATTCATCTCAATGAAGATGTTTAAAGCATTTAGAAGATCACTTTGGAGACAATACCCTTTAATCAAAGTGGTGTAATGCTTAACATCTACTTTCATTTTCCTCCTTTTCATCACTTCTAGAAGCTCCATAGCTTCTTCCATTTTCCTTAGGGTACACAGAGCATCGATAGCAATATTAAACGAGATTTCATCAAGAAAAACACCGGATTCCATTGCGTTCATGAATTCGTTTACAGCTTCAGATGACATCCCTAAATGACACAAACATTGCATAATCAAGCTCACAATTACACAATTTGTTTTGATACCCTTTGAACACATTTCATTATAAAGATCTAAGGCCTTGAAAATATCCAATTTCCGATAGTACCCTTGGATTAAAGCACCGTAACAATACACATTCGGGACAATTGCGAGATTTTTCATATGAAGAAAGACACTTTCTGCATCTTCTAGCTTTAACTCTTTTACAAAACCACGAATGACAGAAGTATAAGCAAAAACATCTATAGGTGAATCTGACCCTTTTAGCAAATCAAAAGCCAAATTTGAGTAGCCATTTGAGCAAAGTCCATCAATATAGGAACCAAAAGTGAAAGTATTCTCAAGTCCAGTTTCCTTTATATCTTCAAATACATCTCGAGCTTCTTCTAAACAACCCTTTCTGCAAAGTCCTTTGATCACAATCCCATAGGTGTATGCATTTGGACAGAAACCTTTCTTTTTCAAATGTTCATAAACTGCCATAGCCTTATCCACTTTGCCCTCTTCAACCAACAGTTTCATTAAAAAGTTACAGGTATATACAGATGGGAGAAATCCAGACTGTATCTTTAACAACACATTAAAAGCCTCATCAAACTTCCTGACTTCACAGAAAGCAGTAACTAAAGCATCAACTGCTCTACCAAACAAATTCCAGCCATCCACATTCATCTCTTCCAACAATTCTTCAAACAGATCAGAAATTTCAAAACCAAAAGCCCCAATTTTATCATCAATAACCTCCAGAAACAAACAGTTTAACCTCTTCATCATACCCCAGTAACAAAAAAACCTTATAACAGCCATGTAAGTTACAACATCATGCTTAAAACCACATTCTTTCAAATGGGTAATTAAAAACAATGCAGTTTTGGGTTTTAATTGTAAGTGGGCTAAGATTTTGGTGAATCTATATCTATAAAACACAATGCGAGAATGATCGAATGAATTGGAAATACTACTTTTGTGGGAAGATGAAGAATTTTCATCTGAACCGGAATCTGAGACGTCGGAGTCGGAGAAGGGTAACTTGGCAAGTGATGAAACTGAATTAAATCGGATAGTATAGTCACATTTGACCAAATTACGGCGAAAAACTAACCTGATTAGAGGAACCCACATGGAAGTAACATGGGGATTCAAAAATAAATCGCACAGCAAAAGATAATCGCCCTTCCTTTACATAACCGCCCCCTTTTAAAACCTAAATCGATTTTTAGCAGCTCGTCTTCCGTTGGATAAGATTCCAGTCAAGTGTTTTGCTTTCTGGAATAATGAAGCGCAGAAAAGCACATTGCACAAGACCAAATGATTCGAGGTTTTCTGGGAAGAAATTGATGCACTTAGCAGCTTTATCCTATAGGTGAACTCGTGGATAGGGTATGCTCCGAGAAGATACTGGAGTTCCAATACAGAAGGACTGAAAAGAAGAAGCCTTATTAACCACGACCAAAAAAGTATCTTAATCATACGAGGAGAAGTGATTGTATCATTAGAAAGAAAAATAAATAGCAGTATGCGATGTAGAGAATCTGTTGCCTAAACCGATCAGACCATAGATGGATCAAGAGAGGCAATAGATAAAAAAAATTTCAGAACCTTTGTTAAGGTTTGACAGCGGTTGAAGGTATAGCGGAGCAAACGTCAGGGTTTAAGCGAGGGAGGGATGTGCCAGAATCCTGATTTCAATGAGAACCCTTGACTATACCATTAGTGTAAAATGGTACCTAAACTATTTGTTAATCTACATTTGAGGTCCATCTAGAAAAAAGGTTACCTTTTACTTTCGTTTGGCACTACTTTAATAGCGTTTTCACAATTTATTTGCGAGATGCCTTCTAACTGTCTTTGACTCCATTTGCAATTTGCATCTTATTTGTCGTTAACAAAATGGTGAGAATTGTATATAATTGAGATTGGAAAAGGTGAGACTTTATCACCTTTTTGCAAAATACATAAATAAAGTGGATCTCTAACTCCATTTAGTACAAAATATAATATTGTAGCATTTTAGTATTCAAACTGTCTTTGGTGCATCCAGGAACAGTTTTGGAGTCCGAAGCATTTTAAATAAGTCTGCAAGTGATTTTAACCTTATTTTAAATAATTCTGTAAGTGATTTTAACCTTCTATTTTATATTTGATTCGAATTTAATTCATAAAAAATGATGATTTTATTGTTCAGGAATGATATGGCATACCATATCAACATTTTCCTTCCACAAAATACCAAATTTGTGGCTCTCACAAAAGATTTAACACTTTGGCATTTTTTTGGTTAAACATAGCTACTTTATGATGACTCGATGATGAATTTATGATGATTATGATGATTTCCATATTTATTTTGGATGATGAAAGTATTGATGAAAGTATTGCATAGATAACAGTCACATTGGCCATATTTGCTCCTAATATATAGAATGTCTAGTGGTTGATTTCACAAAGAATATTCAAAGTTCAAACCTTAACACGTCTAAAATATTATCAGTACTCTGCAATTAACCACCACATGATGGACCCTTGGGTAGGTTCAGAATGGACAGCTTATAGGGTGCATTTTCCCAATTTTCATAGCGGTCGCATTTGCCAATGTATTATATACACCATGCCAATTTGAAAAAAAAAAATCAATTGTATGTAATTAAAGATAATAATTGATCATCATTAATTAGACCAAAAAAAATGATATTGAACATGCCCATAAAAATAGACCAAACGATTAACTTTTACAAAATCCAAAAAACACGATCCATGTGGTTTGGATTCTTACCGCTATACTAAGACTATGTGTATACATACTTTTTGGTCTCCTTCATCACCCATTTTCTTTGCACATTCTTGAGTTTGTTTCAACATTCATGCATTTGCATATCCTTGTTTCGTCCATCGTGTTCTTTGCATGTCATGTTTCAATCCTCATATGCTTGCATGTCCATGAGCCTTTTCATCATGAATGTATCACATAGCTTGGGAAAACTTATTTAGAATCATCAAAGCACTTGATAAACCTAAAAACTTTATAGATTGTCCGAACCACACAAAGTCATCTCACCCATGAACCATATGCATGAGATGCAACATGTACATGATTGACTCATTGACTTAACATCTTTTCACATCGATTAGCATGCAAATTCATAAAAATAGAAATTTATATCTAAGCATACAAAGAGTCATAACAATTTATAATGATTAAATACAGTTATACTTAATATATTTACAAAGCACACGGATTTAAACCGGAAAAACTACCAAAATATTAGGTATAGAAGTAAAAAAATAAATGTCGATGTTGCATGCCAAGTATGCAATGTAACCAGGGAGTTAACCTGGAAATAGAATAAGTTAGCCAAAAATTAAAAAAATATATATATACATCAAGGTTTAATAAGTGAGATTGGTTTTGGAGTTTCGTTTTTCTTATTTTGAGTGTATGCAACTAGTTTTATATTAACCTAACTTGATGAGGCTGAAATGAATACTTTTCGATGTTTTTTTGCTTTAACAATGGTACCCATAACAGGGCCAACTTGTTGAGGCCGAAAAAACTACATTCTTATGTTGTTGTTGTTGTTGTTGTTGTTGTTGTTGTTGTTGTTGTTGTTATTATTATTATTATTATTATTATTATTTTGCATGCTTTTTGCTTTGACTATGGTAGCCATCCTAACTAATTTTTAGATAACGGTTTTTGTTTGGAAAAATAGTTCTTTTTTGCCAATAGATATCCAATATTATCCAAGAGTAAATAATACTTGTAGGGATCAAGTAACCTATGTGATTAAAGGAACAATTTTTATAATTTAAGATCAATAAGTAGACTTCTTAGATCCATTATTACATTTATTTGTATTATATAATAAGAAGAAACTCATTTGCTATCATTTTTTATAATTTTGGATTATAACCCATTTTTGGCCAAGGTTGCTCTTTTGTGATTATACATAGCCTTATTGGCTTTGTCTCGTGTGGAGGGTACTTCATGTTTCTTTGTTTCTTGAATCTATACTCCTTTTTGTAGTTATTCTGATTTTTAACCTTAACATGAAGTGCAGTTTGCTGGATTTGATACTTTTGAAAGATCTCTTTATTTTGGTCCTTTTGATTTGGAAAAGGTTAGTAATTAATATAAAACTTATGTTAGAATTTCTCTTTAATCTTTATCACTGTTGAATTATGTTCATGCACTTTGAACGATTCACACGGAGTTTTCAACATTCAACATGTCGAGTTTTACTAAATCACGGGGAGAGAAAGATCTTATAACATCTATAAAATTCATGAAAATTTTAAACTTTTAAAACCAATCCACAAATCATCATTGTTTACAAAATAGTTTTCAAAACATGTTTAATATCATATTTTTCCCAAAATCATAAATCAAAACACAATGAGGTTCATGATCACGCCTTCGCCTTCTCGCGATCATCTAAGGTACCTGAAACATAGCTCAAAATTGTAAGTCCAAAGCTTAGTGAGTTCCCCCAAAGTACTAACACACGAACAAATAACACACATACAATAACAACATATTATGGGTCCAATCAACCATCGGGTTGGAATACCCTAGACCCCTCAACCATCAAATAGGAATGTCGACATACTATGGGTCAAATCAACCATCGGGTTGGAATACCCTAGGCCCCTCAACCATCAGGTTGGAATGCCAACATATTATGGATCCAATCATCCTTGGGATGGAATACCCTTAGGCCCATTCAACCATCGGGTTGGTATGCCCCGGTCTGTTGGCTTACGCACAAAGCAGTGAAGCCTCAGCCACCGACCAAACATGAGCACATATAACAGATAATCATATAATAGTCTACATCCAGTTAACCAAATCTATAGATCACTAAGCATAACATCATCATATATATCAGGATACCGATCTAACAGATCACTACAGTGCAATAGCATGCATAACATGATGTCAAGCCAATGGGTCGGTATTGGTGCCTTCGACCCACAAGTACAGTGAGGAAAACTCACCTCGCAAACTAAACAGAACTGATGACACCTGACTCCAAATCTCAGCTCTCTAAACGGTACCTACTTCCACCTAATGACTTATTAAAATCCAAAAATACCCTCAAAGTCAAACTTGCTCAAAGTCAACTGGTCAAACCCACTAAGTCAACCCAGTCGATTCAACTCAATAAGGCTGACCCATGCAAGTACGTAGGGCGTACTCCGGAGGTACGCTTAGGGTACGTGAAGCCTCGAAGAAGACCACCATTAGGGTGGTTGACCGAGTACGTGGGGCGTACTCTTATGTATGCAGGGCGTATCCTCGTAACTTCCAAACTCCATTTAGTGCTTAATGGCTTAAGCACTTAAGCCCATATTTCAGATCCATGACCAAAACACACCCTAGAGTCATAAAGTTTCCAACTTTATGACTTTACACGTCTAATAAGAGCTTAACACAAGGTCTTAATCCATTAATACCTCCTACAAGATGCATGGAGCAAAACTAACCAAAGGGACTTTATTTTTATGGCTAAGGACCCATCCTAGGGTATGAAAGGACAACACAAAACGTCCATAACATGTCATGCTCAAGATGAGACTTTTGGGACCAAAAAGATGACATAACCCCCCCCCCCCCCATTAATAGATCTACAAGATTAAGAGACAAAGGTGCAAGCTTTATATCTTAAAAGGCTTGCAAATGAAAGATGAATCCCAGATCTAAGGTGTCTCATCCTCCAAGTTGAGCTTGATCTTCTTCCTTCCTTTTCTAATCTCACAAAGACACTCTTTCATGTTTGAAATGGCCTCAAAAGATGTTGTTAGGGTTTCAAATCACTAAGAGAGGGTAGAGGTTGATTAGGTGAAGAGAATTGAGGCCATAAAGATGCTTAAATACCACCCAAAGATAAAATTAGGGTTTCCAACTTTATTTGGTATGCCCCACGTACATAAGTGTACGCCCAACGTACTAGGGCGCACCCTAGTACACTCAACGTACATACATGTATGTTTGGCGTACTTCTTCTGCCCAAAATTACAAGAATACCACTAGGGCTTCAAGGCACATTCTCTTGGACTTAGGGACCAAAATGTCATATAATAAACTTAAAGGGGTAAATTTAGAAGTACCTTAACATCGGGATGTTACATATCTTGAGAACTTTAAATGTTGAGAAGGTTAGTTTTGTCTTTTCACACGAACCATATGCTATTAACAAATTTTTTGGTTAATTGTAATTTTTTTTTGTTAAATATGATTTAGAACTGTTATAAGCAAAGGGTTTGGATATAAGGCTAGACCCTAAGAAGAAGAAACATTTTAGTTTACAATGGTTCAGTTTAACAATATAAGGTCACATCACATTATCAAGTATACATCGCCTTAGTGGCATACGTGACAACAAATATGTAGTCTAACTACCTATAATTTACAAACATAGAAAATGTTGAAACGTTTATTCATAAAGTTCGACCACCCTATTGTGGCAAAGAGTTGATGGGTTTTGGGATGGTTTTGGCTAACATAGTCTCTTCTTCACGGTGGACATAGCTTTTACGACGGGGTAGCGGCGAGACCATGGAAGATGTAAGAATCTGTGCCACAAAAGAATGAATCTAGGGTTTCTTACTTTGGTTTAATTGTTACTTTTAAAATTTAAGACTAATTAAAAATCCTACATTTATATTTATTTGGTATTGGTTTACCATCTAGTTGGCTTGAATAACTTCTAAAAAAAAAACTAAACTCATTTAAATTAACCTGGTTTCCAATTTAATTCCGTTATTTAATAAATAGCAACAATTGTGTTTGGCAAAAAAAACATTAAACGGGAAACCGAGCATTTGTAAATTTTCATATAAGAATTGGTTTGGCTATTTGGATAAATAACAACATGGGTTGATGTCATGTGAAAATAGTTAAAAAATGAAGACACGTGTTGAAAATGGTTGATGTCATGCAAAAATAATAACAAGTTTAAGTTATTTGATCATGCCATATGGAATTGAAATTTGGGATACTAACAAAACTAATGATTAGAAATCAAAGATTTAATCAAAGGGAAATTGTCACTGTAGCCCAACTATCTTTTGTATTTTGGTTTAAATGGTCAATCGTGACTGTTTTTTGCATTTAAAGGGTTTGTACTTGTAAATGATCGGTCACTTTGGTACTTTAACCCACATTTGAAGGTAATACGACTATGTGGAATGCCAAGTAAGTGGGTGAGTCAGCATCGGGTCATAGACGAGTGGACCCGTCTTCCACCTAAGTCGGTTTAATACCTTTGTTAACTTCTACCAACCCATTAACCACCCTTATAAGACAAGGAAGCATCGGTGGTGGGGGCATAAAGCACCACCACAAACCCATGTGGGGCTTAACCTAGCATATTCTCAAGACTTTTTACCTTATTTGGGCAAAAACGATTCTGGCCAAAACCCTAGATACTAGCAATGTCGGCTCCACCACCCCCTTCACCTGACTCGATAAATTCATGTGAGTTTCTCAACCTCAAAGACCTGCATACCATTCTTTGCAACTGTGTAGATAAGATTGTTGCCAACCAGATCGAGATGCATAGGGTAAAGATTTCATTGTGTGCCATGTTGATCACATGAGTCTCTATCACAAGTTGGAAGATCATGACAGGAAGTTAAAAGTGACTGTTGTGGTGATGGGTGGCGTCATGGTGGCAATGCTTGGGATGATGGTTGTTGGGGTCAAAGTTCTTATAAAGCTTGGATAAGTTTTTGGGGGTACATTACGATGCATATATATTATAAATATAATAGTTTTAGGTTTTCTGTTCATCTTTTTTTCTTTTTTTATGTGTTATATATGGATTATATGAAAAGTCGTGTGTTGATGACAAGCATTTTGTACGTTTGTTAAGCTTCTAAATGGAAAAAGACCTGAGTTGATCTCAAGCATTTTGTATCTCATGTTTAAATTTATGAACACTTTGACTTTGGTTGACATATCATACAAGAACGAAGAACAGAACATATTTTGGGTTCTTGAACCCCACGTGCCTTGCACGATGAGGTTAGTTTTGTCATTTCACATTCATAATAGTTGTAAAAAGGGGTGTCTCATTCAAAATGGTCCCTCTTTCAGTTTTTCTTGTCTCTTTCAAATCAATTGTCGAGTGAGATACAACAAAATTCGACAAGATGAAGATTGTGGGTGTGGAAGTCCGACAATAATTCGCACATCTCGGACTGACACTAACCCGGAAGACCATTTTATGCACGTACAAACAATGTAAATGTAGTCATATTTTTAGAACTCTAGTTCACAACTGTTTTCTAAATGTAACCTTAATTTCTTATTTAGAAAGCCCGATCAGTTTTCATTTCTTGGGTTGATGAAATAAAATGCAACAATGAAGAAATCATTTTAAGTGTACTGTTGAGGTCGAAGAAGAAGCTGGAATCAGAAGTGTTCAAGTTCAAGCTGATTTTACTTTGTAGTTGTTTTTTTTTTTTTTGGTTTAATCATTTATAAGTTGTAATCAAATGTATTTGGGTAGTTGAATTAAGAACAATTTATAGTTGTGTGATGTGGCCTTGATGTATTGTTGCCTTTTCATTACCCTTAATTACGTATAGGGATGCTAATTACCCTTAATTTGGTGAAATTATGCCACCCTTAATGTCATTACATATAGTACATTGCTAAAAATCATATTAAAATTGTTACCAATTATTGTATATTTGTCCACAACATAAGGACCATATGTTCTTAAATGTTGGAGTTACATGTCATTACCCGTAACTTTTTTAATTACATATATTACGTTGCTAAATAGCATTAAAAAATGTTAACAATTGTAACGATCCAATTTTCACAACTAATAATTTCTTTTAAAACATTACTAAAACCACATGTATAAAAACCGTATCATAAGTCATAACATAATTTCATAGTATTAGTTTCACACATAAACTTATTATCAGAGTAAAACATCCCTGGCTGGCTGGCTATGGTGTGTGCACTGCAATCTTCCCGAGCTCCTCTTTTGAAAACTGAGTACCTTAAACTAAAACTGAAAACCGTAAGCACAAAGCTTAGTGAGTTCCCCCAACGTACCACATACCATCCAATCATATAACATACAAATACTATCAAACATATCTAGGTGCCCGACCTACCCCTTCGATCCTCTTGACCGGATACTGGCTAGCATATCTGTGATGGGTTTTAGCCATAAGAACTTTCCTATGTGCGCATGCAAAACCCTACTGCTTGGATCTAGGCTTTCTAATAAACATGCTTTTGAATCCAAGACTTCTAATGGCTAATTAGGTTAAACAAAAATATTGAAACAGATCTAGAATCATACCTTTGAATTCCTTGTTGATCTTGTTTGTCTTGGAGCTTCTAGAGTCACAATTGTCACTCCTCTAATGGCTTACAAACACCAATAGCAAGCAAGATGATTTAGGAGAGAGGAGAGGGGAGGAATTCGGCCAGAGGTTCCTTGCTTAAGGTTGTGTGTCGAATTCCCTCACCCATAGGGGCTATTTATACTATTAGACTCCTTAAGGGCTTCACCCTAAACCCTAATTGGATAATCTTCTCTTAAGGCTATCCAAATCCATTCCATAGATAACCCTATGGACGATTTGAGCTATCCTAAAGCTCTTAGAATCCGTCCAAGGTATATCCTAATGGATTTACAGTCTAAAGTCTAACTATCAAACAATTGACAGTTTATACCCTCTTATTTAATTAATCTCTTTAAGTCACCAAATTAATACCAATTAATTTATGACTTATATTAATCAAATAGCCAAATATTATTCCTTATAATATTTACTCTCTCTTAATAAATCATCCTTCAAGTTGCTATGGTGAAGGCAACCCAAAAGGACCATGCACAACCGAATATAGTTATAGCCTTAGACACTATTCCAACAGTCTCCCACTTGGATAAGTCTAGTAACTATACAAGTACAATACGGTTTGCAATCGTAGCTCTCAAAGACGCTGTCAACTCTGATCTAATCAATCTTGTCCTTTAGATAAGGGATCGTACAGTCCTCTGTTAGATATCATGCTGACAATCCTATGGAATGGTTAGTCTAGCATTTAGATTTCTCGATCTTTGATTTATTTGACATAGAACTTAATCGAACACATCAATTCAGTTCTGACCGGGCCCGACACATAAGTCAAATCAAATTATCGAGTGGCCAAGATATCTCTTCTATCCTCTTAGGATAAAATTTACAGATAAACTTCGACTTATATGCATTTACTTATTCATTAACCAACTATACACAACAATGCGTTTTATAACATCAAGTTACTGATGCGTTTTCGCATTATCAATGCACAATCAATTAACAAATAATAAACCATATATCTAGGTTTTAAGACCATATGATATTATCGTCTTGCGATCACCTTTTATATCGTATTCCATAAGGTGATTCCAGCAAGCGCGGGTTTATTCCAATGCTCAAAACCAGTTCATAAGCACTCATGAACGTTGCAGCAACCCTTGCCATGTCTAACACCATTTAGACATTCTACACACCAATTCATGACAATCTTCATTCATATCTACTCCCAACATATGAACAATTGTGGACCATTTGAATAATTCGATTATTCCTAATAAACTCAATTATTCTGGAAGTTAAAACATGCAAAGTGAAACAATAGTTAAACAACTAACATGTGACAGTAACTTTACTCATAAATAAAACTCCTTTATTTAATCATCAAATGTTAATTACATTTATCTATTATACGTTTCTAATACTATCTAATCTATACTAATATCATCCTTCAGCCCAATACTCCTAGCATGCTGCAAGTGCTTAACCCTACTCAGTCCCTTCGTAAGCGGGTCTGCTGGGTTATCTTCTGATGATATCCTCTTCACTACGAGTTGTCCTTCTTCTACACGATGTCTAATGAAGTGATATTTTCTGTCGATATGTCGAGATCTACCATGATCCCTCGGTTCCTTGGTCAAGGCAACCGCACCTTCGTTATCACAGAAAATCTCCATGGGCTCCTTTATGGCCAGCACAACTCCAAGATCACCGATGAAGTTCTTTAGCCATATTGCCTCCTTTGACGCTTCGCTCGCTGCGATGTACTCTGATTCGCACGTTGAATCAGCTACGGTTTCCTGATTGGAACTTTTCCATGTCACTGCTCCTCCATTTAGGGTAAAAACCCAGCCCGACTGCGAACGATAGTTGTCCCTGTCGGTCTGAAAGCTGGCGTCACTATACCCTCGCACCTTCAAGTCATCACTCCCTCCAAGGACTAAGAACCATTCTTTCGTCCTCCGAAGGTACTTAAGGATGTTCTTCACCGCAATCCAATGTGCTTTGCCAGGGTTCCCTTGATATCTGCTAACCATGCTCAAAGCGAAGGCTACATCAGGGCGAGTACAAGTCATAGCGTACATGATTGAGCCAACTGTGGAAGCGTATGGTACTCGGCTCATTTCTGCTATCTCAGCTTCGGTACTCGGACTTTGAGTCTTAATCAACTTGGCATTTCCTTGTATTGGTAGTTCTCCCTTCTTTGAGTTTTCCATACTAAAACGTTTTAGTACCTTCTCCAAGTAAGTATTCTGACTAAGTCCAATTAGTCTCTTACTTCTTTCTCTTACTATCCTTATTCCCAAAATGTAAGAAGCCTCTCCGAGGTCCTTCATAGCGAAGCACTTCCCGAGCCAGGACTTAACCTCCTGCAGAGTCGGGATGTCGTTTCCTATGAGTAATATGTCATCGATATATAGAACGAGGAAGCTTACTATACTCCCACTGGCTTTGACATATACACAAGATTCGTCTTCGCTTCGTACAAATCCAAACTCTTTGACTTTCTCATCGAAGCAAAGATTCCATCTGCGAGACGCTTGCTTAAGTCCATAAATGAACTTCTCAAGCTTACACACTCTATTCGGATGCTTCGGATCCACAAACCCCTCTGGCTGAGCCATGTAAACATCCTCAGCCAACTTTCCGTTAAGGAAAGCGGTCTTGACATCCATTTGCCAAATCTCATAATCATGAAATGCGGCAATTGCTAGCATCACTCTAATAGATTTAATCTTCGCAACTGGTGAGAAGGTCTCATCATAGTCAACTCCGGGAGTTTGAGTAAAGCCCTTCGCAACCAATCGCGCCTTATATGTGTGTACGTTCCCATCCACGTCGGTCTTCTTCTTGAAGATCCACTTGCACCCTACGGTCTTACGTTCGAGCACGTAATCAACCAAATTCCAAACTTGGTTATCGTACATGGATTGGATCTCGCTATCCATCGCCTCTTTCCATTTCGCAGACTCCGGGCCTGCCATGGCTTCCTCATAGCTATTAGGTTCATCAAGATTTACTAGTGTACCATCAATAATATACGTGTCCCCTTCGGTAGTAATATGAAAACCATAAAACTGGGGATGAACTCTAACTCTATCGGAACGTCTAAGAGGTAAGGATTCGTCAATCGGTTCAACCGGAGTTTCCTCCTCGGGTTGAATGCCAGCGGTAGAGGTTCCTTCATCTATCGATTCTTGAATCTCTTCAAGTTCGATTTGCCTCCCACTGTCTCCTTGGCTTATGAGTTCTCGCTCTCGGAAAACTCCTCTCCTCGCAACAAAGATAACATTATCTTTTGGTCTATAGAAGAGATATCCAAAGGAAGTTTGCGGGTAGCCGATGAAAATACATCGCTCACTTCGAGGTTCAAGCTTGTCGTGAGTATCTCGTCTTACGAAAGCCTCGCAACCCCAAACCTTGATATGTGCCAACGAGGGAGCTTTCCCCGTCCACATCTCGTGAGGTGTTTTGGCAACCTTCTTAGTAGGGACTCGGTTAAGGATATGGGCGGCAGTCTTTAAGGCATACCCCCAAAAGAAGATAGGTAGTGAAGCACGACTCATCATAGAGCGAACCATATCCAATAAGGTTTGATTACGCCTTTCTGCCACACCATTCAACTGCGGTGTCCTAGGAGGCGTCAATTGCGAAACTATTCCACACTCCTTGAGATAATCGTGGAATTCAAGACTTAGGTACTCTCCTCCTCGATCGGATCGAAGCATCTTGATTTTCCTGCCCAATTGATTCTCCACTTCATTCTTGAACTCTTTGAACTTTTCAAAGGTTTCTGACTTTTGCTTGATTAAATAGATATACCCATATCTACTATAATCATCGGTAAAAGTCACATAGAAGCGGTTCCCATCCTTCGTGGTTGATCTAAAGGGTCCACATACATCGGTATGTATTAGGTCCAATAGCCCCTCACCCCTTTTACAAGTACTCGTGAAGGGTGACTTAGTCATCTTTCCAAGTAAACAAGACTCGCATATGTCATCTTCCCTAAGGTCGAATGACTCCAACACTCCATCCTTTTGGAGTTGGGCTATGCGTTTCTTGTTGACATGTCCAAGACGACAATGCCACAAGGATGCTTTATCCATACTAGTGGAAGAATCAATATTCAAAACATCATTTCCTAAGTTATCAACAATCATAACAGTTTCATATATTCCATTACATGGTATAGCTTCAAAGTAAAAGACACCATTTAGATAAGCCAAAATAGAACCATTCTCATTATTAAAAGAAAATCTAAATCCTTGTCTATATAAACCATGAAATGAAATGATGTTTCTAGCCATTTCTGGCGAATAGCAACAATTGTTCAAATCCAAAACTAAACTATTCTTAAGCACTAAAGAATACACTCCAATCTTGGTCACAGGCGACGATCTTCTGTTCCCCATGATTAGATTGATCCTTCCTTGCTCCACATCCCTACTTCTTCTTAGTCCCTGCACATTAGAACAAATGTGATAACCACAACCGGTGTCAAGAACCCAAGAAATAGCATGATTAGAATCGTTAGATTTGATTGCATATATACCTGCGAAAGATGGCTTGATCTTTCCTTCCTTGATGGCTTGCAGGTAATCCGGGCAGCTTCTCTTCCAATGTCCTATCTTGTGGCAGTGGTGGCACTCTGCCTCCTTCGGGTTAGAGCAGGGCTTAGAGGGATCAACTTTGGTCCCACTAGAAGAGGAACCATCTCGGGCTTTTACCTTGCGATAGTTGTTCGAAGAAGCTTTCCTCTTCTTTCCCTTCCCTTGACCAATAGCCAAGACAGGAGCAGCGGATGGATTGAGAGTTGGTGCAACAGACTTGTCCTTGAAATTGCTCTCAGCAACCCTCAAGAGACCTTGGAGTTTACTTAGAGTGACCTCCTCTTTGTTCATGTGGTAGGTCATCCTAAATTGATTGTACATCGGAGGCAAAGAGTGAAGCACCATGTCGATCGCCAAGTCTTCGCCGAAGTCAACATTTAACTTGCGAAGGCGGTCGACATACCTTTGCATCTTTTGCAAGTGCACGGTAAGAGATTCTCCATGACCCATCTTAGCGGAAATCATGTTAGTGAAAATCTCGTAACGCTCTTGTCTCGCGTTTTGGTGGTACCTCTCCAACAAGTCTTGATGCATCTCGTATGGATACATGTCCTCGTAGGACTTTTGGAATTCAGAGTTCATGGTGGCGATCATGATGCAATGTACCTTCGTTGCATCTCGCTCATGAGTTTCAAAGGCGGTGATTTCTTCGGGAGTAGCAACTTCGGGGTTGATTTTCTCGAGCTTCTCATCGAGGACATACTCTTTATCCTCATAGCGAGCAATGGTGCGAATGTATCTTATCCATTCGCTAAAGTTCGTTCCATCGAAGGTGACCTTTTGGCAAAGGCTCATCAACGTGAAAGAACTAGCAGCAGCGTTGTTTGCGTTTGACATCTATAGAAAGGACAAAGATTGATTAGAATAAGAATCCCTAATTATCACCCAATAAGAAAAATTAGGGCTAGGATCCAACAATAACATTTACATACTAGAAAAGGGATGCCGTAATCTAACATGCAAATAAATTGAAGGTAAGTGAATGACGATTCACTAATTCTCCATCACAAAACTTAAACTATTAGTCCTAAGTGTTTTTTGAGAATTCCTAGGTTCGGATGAGATTCATTGAACTATTCAATGGCATGTTTAAATCTCGATATGCCCCTCTTGTTTGTGACTGGGATGCCGAGGATCACAAAGCGGGTGTGAATTACCATGCAAATTCACATGGTGCCTTCATTGTAACGATCACCTATTCGATGTGCCGGTAAACCACACACGCTCCATCGAACTATGATGAACAATGAATCACCCTTTGCCACCTTCGCTTAGAACCAATTAGTGTGCCGGTAAACCACACACGCTCCACTAACATCTTAGCAAGGTGCAAAGTGTAATTTCATGGGATTGCATCAATTCACTTTTCCTAAAGTAACTAAGATTGGGAAATTTAAAAAAAAGTTTAGTTACTTCGTATTTGTTATTATACTTTTAATGAGAGGATGAGGCTTGCCCTATCCTACCCGTTCGACTAACGACCCTCCACCAATCAAGCAAGCGGTGGGTGTGAGTGTACACCCATTAAGCGCCATTTTATAGGCCACAACCTTATACCCACCTTATAGATCGGCTTCGTGAATGAGGCCTACTAGCGGTAAGACTAGCATTTAGTTATACATATATATATTATTCTAGTAATATTATATAAGTATAGGGTTGCATTTTAAACTTTTCAAAATCTAGGGTTTGAAATTTAAGTTGTCTAAATTAAAACTTTTAATCACAAATATAAATTTCAAAACTTTAAGGTAGGTTTTAAACATTTAAAACATGAAGGATCAAATAACAAATAATTCCAATTAACAATTAATATTCTAATTATCTTTATTTGATTTATCTTGATTTCTTTGAAGATAATTACCAAAATAATTAATCATTATCATATAAGGAAATTAAATATTTTATTAGATGATAAATATCTTTAATTAGATCAAGATAATAGTCATATTTATCAAAAAATCGGATTTACATTGATCTAATATGATTAAGGTAAGTTTCCATAAGATAATTATGAAAAAAAAACCCGAATCTGGCCATTCCTGACGCCTGGACTCGCCGAGTGCACAAGGGGACTCGCCGAGTCAGGCCTACTCGACGAGTCCACCTTGGAACTCGACGAGTCAGTGACTCAAAACCCAAAAAATCGAATTTTGCAGGTTTGTTTCAGTTAATCAAGCAACAATTTAAAGAAAAGCAAGCTAGGCTCTGATACCACTGATGGGTTTTAGCCATAAGAACTTTCCTATGTGCGCATGCAAAACCCTAATGCTTGGATCTAGGCTTTCTAATAAACATGCTTTTGAATCCAAGACTTCTAATGGCTAATTAGGTTAAACAACAATATTGAAACAGATCTAGAATCATACCTTTGAATTCCTTGTTGATCTTGTTTGTCTTGGAGCTTCTAGAGTCACAATTGTCACTCCTCTAATGACTTACAAACACCAATAGCAAGCAAGATGATTTAGGAGAGAGGAGAGGGGAGGAATTCGGCCAGAGGTTCCTTGCTTAAGGTTGTGTGTCGAATTCCCTCACCCATAGGGGCTATTTATACTATTAGACTCCTTAAGGGCTTCACCCTAAACCCTAATTGGATAATCTTCTCTTAAGGCTATCCAAATCCATTCCATAGATAACCCTATGGACGATTTGAGCTATCCTAACGCTCTTAGAATCCGTCCAAGGTATATCCTAATGGATTTACAGTCTAAAGTCTAACTATCAAACAATTGACAGTTTATACCCTCTTATTTAATTAATCTCTTTAAGTCACCAAATTAATACCAATTAATTTATGACTTATATTAATCAAATAGCCAAATATTATTCCTTATAATATTTACTCTCTCTTAATAAATCATCCTTCAAGTTGCTATGGTGAAGGCAACCCAAAAGGACCATGCACAATCGAATATAGTTATAGCCTTAGACACTATTCCAACAGTGCTGGCCTCCCCTTCGGTCCTCTCGATCGGGTACTGGCTAGCATATCTGGGTGCGGGCCTCCCCTTCGGTCCTCTCGATCGGATACTGGTTAGCATATCTGGGTGTTGGCCTCCCCTTCGGTCCTCTCGACCGGATATTGGGGACTATTTCATCCCTCTACTACTACTACCACAAAACATGTATCACATAATCATATTCTATCTAGTATGACTGGGTATGACTACCCCTATTCGACCCTATCGATCGGAAATCTTAGGGAAATTGTTTATGATTACTTGGACACATTCGTATGTGTTAAACTGTTTTGTGATTTTCTTGTATGGTGACTTGGTCGACTGCGGGACAATACTTGGGGTGAGTATGAGTAGGTGTGAAAGATAGTAGATGCATATACTACCGGAAGCACAGGACTCACACTTGGATCAGGGAAAGTCACAAGGTTACCAAGAAACTAGTAATTGATTCCACTTTATTCTGGTATGTCATTACCATTGTTTCGGTAATGACTAGTAATATGGTTCTTGTTCCGAACCTAGTGGTCATATTTAAATTTGAGTTCGACTACGAGGAGTATGTTACGTGGTATAGAGGACCAAGTTAGATGTAACATCTGACTTAAGTCAGAAAGTTGAAGTTAATGCGATTGATAGTGTCGCGCTCATTGTTAAAAGAAGTTTGCAGGTAGAAATGCTACATGCTGAAATAGGATTATATCACATTAGAATATGAAGAAAGGTATATTCCATCCTGGAATTTAACTTCATTAAAGACCGAGTCTAAGCGTCGCATCGTGCGATGAGAGGTCAATAGAGCACGACCCATCGATTTGTTACAATAGATAAATGAAAGTAATTATCTTGAGAAGAAGAAGAAGGAGTCCACAATAAGGACTTATCTGGTAACTTGAAGGTTACGATTGAAAGTACAACATAGTGAGATAAGCAGATGCAAGATTGGGCATCTTCTGCGGTCAAGAAAACCATAGAGTTAAAATACTCTTTCGAGGAAACATAGAAGTTACGGTTATTACCTAGGATGAATAAATAACGTGTGGAATGTGGCGCGTGAATCCCTTAGAGGAATGGATAAGAACTTGGAAGCCAAGGGTGGCGGAGCCTTATACCTCATGGATCGGATCTGGACACCGAAACAGGGTGGCTTTAGAGACTTGGTCATGACGGAAGCTCACAACACTCGTTATTCCGTCCACCCGGGTTCAGATAAGATGTATCTGGATCTTAAAAAGCTATACTGGTGGCCTAACATGAAAGCAGATATTGCTACCTTCGTGAGTAAATGCCTTACTTGCGCAAAGGTCAAGGTCGAATACCAGAAACCCTCCGGTCTTCTACAACAACCGGAAATACCAGAATGGAAGTGGGAGCGGATTACTATGGACTTCATAACCAAGTTGCCCAAGACGACGGGTAGACTTGATTCCATATGGGTCATCGTCGATAGATTGACCAAGTCTGCACACTTCCTACCGATCAAGGAAACCGACAAGATGGAGAAACTTACAAGAACATACATTAGGGAAGTCGTACGATTACATGGTGTACCTATATCCATTATCTCCGATCGAGATAGTAGGTTCACCTCTAGATTTTGGCAATCACTACAACGTTCCCTAGGAACAAGGCTGGACATGAGCACAGCCTACCATCCACAGACAGACGGACAGAGTGAGAGGACAATCCAGACTTTAGAAGATATGTTGCGTGCTTGTGTAATTGACTTTGGAAAAGCGTGGGATACTCATTTACCCCTCATCGAATTTTCCTACAACAACAGTTATCACACGAGCATAAAAGCAGCACCATTTGAAGCTCTCTACGGCCGAAAGTGCAGATCTCCTCTGTGCTGGGCTGAGGTGGGTGATACCCAATTAGCGAGAGGGCAAGCTTCCAACAGTACTCTCACTGGTCCGGAAATCATTCGGGAAACGACGGAGAAGATCGTTCAAATTCGTGAACGATTGAAAGCCTCTAGAGACCGACAAAAGAGCTACGCAGATAAACGCAGAAAACCTTTGGAATTTCAGGTGGGAGACCGAGTCCTTCTCAAAGTCTCACCCTGGAAAGGCTTGATACGCTTCGATAAGCGTGGGAAGCTTAATCCTAGGTACATAGGGCCTTTTGAGATTCTCGCAAGAGTCGGCCCCGTAGCTTACAAACTTGATCTACCCGACACACTTCGTAACGTACATTTTACATTCCACGTATCTAACTTGA
The DNA here is from genome assembly GCF_052625555.1 of Lactuca saligna. Taxonomy (NCBI): domain Eukaryota; kingdom Viridiplantae; phylum Streptophyta; class Magnoliopsida; order Asterales; family Asteraceae; genus Lactuca; species Lactuca saligna. Next base: position 31,935,855 of record NC_136419.1, on the reverse strand, counting down.
AAAAGTGTCTGTCCAACGAGACTCTCGTAATCCCACTCGACGAAATCGAGATCAACGAGAGCCTCAACTTCGTGGAAGAACCTGTAGAGATCATGGACCGTGAGGTCAAGCAGACGAAGCAAAGCCGCATCCCTATCGTGAAGGTTCGCTGGAACGCCAAGCGAGGACCAGAATTCACTTGGGAACGCGAGGATCAGATGAAACTGAAACACCCTCATCTCTTCGCTTAGTTATTCGTAACTTCTTATTTGCTTAAATTCTAATTTCGGGACGAAATTCCTTCTAACGGGGGGATGATGTGACAACCCGAAATTTTCATTTGTACGAACATCATCTATTCAATAGGAGCTAGTCCAATTTCTGTAAATTTCAGACTTGTCCGAACAAGTTTGTGTACATTACGGTTTACGTTTCTGGACATATCCGGAGAATGGATGCTCCTATGATCATGAAACTTGAACATTGTAAGTTTCACAATGTTATAGTCCGACTTCCGGAATAAAAATATTTTCTGTCAAAATATTCTAGGACTATAAATAGTTTTCTGAACTAAATTAATTCATTATTCACAATTCCAACTAGAGAAAAGCCAATTCTCTCTGACGGATCTTCGGGTTTTCATCCCGGATTGTGAGTTTACTTTTCTTAATGTGTTTCAATACTTGTTTAATGCTTAATAACAACAATAACATGTTTAGATTTCAAGATCCGTGAGTTTACCGCCCAAGAACGTTCTTGGGGAGTAAACTCCAAAATGGAACTTTAATGCTTTCTAGACCCAACCACGTGTTAGAGGACTTATCAATGACATGGTGTATGATCTTATTAGCCTAGAAATCATCCAAGAAACATAAGTTCTAGGAGTTTACGGCCAAGGAACTCCCTTGGGCCGTAAACCCCTTTTCAAGGGCTTAAATGCCCTAAAACCTTCCCCAAATGCTTAAGGACTTGAACTACTAGTACTTGTTCTTGTTTAGAACATCAAAAGCTCATCAAAATCACAAGTTAGTAGGAGTTTACGGCCAAGAACTTCTCTTGGGCCGTAAACCCCTTTTTGTGGGACAAAAATCATTCCAAGCAACCCTTAAGCCTTTAGACAATTTACCTTGCACCTTTGGGACTAGAATGGAGATTAGAACACATCTAAACTACTCCTTGAAAGGAGTTTACGGCCAATGAACATCTCTTGGGCCGTAAACTCCAAGTGATGCCCTAAATGTGTGCATCTTGTCCCCATAAGCCTTAGATAAATTCATGGAAGCCATCCTTGATGTTTAAGAGCCTCAAAACAATTTAATTCCAAGGGTTTACGGCCGTAAACTCTAGGGTGAATGCCTTTAGGCCGTAAACTCCCATATGGTGTGTTCTAGAGCCTTAAACTACTTCATGTGTTATTCCAACAAAGCTAGGAGTGAGCTAGGACCAAGATAGCACCACAAAACACCCTAAACAACCCTTTGAGGAGTTCACGGCCATAAACCCATGAGTTTACAGCCGTAAACTCCAAGATATGGGGTTTGTTGGGTAGTGAACTCCTATACAAGGCCATTTGATGCTTCAAACCCTTTTGCCTTGTCCCGTATCAACTTAGATGCAACCATTTGAACCTTAAACACTCATAAGAGTGTTTACATGTTCCTAATTGTGTTAACTTACTTTGTTAAGTTATTATGTGGCTAATTAGTTATATATATGCTTATTATATGATAACTAGGCTCGTACGTGTGAACAAACCTCCGTTTGACACTTAGCACGGTACCCGATACCTCAATTCAAGCGACTCACCACAGGTGAGTTCATACCCCTTGAATCAACCTTTGAAATGATTTTAAATGTTTTAAACACTTTATGGGGGGAACACAAGTCAAATACTTATAGTTATTGCTTCAATCACATGTGATTGTCTTTAATCACATGTGATTAATAACTAGGAAAACAACGATTTTTACCAATGTTCAACTGTTTATCAAACTGTTTCACTTCAAACGTTTTACCAACTCTTTTTACTTATCAAATGTTTTATTTAAACTTGTTCTACTTCTTATAAATTGCATGCCTATATACGTATAGATGTATAAATAATGTTTAAAAGGCTTAGGAAAGACACCTATCCTATTTCCTTTTCCTCGATTTGGATGTGGTCTGGTGGAGTTCCGGGTGACCATCCGAAGGTCGTTTCAACATTAGTTATATATAATATATACATGTATAAACATAAAAGTACTTCCAAATTCATATTTACCAGTACACCATAGTTAGATACCATCGGGGTAACACAGTACAATACATATACATATACTAGAAACAATACATATACAATGATGCTAGAAACAATACATATACAATGATGCTAGAAACAATACATATACAATGATGCTAGAAACAATACATATACAATGATGCTAGAAACAATACATATACATATACTAGAAACAATACATATACAATGATGCTAGAAACAATACATATACAATGATGCTAGAAACAATACACATACAATGATGCTAGAAACAATACATATACATATACTAGAACAAGAAACAGTACATATACATGAACACTTTATTATTGTGATTTAAATCGGAGCATGACTTAATTGTCATGGCTCGAGTTGTAGCCAGAATTCTCTTGAAGGGAGAGCGTTGAGTTTGCGTATAGATCTATACTGGATTGACAATCCTACACCTTGCTGCTAGCTACAGCCGGACCTGCAGGTCTGCGGGTGCCAAACGTCATTCAATTATTACGACCATTCATTTGTCGTTGCTACTAGTCGATAGTATGGTACAATTTATCACGTAATGCCTTAATATAAATCCGGTTTAAGGTAGTTAGTACAACAGTAGTTCTTATAATACAAAGGCTACAGTACTACATTAATTTACCCATTACATATTTTTAGTGATAACCTCACTTAAACATTTATGTACAAACTATATTTTGATAAATGATAGTTACATTTGGGAAATTACACACTTTTACATCCAACGAACATACAAAACAGTCAGGCCTTGGTAGAAGGCTTCTTTGATAAGAAAATATAGGATTTTCTGAGAGATTCAAACTTTTACATACATTTTACAAACTTATACTTGATACATGTTCAAACACTTTTGAATGACAAATACAGACACTAAAATACTTATGAACTCACCAGCTTAATGCTGATAAACTCTTTCAAAATAACTTGTATTCTCAGGTCATCAGTAGACAGGTACCGAGGCCAGCTTTTGAGAAGATGGAGCGCATTCAAGACTCATCTTATTATTTTGATATACGTTATTTTTGGTGTCTACATTGTACAGAACACACTTGTATTAAAATTATATATTTAATGCAATGGATGATGTTGTTTGCTTATTTACATTTACTGTGTTGTGATACTTACATGACGTCCTCCGCCCCAGAACGTTTCCGCCGTTCTTGGTTTTGGGGTGTGACAAAGTGAGTGTGTGGTTACTTTCTTCTAACGCATAATTATTAAGTATTTAATATAAAATACATGTTATGTGTATATTTTGTTGTTATATGCGTGAATGTATATTCACTTTCTTCTATCTAATAGATCTGATTTATTCTTTATGAAATACGTGTTATGTGAGTGTGCCTCATCTGTTATGTGGAATAGGTATTGAATGAGAATGCTATACAGGTTTTAAACTATGTATAAAAATATATATTTATATCTACAAATATGTTGGGTAGAACATGGGTAGATGAGATAGTTGGTGTGTGATAAGAGGATGAGTTGGATAATGAGATCAAGAGGCTAGTTTTAGATCCGGGAGTATGGATTAGACCAAGAGGTAAATTTTAGATCCGGGAGTATGGATCAGATAAAGAGATAAAACTTGTTATTAGTCCGGGAGTATGGATTAAGACTAAGTTAATTGTCCCTAGTCCGGGAGTATGGATTAGGTACAGTTATGGATCCGGGAGTATGGATCAGATCAGGATTAAGGTATAGTTAATTGTCCCTAGTCCGGGAGTATGGATCAGATCAGGATTAGGGTATAGTTAATTGTCCTTATTCCGGGAGTATGGATTGGGTACAATTATTGATCCGGGAGTATGGATCAGATCAGGAGGTTAGTTTTAGATCCGTGAGTATGGATCAGGTAGTTTTAGATCCGTGAGTATGGATCAGGTGAAAAAGGTTAGTTTTAGATCCGTGAGTAGGGATTAGGTAAAGAGGAAAATTTTAGATACGAGAGTTTAGATCGTGTCGTTGTGAGGATCGATGGGGGTGGGATAAGAGTTGCCTTTATATGGTGAAATTGTACAAGTTTGAATGTTCTATATTTATAAATATATGATATAACATTGTGGGATGAAAACCCTATATGCTCACCAGGCTCCCAAGCCCGACCCACTCAGTTTTCTTTGTATCACAGGTATTAATATGAAGACATATTTCACAGAGAGATTTAAAGGAGATATAAATCATTAGTGTAATTGAATGTAAGTTCTGTTTATGCTTATATGTCTGTATCGGAACATGACATCCCGAGGTTTTATTATTAAATGAAAATACATTCTCTTTGAGAAATGCTTTGATAAGTTATTATCATATCTTGTTTTGGGAACAAATTCCGCAACCGTTTTCTTTAAAAGAGTACTCTGATTTTAAAAACAAGCATAAACAAATCGGTATTTTCTGGCCGTGAAAATGGGGATGTCACAATTGGGCACCCCAGAATTGTCCGACAGTATGTATGTTATTGATTGTATGGTATGTGGTATGATGGGGAACTCACTAAGCTTTGTGCTTACAGTTTTCAGTTTTGGTTTCAGGAACTGCTTTTTGAAGGAAAGGAGTCAACTTGATCACAGTGCATCACACTATGGTTTTCTTCACACGAGATCTTTGGGATTACACTCTGATATTGTTTTATGATAACATGTTTTGATTATTTCTACTTCGGTTTTGACATGACATGATATTATGGATGCTTTCTTATATTGTTGGTTTTATAATAATGTATTTAAAAATGTAAATTTTGACCTGTATATTTGGAATGTTACACCATCATTGGTCTTAACCTTATTTGCAAGTTTCATTTTTATGATTATCTTTATATTTTTTCTTTTACCACCAACTTTTGGTCCTTTTCTCCTTCATCAACTGACTTTGGTCCATAACTTTCTTCATCAATTGCCTTTGTTCCACAATTTCCTTCATCAACTGCCTTTGGTCCACAACTTCTTTCACCATCGTCACCCTTGGGCTTTATTTTCCTTTTGGTAACCTTAAGTTTTGTGGGCCTTTGAACCCTTGCTATTTATACATGTGGCCTTTCAACTTTAGGACAATTAACCTTGTTATGCCCTGCTTGTTTACACACACTGCACGGGATTATTTTCCCTGCCTTAGACACAGTGTGTCTTGGAAGATTCGTGCCAAGAACAGTTTGAGAAAAGTATACGGATGAAAAGGTAGCAGAATAAAGAAGATGAAAGGGACAGTTCATAGTAGAGATGACAACGAGGGCGGGGAACATAGGGGACCCCAATCCCCATCCCCATCCTCGAGTCCTCATTCTCATCCCCATCCTCATCCCCATCCCCATCAGAGAATATAGATAAACCCCCATCCCCACCCCCAATGGGGACCGGGGATCCCCAACGGGGAAACGAGGATTTATTTTTTCTCTTTTAATATGTAAACTTTTATGTAAGAAAAAACTATAAATTTCAATTTACTAGCATAAGTTTAAAGATTTTATAAATATACAAGTACCCATAAATTGCATAAAAATATAAATAAATTTTCTTTCAAATTTAAATACATACATGAAAAATCAAGTAGAAAAAAATTATCAGATTGATATTTAAGGTAAAATAGATCAACCAAAGAGAAAAAATATATATACACGAATTTAAATTAGATAAAAGAAAAAGTAAAAGTATAATTTCAACCAAGTAATTACTAATGAGTTAGATTACTTAGATCAAATTTTATGTATTATAAATTGGACTATAAATATATGTTCGATATTATTTTTATATATTAATATATGTCGGCAGTGGGTCCAGGGTCGGGGATTAAGGGTATCCACATCCCCATCCCCATCCCCAATTAACTTGGGGATTCCCCGGTCAAAATGGGTGTGGGTTTCGGGTTCCCATTAGGTATGGGGTTTTTTTATCATCCCTAGTTCAGATTTAAACGGATATTAGGTTTCATTTACTTACACACACGTGACAATGACATAACATCTTTAATCTACTTGGCAATGACGTGGCATAAACAAAGATCTTGATATGATGGGTGTTATCGGTTGAACCTTTCAAATGTTAAAATTTGACATTTTAAACCATAAAATTACAAGTACAAGCCCTTTAAATACAAAAAATAATCATGATGGACCATTTTAACTAGTATACGAAAGATAGTTGACTACAATAACCATTTCCCTTAAGCAATTTAAAGATGATCAAGTTTATTTATTGTGGAAAAAGATTTCTTTACCAGACTAACCTTATATTACATTAAAATCACTTTTTTTTCAAACAAAATATATATTTCGGAATTTCTGATTCCGGGAAGAAAATGATAAAAACAAACTATCTCGGTATTTGATATAAGTATAACAAAATTTGACCAAATCTAAAATCAAAGAAGACCTGCTGCTTTATACAATATTTTAGTCCCATATATATGGACAAAAGGGAGCACTAAAATGTGGAAGATGTGAAGAGTGTGAGTGACGAGTGTGGGCCCTCGTCAAGCAGCGATGCAACGTTGAACGTCAATAACTATATTAACAATCAACATACCATGGCAGCTGGTGTTTTCTCCTTCTCAATCACACTACGCTTGCTCTATAGTTTCTCCGTCGAATTCTATTCTGGGTAAGACGATTACTTGTCTTTCATGTACCGATCAAATTACGTTTTCCGAAAGAAACTAAGTGATTTTGACTACATTTGTAGGTTGTTTCAGCTCAATCTTTCAATCGTCGACTGCGATTTTTTGAAAAATGGCTGTGTAAGTCCCGAATACCTCTGTTCGTGTTTAAATGATTAGTTTGGAACTGAGTCGTAATGGCATGTATTTCTGGTCTATCTTGAACTATGCTTGCTTTGAATACGTTCTAAAGAGGATAATAGAGAAACTTGCTGTTTGAAAGTTGAGTTTTGATCTTTTTAGGGTTGCTTCTGCTCCGGGGAAGGTTCTGATGACTGGTGGTTATCTGGTATTGGAGAGACCCAATGCAGGAATCGTGCTCAGTACAAATGCTCGATTTTATGCTATTCTTAAGCCAATTAATGATGTAGTGGGATCTGATAGTTTGGCAGAGGTGAGTGATCTATGTTGAAATTTGTTTTTTTTTTTTTTTTTCTTTTCTTCTAGTAATGCAATAATCAAACATGTATTTGCACCTGTTATTTGTTTATATATCTATGAAGATAATGCCTCTTAGAACAATATAATGCATTTGTGTTGTTATAGACTATAGTCCTTATCTCTTTTGTTTTCAGGAATGGATGGAAGTGAAGGTAAACTCTCCTCAGATGTCAAGAGAAACTACATACAAAATGTCACTAAAAGATTTTACGCTTCAATGTTCAAGGCAAGTGTTTTGATTGAATGTTTAGAACAATGTATGTTGAATACCAACAAATGATTTAGAGCACCTGATAAAGAAATATGCCAAAGATTATTGGTTTTTAAAGTTGTGACTTAAAAGTCTTATCACTGATCTTCATCAACTTTTGCTTCAATCTCAGTGAATCAAGGAACCCCTTTGTTGAGTATGCAGTCCAATATTCCATAGCAGCAGCATATGCCACACTGGACAAGAATAAGAGGAATGATTTGCACAAATTACTGTCACAAGGTACAATATAGGCTTCATATTTGCATATTTTAATGAATAAAACGAACTCAACATTCTGATGAATAACTGATTATTTATACAGGTATGGATATTACAATCTTGGGTTGCAATGACTTCTATTCATATCGGAATCAGGTATATATCATTCTGTAAAGTAATATCAGTTGCTCTTTCAATGCTGATTGTATAAAGAGATTTGAAATTGGGTCAGATGCAAGAAAAAGCAATGTACTCCTCACATTCATTTGTTATTTATATCATCCTACTTTCAATTTTTTCCCTATTACAACTTTGTACTTTGAAAATTTTACACAATGTCCTAATAAGAAAAAGAAAGTAAAAGTGCAATGCACAATGTACAAAGTTGTAATAGAAAGAAGTCAAAGTAAGATGCTATAATGCACAAAGAAATGAAAGTGCATTGCTATTTCTTGAAATTTAGCACTTTGAAGTATCTGAAAAGTTGTATGTACAAGTTTAGATTGAAGCACGTGGGCTTCCTTTAGTCCCGGAATCATTGGCTTCTCTTCCACCATTCACATCAATTACTTTTAATGCTGAAGAATCAAATGGAGAAAAAAACATCAAGCCTGAAGTTGCAAAAACTGGGTTAGGATCATCTGCAGCCATGACAACTGCTGTAGTAGCTGCTTTACTACATTACCTTGGAGTTGTTGATCTTTTAAGTTCCAGTAAAGATCAAAAAATTGACTTCAGTTCAAATTTGGATACTGTGCATATGATAGCTCAAACTGCTCACTGCATTGCTCAAGGGAAAGTTGGCAGTGGTTTTGATGTTAGTTCTGCTGTTTATGGAAGCCATCGTTATGTCCGCTTTTCACCAAAAATCATTTCCTCAGCTCAGGTATCTCTCTCTCTCTCTCTCTCTCTCTCTCTCTCACACACACACACACACACATATTAAACTTTGGGGATGTCTTTTTGACTTAATGGGCTTAATAGGTTAAGCACTTAATGTGGACAATTATACATGGGATGTTTCTTTTTTGACTTAATCTAGAAGAAAGACTTTATGGGTTTAGCCAAAAAAAAAAAAAAAAAAAAAACTTGGCTTAATGTAGTAAGGCGCTAACCCTTTAATATTGTGCAATTTTTTATTTTTTGGAATGTAGGGGTTAAATGGTCATTTAGTCTCAATCAGACGATTTATTTAGTCAAGAAAAAGAAACATACCTTGTGTATGCAACACTTTATCTAGACAAACATCATTACCCCTTCAACCACTTTACCCATAAGGGCTTAATGGGAAGAAAAAAAAAATACATTTATAATATTTTAATGTTTTGAATTAGACACTATATTGTTTTATGATTACAGGAAGCTGTGTGTAGCACACCATTAGATGAAGTGATTGGTGAAGTGTTGAAAGGAAAGTGGGATCATGAAAGGACTAAATTCTCCTTGCCACCATTAATGAATCTGGTGAATATGCTAACAACAACAATAACTACAATCTTTAGTTTTACTTTTTGTACTTAAAGAGTAGTGTATTTTACAGATTTTGTGAATTTTTTTGTAAGGTATTGGGAGAACCCGGGAGTGGAGGATCATCAACACCATCTATGGTTGGTGCTGTGAAGAAATGGCAAAAATCTGACCCACAAAAGTCAACAGAAACATGGAACAAGTTGTCAAAAGCAAATTCTGAACTTGAAGAACAGCTTAATTTGTTAAGCAAATTGGCTGCAGAAAACTGGGATTCATACAAAACTGTTGTTGAAAGCTGCAGCATGCTTAAATCAGAGAAGGTGATTCCTTTTGTCTCTTTTATTTAAACTAGGGTTAAAAAATGTACCTAATTATAACAATGCCTTCCAAATATAAAGAAAATAATTGTTGGTTGAGCAGTGGGAGGGGCAATTTAGTAAAACAAGTGATGTAGAAATAGTTAAAGCACTATTGGGAGCAAGAGATTCCATGCAAAACATCCGCTCCCTCATGCGACAGATGGGTGAGGCTGCAGGCATCCCGGTTAGTTTTTTTTTTTTTTCTGTTATAAATTCATTACTTTTTCATCATCTAACTTCAAAGTCAAACATAAGTTATCCAAATTCAGTCTTGAGTTCAAAAGATTGTTTCAGTTGTCGAAATATGAGTAAATGACCATTTTACCCTTGTGTCCAGAAGTGATGCTGAATAACAAAGAGCTATAAATTGCTGTTTATTTGAGATAAATAATGATACAGATGCAATTATTAATTATATTTAATCACAAAATATGAATTTGAATTTTACAGATCGAGCCTGAATCTCAGACTAGACTCCTGGATGTGACGATGGACACAGAAGGTGTGTTGTTGGGTGGAGTTCCAGGGGCAGGTGGATTTGATGCTGTTTTTGCTATCACTTTAAGTGACTCAAGTACTAATTTAACCAAAATATGGAGTTCACACAACGTATTGGCATTGTTAGTTAGGGAAGATCCTCGTGGGGTTTCTTTAGAGAGTGATGATCCTCGGGCTAAATAATCATCTCAAGTTATAATTAAGCCCTTTTTTTTACAAGTAATTGTTGATGGTTTTTCATGTTCATTGTATCAATAACTCTTTGCACCTGTCACCTCTAATAAGCATGAGGTTTCTAAAATGTTTTCTTGTTTCTTATGCATAATTTGTTTACTTCCAAGAAAGTACAATCTCATTGTCGAAAAATCTGAGGGGCCCGTTTGTTTTACAAGGCACGACAGATAGTATTGCGTTTGACATGGTTGGACCTAGTTGAGACCAATGTCAATGGAACAAAAATTGTATATTTTTTTTATTCATTCAAAAAGGTGGAACAAGGTGAGACAGAGACGCCATTAAGTCGTCTAGTTCACAAGAGGTTAACGCAACATTAAGGAACATTTTAAAGTTCTTATTCCATAAATCGCCTAACGAAAGACAAAAAAAAATGATACCTTTAAAGGTAACTACGAGCAACAACCAAATATTTAACCAAGTTTTAAGGCATAACTATATGGTAACCTGCACCATTTGAGCAGCTCGTGCTAAGCTGACTCACGGGGGACACATGAAAAGTTCAATCACAAAACACAAGCAATATTTTGGGCATGACAGGGTTCAAACCTTGGACTTTATGTGTGGAATTTCACATTTCAGTCACTAGGATCTTGTTATGGGTAGTCATAACCATATGCAACATGAACACATTATGTTTGTGAGTTTTGTGTCATTAAGCATAAGCATTTTTAGGTAGTTGAAATTACAATTTAATGAAATGTTAGACTATGCTCAAATACAAGTTAGTTAGAGTTCATACTTGTTTAGACTAGTTTGATCTTGGGCGTGACGAATGACACAGTTTGTGCCCACTTACAGGGTAAAGGGGCAACGCCTCATAATCTAAATGGTTTAGGAGGATTGTGAACACAAAACAGGTGCACATTGCTGCTGCTGAAAGTTTTGTACTAAAACTTGGTCGTGTAATTTTGATCATAAATATTTGGTCTTAAAATTTAAATGTTTTCGTTCAAACTACCTTTAATCCCTAAAAAATATCGTTATTGATGTTTATCCATTTTGATGGATCTTCTAACAGGAAAGTGTTTCTCATGATCCAAATTCAATATTCATATTTTATTATCTTGTCATGTTCAATTGGCTTATTTTGTAAATTAAAGCATAGGAAAGGTAGAGTTACTTAGAGTTTAAGTATTATGAAAGAAAATCACATGGAAATAGTGTTACTAGTTTTTCAAAAGCTAATTATGTTTGACATTATTAATCATAATTATCGTGTTGGCAACAAGAATTTTCAAAATCAAAAGGACTAAAATGTTATGAATTGAGAACTTAGGGACTTAATCTCCTTTTATCTAAACTAAACTAAACGACCAAAATCCAAAGTACCAATCTACAAAAGGAAGCAAAACTAATGAAGATACACGGCAAAGATGGAGAACAATCCGGCTCCGGCGCCGACACCACTGAAACCACTGACGCCGCCAGAGTGGGAGTCTTTAATCGACGACCACCAGTACGGTGGATACCGCCGTGACCGCTGGATTTCGTTGAACTACACCGGTATCTCTCTCATCGACCTCTGTCTATCCTCCATCTCCCGCAAAGATCTCCCACTCAACCTCAAGCTACACCTCATCGTCTTCCTTGAAGAATACTTCACCTCATTTTTTCCATCGCCGGAATCCGATACCGAAACGGAAAACACCCTAGCACGCTTCCTCGAAACACTTCGCTCCGTCATCAATTCTCCGGTCGACGGCGTTTCAATCACTTATTCCCTCAAAGAACAGCTACTCGTATCAACTACATCTATATTTATACTTTCTACCATCGATAACAGCGAGGATAGTAAAACCCCTTGTTTGACTTACACAAGTCAACTCGAGGGTTTGATTGAGGTGTTGTTGACGGTTGTAAACCGCCCAAATCACGGTGTAGATCGACAGCTACGAGGTTCCGCATGCGAGTGTTTGCGTGAATTAGAGAGAGAATGCCCTAGCTTGTTATCAGAAACAGCTGGACATTTGTGGACATTATGTCAAAGCGAGAAAACTCATGTTGCTCAAAGCTATGTATTAATGCTAGCAAGTATCGTTCATGGAATAGTGATCTCGAAGGTAAACGTTTCAATTCTTACAACTTCAATTCCGTTGATACCATTCAATGTTCCCCAGTTTTTGATCGGAGGAGGTTCAGCCAGAGAGAATTCTGTTTTACCGATTAAGGAATTGAGGAGGGTAATGTCTTTCTTGCTTGAATGGCCTCCATTTTTGACACCTTTTGGGTTATTTGAGTTCATGTCCATTATAATGCCGGTGGCTGTAGCATTGGAGTTGCAGGCTTCATTGTTGAAGGTGCAGTTTTCTGGGTTACTTTACACATTCGATATGCTGCTATGCCACGCATTTCTAGGAATGTATTTGAAATTCCCCGAAGCTTTTAGTGGACAAGAAAATGAAGTTATCAGCCGTTTGTTGCTTATTTCAAGGGAAACACAACATGTTTTGGTTTTCAGAGTGCTTGCACTTCACTGGTTATTGGGCTTCATGGGAATAGTGATGTCAACAAGAAAGGTCATTAAAGAGAGAATCTTTGCAACAGCTTTAAGATTTTACCCAAGTGTATTCGATCCACTTGCTTTGAAGGCTTTGAAGCTTGATTTGATTGCATATTGTTCAATTTTACTCGACATGTCAAGAGTGGCAGATGCAAATGGTAATGGTCAGATGGTTTCTGATGTCCCTGTAGTGAAGCTATTTGAAGATGGTCTTGAATCTGTGTCTGGTTTCAAATGGTTGCCACCATGGAGCACTGAAACTTCAGTTGCGTTCAGGATGTTTCATAAACTTTTGATAGGAGCATCTTCTCATTCTGATAATGGTTCTTCCACCAGAACTCTCATGGAGTCCACAATCTTCCATGCTTCAGAGGTAAAATGTAAGATCTTTCATAGCTACATTCCACTTATATAGATTAGGTCATATTCATATTTATGCATCAAACTTCAATTGTGCAGAGGATGCTAGTGTCCATGACACTAAACTCTCAGGGATTGATTCCTGTGATTGTAGCTTTTGTGAACCGATTGCTGAGGTGTCATAAGCACCATGTGTTTGGAGAACGTCTGCTTCAAACATTCAACAATCATTTGCTTCCAAAGGTCAAAGTAGACTATCGATTGGGATCTTATTTCCCACTTTTTGAAAAAATCGCTGAAAATGAAACAGTTCCACCAGGTGGATTGCTAGAGCTTTATGGTAAATACATGCGTATTTTAGTTCAAAAACATGGCCCAGATACAGGATTAAGATCATGGTCTCAAGGAAGTAAAGTTCTTGTTCTTTGTAGAACAATATTGATGCATCACCAAAGCTCTCGATTCTTTCTTGGGTTATCTCGTCTTCTTGCATTCACCTGCTTACATTTTCCAGATCTTGAAGTCCGTGACAATGCAAGGTATCAAAAAAACAATCCTTCACTATTCTCACAAGGGTAAAATGGTCATTTACTCATATTAAGTACATTGCTATTTCTTGCATTTTCAGAATATACTTGCGGATGCTACTCTGTGTGCCAGGAAACAAGCTCAGACACTTGCTAACAACCGGGGATCAACTCCCTGGAATTCCACCATCTTCTCATTCCACCTCATTCTTCAACATCCAATCTCCAAAATTGTCTTTGGATTCCAAAAAATCAAAACATATTTCATCCTACATCCACCTTGACCGAGTCAAACCCCTATTAGTCAAACAATCTTGGTCCTTATCTTTATCATCTTTCAACATTAGTAACAACAACAATCTTGAAGTCATCAGAGACAATGACACCTCATCATGGCAACCAGAAATCCCAAATAGTATTAATAATAATAATACCGATAATACCCCAATCATTCCTGCAATCGAAGGCCCAAATGAACCCCTTCGTGTAACCGATTCAAAAGTTTCAGAAATCGTTGAAATCTTGAGAAGACACTTCTCTTCAATCCCTGATTTCAGACACATGGAAGGGATCAAAATCGTAATATCATGTAACTTAAGCTTCCAATCAGAACCCTTTAATCGAATATGGGGTGGGCCCGAACCCGATTTGCTTCCCGCATTATATGCAACTGTCCTCAAGTTCTCGTCTTCAGCTCCATACGGGTCGATCCAACCATACCGCATACCATTTCTCCTTGGGGGACCCACCAAAAAGAATAAACCCGATTCCCTAGAAATCGTGCCAGCTGGCAACGGTTATATAAAAGAAGATGACAACTTCAAATCACCAGTTTTGATTGAATTGCAGCCACAAGAACCGACACCGGGACTCATCGATGTGTCGATAGAATCGAACACGGAAAACGGTCAGATCGTGTGTGGTCACCTCCATAGTGTTACCGTAGGGATCGAGGACATGTTTTCGAACGCGATTGTCCCCGAAGATGTTGATAAAGATTCGGTACCCGGGTATTACATAGATTTGTTTAACGCGTTGTGGGAGGCTTGCGGGAGTTCATCGAGCACCGGGCGGGAGACTTTTCCGGTGAAGGGCGGCAGAGGTGTTGCCGCCGTGAACGGGACACGGTCCGTGAAGTTTCTTGAAATTCCGGCGAGGGAACTTGTTCGAGGTGTTGAACGGAATTTAGCGCGTTTTGTTGTGAATGTTGTTGGGGATTCGCTTATTGATGTTGTGAAGGATGGAGGGGTTTTAAGTGATGTGGTTTTGAAAGATTCTGGTGATCTTGATGTTGTGGTGGCGGATTTGAATGTGAGTGAGGGCCCACTTTATTTGGAGTATGGTGAAAATGGAAATGAAAATGGGGGTTATTTGAATAAAAGAAAAATGGGGTGTTTTTATGTATTGATATTTCTTCCTCCGATGTATCATCTTTTATTTCAAATGGAAGTTGGGGTTGGATCGACTTTGGTTAGGATTAGAACGGATCATTGGCCGTGTCTTGCTTATATTGATGATTATTTGGAAGCTTTGTTTCTTGCTTAGACTCAGAGAGCTACTTTCTTTATTCTCTTTTTTACTGTATTGCCCTTTTGATGATGTTTTTTTTTGGCGTTGTGAAATGATTTAAATCTGTAAATTCATGTATTAATTATGTAGTTGAATTATGTCGATTAGGAGATGTGTTTTTTGTATCCCTGATGATTTATTGAATAATGCAATGGATAGTATTGTTTTTGTGAAACAGTTGATTGTTATTGGTGTGTATTTTTTATTGGACTTAATGGAAGGAGTTTCTTTTTGACTTGATGAGCTTAATGGGTTAAGCACTTAAGTTGGACAGCTACACATGAATGTTGCTTTTTCACTTAAACCGGACAGAATGACCTGATGGGTTAAGCCAAAAAACTTGGCTTAATGTATCAACACATTTAACGGTTTACTTATTTGCCTTTCTTTTTTTGATCCCAACTCTGTTGATTAAAATTGTTAAAATTGATGAATATTGTTAAACTTGGTTTTTGGAATGGAAGGGTAAAATGGTCAATTAGTCTCTTTCAGGGGGTTTATCTATACAGAATATATAGGTGAAGCTACAGAAAGGAGGTTCTCTTATCATTACATTTTACAAATCTGCCCACACTTATTTCCTTCCAATTTCTCAAGTACCTTGTCATTTTCTCAAATATCATTTAAGTATCGTTTATGGAGATAGGGACAGTAGTTGACGGAAAAAGAAGCAGGGGCTAAATCACTACTGAAATATTTATTTGAAAAAAGATGAATTGTTTTTGCTTCCGCTTCTTTTGGAGTCGAGTGAGGCTTGCTGTTTGTGGCCTGAACGTTTATGGTTTTGAACCTTCCTTCGAGTTTTCATTGGCTTTATGAAAGTTGCAATAAATTTGGGATCTTTTTGCTTCGAACTTGAAACTTTTTGGCAAAATTTTCAGTTAAAGTTGCTTATTTGTATATGATTGTTAGTTTCTACAAACAATTTTGTTAATTTTCAGATAAAGTAAGTGTTTGGTGAACATTTCGACAAGGATCCAGTTTTTGGTGAAATAGAAGCGCTATGACATGATATGATAACCAATCAAAATAACTCTAGCCATGGTACACCAAAAAAAAATACAAAAGATCACATGTGATGCAACAAGACTAAGGTGGATAAAATCTCAAATGATATATAGCTCTAAAATAACAAAGCTAACGACGAGGATCGTAGTTTCTTCTAGAAGCTGAAACGTATTTCCTAGAATCAACTGCTGTTGTTCTATCATCTCCATGTTTTTCTGATGAGTCTTGTTGGTCAACTGTTGACTTGCGCCTTCGCCGGAGGAGATCTTCCACGTGTCGCCTCCACAAGGATTCACGATCTTTTCTAGGCATTTTGTTGTATCTGGTGTCATCTTTTAGAAGCTCTTTGGCTGTTGACCATGAAGTCAAAACCGTCTTGCCATCTTCGTACTCTTTTGTGGATGCTTCACTCGTTATCACTTCCGATAACAATGCTTTAAACTCGTGTGCACATCGCTGAAACAACAAATTAAAAAAAAAAAAAAAAAACATTTTACCTTCAGAAGAGAAGTAATGCTGTTAATGAGGAGGCTAACTTACATCATGCAATGACTTGACATGTTCACGGAAAAGCTTTTCAAGATCTGATTGGTCTAGATATGAATTGGCTGCACGCCCTTGAGGATCCTTCTCTAGCTTAACCTTTGCATCCGTCCATGAAACCTAAAATCATCAATTGATTAATTAATTAATTAAATAGAAATATCATATCATAAAAACTGTGCATCTAAAGTGTACCTGTGGATCTTTGATTGTTTCTACAAGTAATGCTTGATATGACTCAATGGCTTCCTTTCTTCTAGCTTTTGAACGCACCCTCTCTACTTCCTGTTCTTCTCTCTCTTTCCTTTTACGTAATGCCCGCTCTCTTTCCCTTAATTTCTCCTGTATTTAATAATTATATAAATACATGTTCACAAATAATAATTAAGAATTAGATGGTGTACCTCCTCATCTCGTTTTGCCTTTGCTATGCTTTCAGCTTCATCTTCACAAACTTTTAACTCGGAAATATATTCATTAAATATAGCTTCCCTATCCTCATGCCTAACAGATTTGTATCGAGGGTCATTTCTTAAAATATCCTTAACCTTCAAGATCAAAAGTTCAAAGAAATAAAATAAAATAAATACACAATCTACTTTTGGTTTTTAGAAACTAAAAGGTATTTTTACTAACCTTGTACCAACGAGAAGTGGAGGAAATGTCCTTGTTATCCTTCAGCATTGACTTGAAAGTAGACACAGAGGCTGCACGTTTTGCACGCGCCTCTTCTTCAACAGACCTCCTTAGAGGAATAACCCTTGAACAGAAACAATATATTTTAGCTTCCTAAAATATACTAAAAAAGTAAACAATACTAATAATAATAATAATAAAAGAACTCACCTTTCATTTAATAAAGCTTCACGATCCTTCCTGTCCAAGGCCTCAAACCGTGGATCATGACCCCATTTTCTTTTAAATGTTTGATAATCGGTGTGGTGGTTGATATCCTGATAGGATGATAACAAATTAGAACGCCAATTTATTTTATTATAAAAAATATATAAAAAATGAAAATATTTTGAGGCTTATAATTAGAGACAGACTTAATGCAAACCTCCTTCGCCTCATCCAGTAACCTTCTGTAGCCTTCGACTGCAGCCTTCTGAGCTGCTCGTTTTTCTTTGCGTTCTTCTTCAGCGCGGGTTCGAACAAAATGATCAAAAATAGCTCTTCTTGCACTATAGCTCGGAATTAACTACAAAACAATATTGTTTTTTTAGACTCGATAATTAAAATAGTAAAAGAAAATTTTAAAAACAAGAATCACAAACCTTAAAACGTGGATCAAACACAAATTTTGGAAGCTCTTTTTCCCATTTAGAAAAAGGAGCCACTCCACGCTCCTTAAGCATCTCCTGAATATTCCATAATATTAAAAATTAATGATAAACGCCAGTTTCATACTAAATGCCTGTTTCTTCTTTACTCAATATGCTTAATGGGTTAAACACTTAATCTGGAGGACAGCTATCTGATTATAACTGTTTATTTTTAACTTAATCTAGACAGAATGAGTTAATGGGTTAAGCCAAAAAAAAAAACTGACTTAATGCATCAAGACATTAACTTTTTACCAGACCCTTTATTCGGTCTACAAAAAGAAACAGGCCTTGTGTGTACAGCACTTTATTCATACAAGCATCATTACAGATTCAGCCACTTTACCAATATAGGACTTGATGAAAAAAAAAAACAGCCCTTAAGATGACAATAATATAGAAGATACCTTAAATTGAAGGGCACGTTCCTCTTTGGTTGGTCCACTGTCCACATCCTCTGAATCTGAAGAAGTGTCTGATAGATTTCCATCAGCATTTTCATCTTTTACTTTATCTTTTCCATTCTCACTCCCTACTTGATCATCACCATTCAATTCAGATGACTTTTCTCCTCCTGGTGGGGTTAAAGAAGTGGCAGGGGCTGTGGGATCTTGAAGTTTCTTTTTGATCAAATCCAGTGCAGATGATGATGATGATGATGTCACAGGTACACCTGATATTGCATCACGACCACCTGTGTGAATAGCAGGGGCACTCAAGCTTAAAGGACCAGATCCTTTTTCAGTTAAACTAGTATTTGGCACTGACATTGATTGTTCTTTCAAATTCAATACATCACTCTCTTGCTTTTTTCTTTGCTCAGCCACATCCGTTGGTATTTGCCAGCTGCTCAACTGATCAACCAGATAAACATTATATTTTTTTATAACAAACATCATGTTTTTAAAAACAGAAAGTTAGTAAATCTAAGTTAAAAATAGACCTCTGTCTCACTTTACCTTGGTTTTAGCATTGTAGTAGTATCTTTTCCCATCATTTGTGGTAACCAGTGACCAATCAGTGCCAACACACTTCTCCCTGAACAAACAAATAATGAAAAAAAGCAGATATTTGACAATTCAAAGGGGCAAAGAGTGACAAAAAGGCAATAATGAGTGTATCCTACTAAAGCATGTGAAGCACTCACCATGAAATTGGAGTTGGCTGTGCATAGACTCTTTCAGGCTGCCAACAAGAAGTACATATCAAGAATGTCAAAGGAAAAAAAAAAAAAAAAACATTAGTTTAATTAAGAAAGCACAAATAGATCATGAAAGGATAAAATTAGCACAATACACCAAAGAACAGTTGACATGAAACATTGGACTTACCTCTCCCTTAAAACCAGGAGGTTTCTGGTAAGTAGACTGTCCTGTCACAGAATTATAATAGTACAAGATTCCTGTTTCAGACCTGTGGGCTGACCATGCATCCAACTGTTCAACACCAACAGCATTTACATGTTTGCTATTGTCTGCAAAAACCCAAACATAAATAAATAACTCAACTAAACCCCAGCAACTCCACTTCTGGACATTATCAATTAACTCACACATATGACATACCAGTCCCTGGAGGTAATTCAAGTGGCATCACAGAACCAACAGATGGCATGCTGTCAGAAGCTATGCCAGGAACTCCAGTTGAAGTACCAGGAGGCTGAGCATCAGATGGTGGTGGCATACGCTGAGCTGGCAATGAAAAGGAACCAGGAAAAGCAGCAGGAGGAGGATATGGTAAAATCACGGGTCTTGACAAACCACCAATTGGTGCAGGCTGAATCCAGACTCCTTGAGGAGGATTGGAAGCATAGGAACCATAAATTGGCTGCTGTGAAGAGGCAACAGTGGTGTTAGGAGGGGGTGGTAGTGCTGACGCAGCTCTTCCTGGAGGTTGTTGAAAAGGTGGTCCGGATGGCATCCAGAATGTTGGTGAAAAATTTGTAGATGTGGGACCTAAAGTCGAATGAGGGACAGGTGGTGCAGAAGATACAGACTGATGATGTCCATTGTAAGAGAAATTAGCAGCATTTGATGAAGTGTCTCTAGGGACAGCAACAGGTGGAGGTGGTGGCATTCCTCGTATAAATGAACTGGGATGTGCCAGCTGTCCAGAAACAGGAGGTTGCAAAGATGTAGGAGAAACTGAGACATTCTTTGGCACTTCAGAGGCAACCACCTGATAAGGATGTTTATTACATTTGAGAACCAATGAACAAAGCATCAAAATAGTCCACTCTTTGTGAGAAAATTCACTAGATTTTTTATAGAATCTTATCACATCCACAACTGGAAAAAGAATATTGACATTTCATTCAAATGTAAAAGGTCTTACTTTAAAGATAAGCACAAATCATATAATAAGTAAATGTCTGGATGGAAGTATAGAGAAATTCATCATTACCATTCTTGAATGGAATGACTGACCACCAGACACAGCAACTTCAGTTTGTGGAATGTTATATGAAAATGAAGGAGCACTGCTAGAAGAAATACCAGGAACAGGAGGTCTTGGAAATGAAGAACCTGGTGAATTTATCATTGCCTGCAGTTATAATCAAAAGTTAGTTGACAATATGCACAAAAGGCTTGCAACAACTTGACAGCAATATCTGCCTATTTGGGTAATGAAGTATTTGGTAAAAACACTTCCAACAAGCAGAAAAAAGATAGCTTCAGAGGGATCCACTAACAGTGTTAGATGATGAACGATGAGGGCTCTCGGAGTTTCTATTAGCATTTTGAGGCACACTGTATGAAAGAGAAGGGATGGAGGCAACAGAGCCATGCATTGACTCAGTGCTGACAGTGTCTCCATCTTTTAAGGTGGGTGTACTGACAACTGAAGCAGGTGCGGTAGTTGGAGTTGATGTTGTTGAAGATTTTCCTTCAACGGGTGATGATGGTTCCATAATCTGAGCTGCAAAATGAAATTGGAAAAAGAAATTTTACTTAAGTTCATCAAATATCGACTTTTTAAAACAGCTAAAATTATTGTTTCCATTTCAAGTGTAATATTCAAACCCAACTAAAGATTTGTGTCTCGATTTTGAAGTGTAATGTTCAATCCAATCTGACACGGGTATTCTTATCTAAGATGGTGAAAACAGAATCAAAGCCGGTGTTAATCCAAGTATTCTAGATTCACCATAGGTCATAGGATCCACACTTAAACCAACTCAAACGTACAATTATCTACAGACTGTATAAAAGTAAAGAGTGACGCATGATGCACCCGGTCATTACAATTTATCCTAATTATTATAGCATATTCCCAAATTATTAAAAATGACCATGAATATTGTTGACATTTGGATTGTAAGGCAGTAGCAAAGCACTATAATGCAAATATGACACAGCACAAATGGTAAAATACAACAAAACACAGCCATCTCACTATTCAACCATTGAACAAAAAACATTCGATATTAAAAACCCATCAGAACGATTCAGTATGCAACAAACGCTAGAAAAATTTATCTTCAATTATAGAACAGAGCTTGTGCAGTGCCACTTTATCCTCAAAAACACAGATGCAGTGTACTAAATCAGCGATTTGACATTTAGAACATATCAGAACCAGTCAGTGATACCAGCTTCAACTACAATTATATCATGGGCCAAATAATTGAATACTGTTTTTTTTTAATCATAAACAGTAGAGAGCAGTCTGACTCGGAACCTTTTAGATAATTAGGAGAGCTCACAATCAGAAGGTTACAAATTCATAAAAATTCAATCAAAATACTAATTCTCGTATGATATAAGTATCAGAAGTTTTAGAGTTGGAAATTTTGGCAAGATCCTAAACAAGTATTTCTAATCAATTATCAGGAACTAAGTATTGTAACATGAATAAATACTTAATATATTCTTATCAGTGCAGAGATATTACACTTGTAAATGCAAACCAACCTGTGTCGTACGCCCACAGCAGAGAGAACCAGACAGACGCCGGGCCAAGTGATAACGGTAAAGGTGAAAATGAAGCAGAGGCGGAGCACACTTGCGACGGAGCAGTCACACGGCGATCGGCGAGGGGGTTTACGGGCCTCTGTCTTGCTCACTCTTGTCGATTCGATTAGGGCTTTTTTATTTCTTTAAACCCATATTCGCTTCATTGGGTTGAATTATAGTACTATCACATGCTTATGGCTCCTGTTCGGGTTCTTACAGCCCCGGTCCGTCCGACCGATTGAAGTGTTTCCTTTCCCGCTTTACATAGTATAATATTTTGTTAACAATATATGAGAAATATCTTTTTTTTTTCCTACTTATCAATGATAATGATAAATGTTTTAAAATATTATTAATTTTATTAAAATATAACAATATCATAATTTCAAATAAATAAATAAATAGGAAGATATACAAAAAGAAAAATATATGAAAATATTTAATTTCTCATAATATATTGTTGTTTTTTATAAATTCTTTATAATTAGTATTTGCCCATCTACATCACTCACGGAGTCTATCCATTTTGTAAATTGAATTTTGAATATTGTATTAACAAAAGTTAAGTCTAATTGGTAGAAAAATATAAAATATGCACAACCGGATCAAGTACATATCAAATATAGTTACAAACTTAGACTCTAATCCAACAGTCTCCCACTTGGATAAGTCTAGTAACTATAAGTACAACTTCAGGATCTGATTAGCAATCGTAGCTCTCAAAGACGTTGTCGAACTCTGATCAGTAACATGTCCTTTAGATAAAGGATCGTATAGTCCTCCGTTCTAGATATCATGCAGACAATTACATGGAATATTGTCATATTTATTGTCCAACAATTTGTTTATCGATCTCTGATTCGCCTGACATAAAACTCAATTGAACACATCAATTCAGTCCTGACCGGGCCCGACATACAAGTCAACCCAAATCATCGAGGGGCCAGATATCGCTTTTACCCTCTTAGGATAAAAGGAACATATAATTAGGGGTGTAAACGAGCCGAGCCTGAGCCTGACCAAGCTCAAGCTCAGCTCGTTTAATTTTGAGGAAGCTCGAGCTCGAGAGCTCGAGCTTGATTCGAGCCTTAAAATGAGGCTCGACTCGGCTCGTGAACAATTTAGTGGGCTCGCGAGCCTAATCGAGCCTAAACGAGCCTACATATATATATATATATATATATGTGTGTGTGTGTGTGTGTGTGCGTGTGTGTATGTTTGTATGTATGTACGTATATATATATATATATATATATATATATATAGGCTCGTTTAAGCTCATTTAGGCTCGTGAGCCCATTAACTGAAGCTCGGCTCGAGCTCATTTAATAAACGAGCCTCATATTTAGGCTCGAGCTCGGCTCAGGCTCGTTTCATTCGAGCTCGAGTCGAGCTTTTAACGAGTCGATCCCGAGTAACTCGGCTCACTTACACCCCTACAAATAATCTTCGACTTATATGTATTTTCCATTCACTCATCAAATCATGCACAATAATGCGTTTTATAACATCAAGTTATCGATGCGTTTACGCATTATCAATGCACAACCAACTTGCAAATAATAAACCATATATCTAGGTTTCAAGACCATATGGTATTATCGTCTTGCGATCACTCATGATAAATTCCATGAAGTGATGCCAGCAGGCGTGGGTTTACTCCAATGCTTAAATCTTATTCATAAGCACTCATGAACGTTGCAATAAACATTTGCTATGTCTAATACACTTTAGACAATCTACAAACCAAATCACGACAATCTTCTTTCATACCTAATCCCAAAGTATGAGCGGGTGTGGAACGTTTGAATAATCTTATTATTCAGGAAGTCAAAATATGCAAAGTTGAACAATAGGTAAACAATTAACATAAGACAAAAACTTTACTCATAAATAATACTCCTTTATTTAATCATCAAATGTTAATTACAGGTTATCTATTATACGTTTCGAAGCTATCTAATCTACACTAATATTTTCCTTCAGCCTAATGATCCTAGCATGCTGCAAGTGCTTAACCCTCCCCAGTCCCTTCGTAAGGGGATATATTGGGTTATCCTCCGACGATACCCTCTTCACTACGAGGAGTCCCTCTTCCACCCGATGTCGAATAAAATGATATTTCATGTCGATACGTCGAGATCTACCATGATCCCTCAGTTCCTTGGTCAAGGTAACCGCTCCTTCATTGTCACATAAAATTTCCATTGGCTCATTTATGGTTGGCATAACTCCAAGGTCTCCAATGAAGTTATTCAACCATATTGCCTCATTTGACGCTTTGCTCGCCGCTATGTACTCTGATTCGCATGTTGAATCAGCTACGGTCTCCTGCTTGGAACTTTTCCAATTCACTGCTCCTCCATTTAGGGTAAAGACCCAGCCCGACTGAGTACGGTAGTTGTCCCGGTCGGTTTGAAAATTGGTGTCACTATACCCTCGCACCCTTAAGTCATCACTCCCACCGAGGACTAGAAACCATTCCTTGGTCCTCCGAAGGTACTTAAGAATATTCTTAACTGCGGTCCAATGTGCTCTGCCAGGGTTCCCTTGATATCTGCTGACCATGCTCAAAGAGAAGGCCACATCAGGGCGAGTGCAAGTCATAGCATACATGATCAAACCAACTGTAGAAACATATGGTACTCGGCTCATCTCTGCTATCTCGACTTCGGTACTCGTGCGTTGAGTCTTACTCAACTTGGCATTACTTTGGATTGGTAATCCCCTTTCTTGGAATTATCCACACTAAAACGCTTTAGTACCTTGTTCAAGTAAGTATTCTGACTAATTCTTATTAGTCTTTTACTCATGTTTCTCACTATCCTTATTCCCAGAATATAAGCAACTTCTCTGAGGTCCTTCATAGTGAAACACTTCCCAAGCCAGGACTTGACTTCCTGCAGGGTCGGGATGTCGTTTCCTATAAGCAATATGTTATCGACATACTATACTCCCACTGGACTCCCACTGGCTTTGACATATACACACGATTCATCCTCGCTTCGCAGAAAACCAAACTCTTTGACTTTCTCATCAAAACAAAGATTCCATCTGCGAGACGCTTGTTTCAATCCATAAATGGATTTCTCAAGCTTACACACTCTATTGGGGTGCTTTGCATCGACAAAAACCCTCTGGATGACTCATGTAAACATCCTCAGCCAACTTCCCGTTAAGGAAAACGGTTTTGACATCCATTAGCCATATCCCATAGTCATGAAATGCAACAATGGCTAGCATCACCCTAATATACTTTATCTTTGAAACTGGTGAAAAGGTGTCATCATAGTCAACTCCGGGAGTTTGAGTAAAGCCTTTCGCAACCAATCACGCCTTATAGGTGTGTACCTTCCCATCTATGTCGATCTTCTTCTTGAAGATCCACTTGCACCCGACCGTCTTACGACCTGTCACATTGCCAACCAAATTCCAAACTTGGTTGTCATACATGGACTGAATCTCGCTGTCCATAGTCTATTTCCATTTCGCAGACTCCGGGCCTGCCATGGCTTCCTTGTAGCTATTAGGTTCATCCAAATTTATTAGTGTATTATCACTAATAAACGTATCACCCTCACTTGTTATATGAAAACCATACAACACTGATGGAACACTAACTCTATTGGAACGTCTAAGAGGTAAGGATTTGTCAATTAGTTCAACCGGAGTTTCCTCCTCGGGTAGAGTGTCAGTGTCAGAGGTTCCTTCATCGATTTACTCTTGAAGCTATTAAATATCGATTTGCCTCCTACTGTCCCCTTGTCTTATGAGTTCTCGCTCTCGGAAAACCCCTATCCTCACAACAAGACAACATTGTCACTCGGTCTATAGAAGAGATATCCAAAGGAATTATCCGGGTAACCGATGAAAATATACCGCTCACTACGAGGTTCGAGCTTGTTGTGAGTCTCTCGTCTTACGAAAGCCTCACAACCCCAAACCTTCATATGTGCTAACGAGAGAGCTTTCCATGTCCACATCTCGTGAGACGTTTTGGCAACCTTATTTGTAAGGACTAAGTTAAGGATATGGGTGGCACTCTCTAAGGCATACCCCCATAATGAGATAGGTAGCGAAACACGACTCATCATGGAATAAACCATGTCTAGCAAGGTTCGATTACGCCTCTCAACCACACCATTCAACTGCGGTGTCCTAGGTGGCGTCAATTGCGAAACGATTTCGCATTCCAAAAATTCCCTATGTCTGATAGCCCGACTCGCCGAGTCCCCTTATGGACTCGTCGAGTTCATCTGACTCGGCGAGTCTATCAGGCAGAATACCAAAACCTCGATTTTTCAAGCTTGAATGAAACACAAAGAATCAAATACAACAGAAACCAATCAAGGCATTGATACCACTGATGGGATTTATACAAAAAGAACAATCCTATGTGCTCATGCAAAACCCTAAAGCTTGGATCTAGGTTTCTCTATTGTACATGAAATTCATCCAATACTTGAATACCCTAATCTAGCATATATTGAAATCGAAATCTATAACAAAACAAGTTTAGATAATACCTTTCAATGGTTTCAAGAATCCTTGATCTTCAAGAAGCTTAGTGTCACAAGTGTAACACCTCTAATAGCTTACGAACACCACAAGCGAGAGGATGATTTAGAATAGAGAAGGAGAGAGGCTAAATTTCGGCTATAGTAACCTTAGGGTTCTTTGGTGTAGCCGAAACTGAAACCCTGGGGTTCCTTATATAGTTGAGTTGTTAGGGTTTCAGTTAAAAACCTAATTGGATGTCTTAGGCCCTAAGCAGCTTGAAAACCTTATGGAATAAGGCCTCCTTGGCCGAAATTAGAGCGGGTTTCCACTCCTAATTTCGTCCCCCTTATATCCAAGAGATTTCACAGCCCAAAACCAACTATCACACAATTGACAATCTCAGTCCCCTTTATTTAATTAATCTCTTTTAGCCACATAATTAATTCTTAATTAATTTTTGTCCAATATTAATTAAACTATATGATTTATATTTTAATATATTATTCATATAATATATTAATAAACCATGATAACCTCTCTCTCCATAAATCATCATGTCAAGTTGCTTTGGTGAAGGCAACCCAAAAGGACCATGCACAACCGGGTCAAGTACATACCAAATATAGTTACGAGCTTAGACACTATTCTAACAGCTACGTCAGTTTGAAATTTTGGCAAGTTTAGTCCTTATTTTGAAATGTGTGTGCAATTGAGTACGCGGGGCGTAATTATGTGTACGCTCGGCGTACTCATATGCGTGGAAGGGACACGAAGGCCACCTAGTACGTTGGGTATACCAGGTCCTGGAAGAAAACCCTAATATTTTGGAGTATCCCTATTTAAGGAACAATATGTCTTCATATTCAGCCACCATTTCCAACATCTTAACTCTCTCAAAACCCTAAATCTTGTTTCTTAGCTTGTGTGAGCATTGGAGGCTTATGGAGTGATATTGTGGAATTCTTTTGAGAAGAAGGAACTTTGAAGGAAGAAGAGTTGACATTTAAGCTTTTGGATCTGAGTTTCCCCGTGGATGAAGCATCATTCAGAGGTATCAAGCTCAAAGCTTTGCTCTTATTTTACATAGTTCGTTTAATGGTCCATTTTAGGGTTTATGTCCCCAAAGCTTGAAGCTTTATGATTTAGTCAACCTCAAAGCCTTATACTTGTCCTCTTTGATGTCTTTGGATGGTAGAGTTCATAAAAATGGAGTCTTGGTCATCAAGATCTCCCCATCTATGAGATATGAGGATTTTATGGTGAAAAAGTGAGAGTTTATGAGAGCTTGACTTGTTCAGCCTTGATAGGGATTAAAGTCACCAACTTTATGCTATAAGAGACTTCATTTGACCGAGATTTGAGATGGTAGCCTTTGTCTTATTGGGTTAAGACCAATTGAATGGGATAAGCAAGTTTGGGACGTACGCCGAGCATATTCCCAGCTACGCGTAGCGTAGCACCGAGCCACCCCCCGCTGCATGCATGGCTAGACGTACGCCCAACGTACGCGTTGAGTGTTGACCACCCGTTGACTTTTAGGGTTTCGAGCAAATGTGGACTTTGAGGGGCAAAATGGTCTTTTCACCCTCCTGGGATTTAGTAAAGGATTTTTGGGCTTTTAGGTTAGGTCCATTTAAGGTTGGCCCCAACTGGGAAGATTAGGCCATTAGTGGGCCCTTGTGTTGGGCTTACCTTTTTTACTTAATTTTAAGGGTTGGGCCTTGGGTGGTCCCATTTAGTATTATTTAGTATTGGGCCTTGGTGGGCCCAAGGGGTTTGGGTTATTTGCGGACCGAGTTGGTGGGTTATCTTTAGACCTAATAAGTGAGAGTATGGTCTTAGATCCTAATGGGGTTAACTGTGGGTTTGGCATAATGTTAGAGGCCGGTGTGCAACAACAACATTTATAGGAGTTGTTCATCATCCGATGCGAGTCTTCTCACTATACTTACCATGAGTGATATCTTTGTGTGATTGAGATGTCTTATGTGCCTACCTGTGTATTGTGATATTCTGCATTATATCTTTGTGATTTGTGCTGAGTATTATTATTATGAGCTTATTGAGTTAGGACCGGAGGGTCCACCCGAGTTTTGGGATCGGAGGGTCCCACTGAGACACATTGATCGAAGGGTCTTATTTGAGTATAGCCATGAGAGGCTATTGAGATATGTATGGTATTTTGGGGAACTCACTAAGCTTCGTGCTTACCGTGTTATGTGATATGTGTTTTAGTTTTTTCTCAGGATTGCGGGAAGGCACCGCCTCGATTGTACACACTAGAGAAAGAGTTATGTTTTAAAGATCCTTGATTATTAATCAAACAATTATAGAGTTGTGTTTTGTAAATTAAATATATTAGATTTTGTGAAACATGTTATGAGAAATTATGTGATTTTAAATAAAATAAATTTGTTTGAAAATTTAGGGTGTTATAGAGTTTATATAAAGATTAGGGAAAAAAATTGAAATATTATTTGAGTTCCATATCCATCGGATAACACATCAGAGTGCAGCTGCTCTAGGAATCGAGATCGCCGCGATATTTTCCGTTCGATGTCCGTACTATTTCCTTCGCGAATCGATTGCCCTAGCCTCCTTCTGCGGAGCTGTGTAAAGTAAAGGAGTATTTTTTTTTAATTTACAAATTTACCCCTGTAATTCCGCATAAGAACTCCATGCCACGTAAAATTCGCAGAGCTGTAGACGATCCGCAGAAGGTGTTTTACGGATCCTTTGATCAATTTCCGAAATCTATTTTTTCTCATTATTTTTTCTTCAAACCCCCCCTATTTTTTTGTTATTTTTGGGATTTTGTCGAAACTGATGTAGAAATAATATAATTTATTATTTTATTTTGTGGGTTGGGGGTTGTTATTTTTGAACTGTGAACATGATCCTCATGAATCCCAATTCGTGATGATGCTTCCTCGCCGACTTACCGAATTCCCAGTGGACCAATCTCTTTCTTTCGAAAGCGTCTCAAAATACTCTTCCTCCAACTTCCTGACCTCAAGTTTTCATGGAAATTATTACAACTCCTAACTTCAATCCCATTTGTCTGCTCCCGAAACTATCCAGGATTCCAGGTTATGTCTTTCCTGAACCTTCTGCAACGTCCATCTCAAAATCTTGAAATCTAAACGATAAATTCATCTGGAATTTCTGTCTGTTCAGGGTTCTTGAACGTATGTATCTCATTTCATTTCATTTCAATTTCCATATGCGTCAAGTATCGGGCACGCATAAATGACTTCTCAATCATCCTCCACAAGCTGTGAATTCTCACAGATTTTATGGATGTCTTCACCATCAATTTGCCCATGTAAGAGAAGAACCCAATCGAGTTTTTGTAGTTCAATAAAGCTCAATTGCTTCATCAGCGGGAAGAGGCTCTCCAAGAGAAGAAAATTTTCGCTAATTCGGGCTTGTGTGGTTCCCAATGATGGAACGAAACATAATCTAAACTTAGAATTTGTGAATTCCACAAAACGTGGTGCTAAACACTACGTTGTGAAGCAAATTTTGGATGATTCATCATCATCTGAAAGTTCAATTCCTTTGAGCTCTTCAAATAGCTTTACTAACTTCAGAGAGGACCCGATTGTAGATAAGCTTAGAACTCAACTTGGGGTCATACACCCTATCCCTTCACCTCCTATAAATCGGAACATTGTTGGATTATTTGTATTCTTTTTCTTTGTCGGAGTTGTGTTCGATAAAATTTGGACATCAAGAAAAAAGAACAAATCAAGGGATGAAGGGACACCAGGGATATGGCCACAGGTTCCCACTAGTTTTTCTTTGTTCCTTGAGAAAGATTTGCAGAGAAAAGAGTCAGTAGAGTGGGTTAACATGGTGTTGGGGAAGTTATGGAAGGTTTATAGAGGTGGACTTGAGAATTGGGTAATTGGGTTGCTTCAACCAGTTATTGATAACCTAAAGAAACCTGATTATGTGGAGAGAGTTGAAATAAAGCAATTCTCATTAGGGAATGAACCATTATCTGTTAGGAATGTTGAACGCAGAACTTCTCGTCGTGTTAATGATTTACAGTAAGTTTTTTCCAGTTGAAACAAAGCAGTTTTCATTGTTATTATGTTTAAGACTAATCTAATTCTTTTTGACTAATTTGTTATTATGTTTGTTGTCAAGGTACCAAATAGGACTTCGTTACACTGGTGGGGCCCGTATGCTTTTAATGCTATCATTAAAATTTGGCATAATTCCAATAAAGGTCCCTGTGGGTGTTAGAGATTTTGACATTGATGGAGAACTTTGGGTTAAATTGAGGTTGATTCCTTCAGAGCCATGGGTGGGAGCTGTTTCATGGGCTTTTGTTTCACTTCCAAAAATTAAATTCGAATTGTCACCTTTTCGCTTGTTTAATTTAATGGGTATGTCATTTTTTTACACTTTTAATGACTTTTTTTTTTATCTTAGTACCCTAAAATTAATTTATGGAATATAACTTGTTTCTTTCATGCATGTGTTGATGCCACATCAGCCATCCCTGTGCTTTCCATGTGAGTGATATTATTCTCTTGAGACTATCATCATTTCTCATTGACTTTGCAATTGTGTTCCATCTTGTTCTATTACAATCTTCTGTACCTTAGTAATTTATTTATGATACTGAAAAGTAATCCCTCGTATATCAAGTATTTGGATTTTTTTTTGTATGTTTATCCAAATTATCGACTAAAATACCCTCAAATAAAGACAAACTAGGAACTTTGTGGACCAAAAGCTTATATGTAATAAAGATAGGTGCAATGGGAAAGTTTAGTTTTGAATCTTTTCAAAAAAGGAGATGCTGCAATTTATTTGGGAAATCCCAGAAAGGACAAGTTGCATTTTTTAAGGAGGGAGGCCAATTTGTTATTTAGAACTTACCTGTGACAATTTACCATACTAGCCTTGAAGCATCTCACTCTTTGTCTCTTCCACCTCATAACTAGTTGGCCTTTTGTGGGTTTTTTATGATTCACTTGAGGAAGAGAGACTCTCCAATTCAATTCTAATTGATGTATTTCAGTTATAACTGTATTTGTTAATTGTTCTTGCAGAATTTTCTTTGAAATATGTATGATTTACTTAATTCAGTTTTGGGTTTTCTAATTTGATCTTGTGTGAAATTTAAGGTTTTTGACAAAACTTTTGACTGAGGATTTGCCACGGCTATTTGTTCGTCCAAACAAGATTGTATTAGACTTTCAAAAAGGAAAAGCAGTGGGCCCCGTTCGAAATGATTTCAAAACAGGAGAAATGCAAGAAGGAAATAAAGATTTTGTTGGTGAATTATCAGTTACTCTTGTTGATGCTCGAAAGCTCTCTTATGCCTTCTTTGGTATCTTTTCTTTCTTATATACCCTTTTTATCCCAACAAAGTCCTTTGTGTATATTAAATCTTTAACCCTAATACATCCAAATTCACTTTTTACATATAATCTGCTAAATATTCACTTCTGGATCCTTTTCATATTCAGGAAAAACAGATCCGTATGTTGTATTAAGGCTTGGAGATCAAGTAATACGTAGCAAAAAGAACAGTCAAACAACTGTCATTGGGCCTCCTGGTGAGCCAATATGGAATCAGGTGAGATTTCCGAATGTTGGTTTGCTTTTTTTTTTTTTTTTTTTTTTTTTAATGGATACAAATGCGGATTTATGCAACAAAGTTTTATATTTTTCATAAGATTGTGTAACAAAGTGGTTTCTTAGACAAAATGTCTAATCTCGTGTCATTTAAAGACCAAAATATGTAACATTGCATATTTCATAGAAATATCACTTTGTTGCATAAATTGAGAAAAAAAGTGAAATGTTGTTTGTATAAATGCGCGTTTACTCCTTTGAAATTTAGAAGTGATATAGATATGTGTTTACTATATGGCAGGATTTTTACATGCTAGTTACAAACCCTAGAAGACAAAAATTGTCGATTCAAGTGAAGGATGCTCTTGGATTTGCAGATACGACTGTTGGCACAGGAGAGGTAACATTTTATTTATTTATTTATTTATGCTACCATTTGAACATTGTTTATTTATATTTGCTTTTGGCATAAATCTAACACTTCACGTATGCAATTATGGGTCTGAAGTGTTATCGACTTCTTTTGATGACATTACTTGGTGTTTAATCATGATAAGATCATCATATCAATGGATAAGTCATACCATTATCTTTTTTGCTGACATGGCGCATTTAAAATTTAAACATGTTTCCAGGTTGATCTCGGATCTTTAAAAGACACGGTTCCAACTGACAAAATTGTGGCCCTTCGAGGAGGGTGGGGCCTATTCAGAAAAGGATATGCTGGAGAGATTCTTCTCAGATTAACATATAAAGCATACGTTGAAGATGAAGAAGACGAAAAGACTGAATCCATAAAAAAAGATACAGATGCATCGGATGATGAATTATCTGATTTAGAACAAGCTGCTCTTACATATGGGCAACGTGTAAGTGATATATCAAATGGAACCAGTAAAGAAGCTTTCATGGATGTTTTAGCAGCTTTACTTGTTAGTGAAGAGTTTCAAGGCATTGTGGCTTCTGAAACAGCAAATGCTAAATCTTCTAATGATTTTATCAACTCTGAGTTGAAAGAGAGATCGCGTGGTGCAGTTGTAGCACCCGAAGTTTCTGATTCTCAGAGTGGGTCTAGAGGTAGCAATTTGTTGTCTTTCAACGTTTTTTCTTTTTCTGTATAAATTATTTTTTGTGATATTTGATTGTGGATGTTTTTTGCAGAGTCGGTGTTGATTTGGCTTGCTGTGATCACGAGTATTTCGATACTTATAGCGCTCAATGTGGGTGGCTCGAGTATTTTTAACCCGTGATGTGAAAGCTTCGGGTTTTATAGTAAGTATCTTTTTAGCTTTTTGGCTACTTTTGAATGTACAAGATAAAGATGAAGATACTGTGTTTGTCATGCGTTTGGATTGGGACTGATGTCAAAAGAACACAACTGAAATTTTCTAGGCCATCCGAAAATGTGGACCAAAAGTCAGACTTTGTCAATGGGACAAAAAAAAAATTGTGTCATCCAAAATGGTGGGACCGGTGTCAATGTCAAAAATCGTGACTTTTTAAAGAAGATTTGTGGACGTGACGTCACTTTTGAGGAAATGGAAGAAAAAAGTAAATGAGGCTGATTTTATAAAAAGTTAGGAGTTAATGGAAAAACCATGACTTTCTCTATTAAGTCATTCTTTTTGTGTTTAAGTGCTCGTTCTTACATTAAGTAAATAAAACACTCATACGTAGCCATTATGGATTAAGTAGTGTCTCCTTTAAGTAAAAAAAAAAAAAAAAAAAAAAAAAACAATGTAACATTAGTTCTTTTGCAGGTTAGCTCCACGACTTCTCCACAAAGGTGGGAGTTGAAAGTTTAATTGCTTCATCAAGAAGAGAATGTTTGTTATTGTTTGGCGGCTTGA
Organism: Lactuca saligna; assembly: GCF_052625555.1. Taxonomy (NCBI): domain Eukaryota; kingdom Viridiplantae; phylum Streptophyta; class Magnoliopsida; order Asterales; family Asteraceae; genus Lactuca; species Lactuca saligna. Next base: position 31,901,732 of record NC_136419.1, on the reverse strand, counting down.
ATTGAGTAATTTGTTGAGACTTGAGAGCATGAAGTGATTATTTTTTGTCATATTTTTTATCAACTTGTAGCAATTTTTGTTCATATATGGTATTTGGTATGGTTGTGTAGATTCCCAACCTTATAGTCTTGAAAATTGGCATAACATGCCCTTGGCTTTTTATATATGAGAAAATGTAACTGTAGCTTTACGAACTTATACATTTTGGTTTAAAAGATCCATATTGTTATTTTATTGGTTTTATAAGGGTATAAATTCACATTTTACCGGCTTTTAAGGTCATTTTCTAAAAAGTGAAAGGATCACCCGGTATTTGGTGTGTTTTTAATTTCACTATTGTTAAAAAAAAAAAAGAAATCCAATTGCTTGGATTGTTTGCAAAAGAATTATTCATGAATCTCGTGAACTAAATCGACGAGGTAGTTTTATTTTTAACCTAAATCATCCACAACTTTTGTATTTAACCTAAAATAGCAACATAGCTTATAAATCTTAACCAGAAACAACCACACATACATTATAAATATATATTTAGTTGAAAATGATATTTTTTGTTACATTACTTATTCTTTGAACCTAAAATAGAAATAATTGTTGAAGAATATATATATATATATATATATATATATATATATATATATATATATATATATGTATATACCCACTTTTGGTTTGTGTGTGTAAAATATTATAGCTAATAGCTAAATGTGCAAACCTTTATATTTTTCAGCTATAGCCCTTATATTTTTATAATTTATTCAAAATTCATCCAACTTATAAAAGTAATCCCTAAACTCGTAAAAGTACTACTCACAACATAATATATAATTTTTTTTATAGTTGTAACTCTTATGTTTTTATGAATTATTCAAAAAAACCATCCATCTTACAAAAATAGTCTATGAACTCTTCTCCGCTTTACTTATAATGCATATTAAACTACTTTTCTTTTTTACAATTATGGCTCTATATTCTTATGGATTATTCAAAATACATCAAACTTATAAAAATAGTTCCTAAACGCTTCCCAACTCTTGGTAAATCACCAAACTCTCATTTCTTTTAATCTTTTAGTGTTTTTTAAAGTTGTGATATGCTATATTAATTTAATCAATTCGCATGCTTAATATATAAGAAAAACGCACGTAAACCCACGATAAAACAGGGGCAAAAATACTAGTTTTTACTATAACCAATCCAAAATAGTTTTAACCGAAACGTATCAAAGTTTTTAGAGTAAATTACACGAATGATCCATATGGTTTGGGTTAATTTGCGTGTTTGGTCCCTAACTTATTTGTTTAACTCGGAAGGTCCATACTGTTTGTTTTTGTAATGCGTTTGGTCTCTACTATTTGTTTTTGTTACGCTCTTGGTCCATATCTAACCTAAAAAACTATTATTTAAATAGAAAAAATGGTGGAGTAGGCAAAATAAGATTAGAGGGGTGAGGTTGGGGGAGAGTTTAATTAAATAAATTAAAAAATCAAGGAAAAAATAGTCTTTTTAGGTAAAACAAGAACCAAACGCGTAAAAAAAACAAACAGTAGGGACCTTCCGAGTTAAAAAAATAAATTAAAGACTAAACACGCTAATTACCGTAAACCATAGGGACCATTCGTGTAATTTACTCAAAATTTTAAACTCAATTTCACTTTAACAATACTACACAGTTATCCAAATCCAATTAAAATCTGGACCTATTTTTAGAAAGCCGAAACTTGTTAAATGTGCAGCTCAACTTTGGACAGGTAGGAACTTAGAAGGCCCGATTGAGTTATTGTAAATTTAACTAAAGCCCAATAATATGGTCTTTCTCTGTAAAGTGTAAACCACCGCGCCCTCCCTCTCCATCCCGTCCTCTGCGCGAATTAGCTCCCGTCGTGGCCGCCAACAGCATCTCTCTCATTCTTCGTCGGCATCACCTCTTTCCAAGGTATCTTTATGCTTGCTTCGTGTAGCTCGTTGCTTAAGCAATATGTATGTTACGATGCCATAGCTAGTGATTCTCAGCTTAAGTATTCCTGATCTCGCCGCTCGAGAAAAATTATGTTATTTCTAATCTGTTCGACTTGATTGCCTATACTTTCGGATTTCTAGAAACTTTTCCTTGCAAATTTTCGAAATGTGAAGTAGTTTTGTCCGTTGCTTACCAAATAGAATCCCCCAATTTATTGTTAGAAAACCTAGATACGTTTCATATACACTGCACTTTGTAAACCTTATTTCACTCGCAGTCTGATTGAGAAAACCGAATAACCACGGAATTCCTTTTCCTCTCCCGTTTTCCACTGATCCGCGTGTGCGCATAACATGCCTGATTTTTTTCTTTTTAGCATATGACATTCATCCTAGCAATAGATGTTTGTATTTGTGTTCTATCGATTATTCCAAATTTTAAACTGTGTCTGCTGTTAAGTTGTTATTTGATTTCTGCAAACTATTAGGTTTTTCCATAACTTTATAATTGTTAAACATGGATTGTGTGGGTGTATTAGGAATATTAAAGCGGTGGAGTGAAGAATGCAAGCAGGTGAAGGTGCCCTATCTGTGATGGGCCCACGCCCAATGGATTTATCCAGCATTACTCCGTATAATGGGAGTGGGAGTAAACAAAGAACTTCAAGTTTATTATCACCAATCATGCTGCTGACAGGTCACCAGAGTGGCATATACACCATGAAATTTAATCCATCAGGAACAGTGGTGGCTTCAGGGTCCCACGACAGAGAAATCTTTCTATGGCACGTAAGTGGGGAATGCAAAAACTTCATGGTTCTAAAAGGTCACAAAAACGCCATCTTGGATCTTCAATGGACCACAGACGGGTCCCAGATAATCTCCGCGAGCCCAGACAAAACCTTACGCGCATGGGATGTGGAAACCGGGAAGCAGATCAAGAAAATGGCGGAACACTCCTCCTTCGTGAACTCCTGCTGTCCCTCGCGCAGAGGACCTCCGCTGGTTGTGAGCGGCTCAGACGACGGCACCGCCAAGCTGTGGGACCTCCGCCAAAGGGGCGCCATCCAGACATTCCCGGATAAATACCAGATCACAGCGGTTGGTTTTTCTGACGCCTCGGACAAGATCTACACAGGTGGAATCGACAACGACGTGAAAATATGGGATCTGAGGAGAAACGAGGTGACGATGACGCTTGAAGGTCACCAGAACATGATAACGGGTATGCAGCTAAGTCCTGATGGGTCTTATCTTTTGACCAATGGGATGGATTCTACGCTTAGGATCTGGGATATGCGTCCTTATGCCCCACAGAATAGGTGTGTGAAGATAATGGAGGGACACCAGCATAATGTGGAGCAGAATCTTCTGAAATGTGGGTGGTCCCCTGATGGGAGTAAGGTTACGGCTGGAAGCTCTGATCGGATGGTGTATATTTGGGATACGACTTCACGGCGGATACTTTATAAGCTTCCTGGCCATACTGGATCGGTTAACGAATGTGTGTTCCACCCAACTGAACCCATTATTGGATCTTGCAGCAGTGATAAACAGATATATCTTGGGGAGATCTGAATTTTCTTTTCTTTTCTTTTCTCAACTTCAGTGGGACCAGTGTTTGTGTTTGTGTTTGTCAATGTGAATTCTCTCCGTGACTTATGTTTCTGTGTGTGTGTTTTAGATGATTGTTTTGTGTACGGTTTCAGTTACTTACTCTTTGTAGTTTGGGAATTGATGGAAATCTGTTGGATTACATGTAATTGCTTGTTTTCTTGGAGTTGTTAGTTGTATATTTGGGGTGGATTATCTTTTTCTTTTCTAGTGGTTATATGGTTGAATTAGGAATGAAATAGAATGATGTGTTGCGTTACAAGGAAGAATAGATTGTTTACTTTCTTTGTGGAATCGATGCGACCCATTTTAGTTATTACTTTCGGTATTTTAATCTAGGGGTGTTTTTTTTTTTTTTTTTTACGTTCTATCATGAAATGAAATAGAACGTGCTTTTTTAACTGTTATTTATGTTATTTATTAGTTTTAATCTGATGTAAAAAAACATCGATCAGGTAGCTGATTAATTGGCAAGTAAATGCTAAACTATCTCTAACCGCTTACGATTAATGCTAGGGTCGTATCCTAATCTCCTTAATTGGCCAAAATTTGTCTAACAAAATTAAAAGCTCAAAATTAACAAAATCGTCAACAAAAGTAAAAAAAAAAAAGTCAAGAAATCGATCTGAAAAAAAGTATAAAATTAAGCAATAGTTGCCATTTCTTATTAATGTATCATTAACAATAATGACATTGGTGATGCTCCACTTAAGGGAAAATAACTTAAAGGGAAAATAACTTGATAGGGTAAGATACTTTTTGAAATGTACACATTTAGTTTTTATTCTTTTTTTCTTGTAAAATAAACCATTATACTTTATTTTTGTAACAATGCAATCCTTGTGACTGACTATACCTGGTATACCGGTCATATACGAATTTTCTTTTTGGGAAAATTACTTGATAGGGTAATATACTTTTTGAATTGTACACATTTAGTCCTTATTTTTTTTTTTTTTTTTTTTTTTTTTTTTGTCTTTTTTGTTTTGTTTTTTTTTTTTTTTGTAAAATAAACCCTTATACTTTATTAATATGTACACATTAGGTTATTTTCACCGGATTCTACAGGTTTTGCTGATGTGGAAGCATAAGTGACAGTAAATAGCAATTAATTAGCTTAGTCACCGAAGGTGGGTAATCCTCCAGCAACAAGAAAAGGGCAGCGACCCTTCTCTTTCTCGTCTCTCTTCCTTCCGGTCGAACAGTAACAGCCGAACACCCTTTACCTATTGTTTTTATCCGATCTGTCTCTCTTTGCCTCCATCTTTGAGATATGTTGCCAGAAAAAGAAGAAAAAATCGACGAGGGGGCTACCAGAGCAGCTCCTCGCCGCCAACTACCGTCTCTACTTCCTTCTGCCTCCCCATTCGACCTTATTGTTTTTGCCATCATTCCTCCTTGCTACCAATGATGTGTATGAACACACAAATGAGTCGTCGGAGATCGGGGTTCTCCCTCTTTTTCATGATGAATAAAAGTTGGAAAAATCTCGTTGTGGATATGTGGATGCCACCTGGGTATTTCATTTCAACAAAATAAAAGAAATGGAAAATGATTTGATAGGGTAAGATGCTTTTTGAAATGTACGCATTTAGTTCTTATTCTTTTTTTTCTTGTAAAATAAACATTTCCACGTTAGCAAAACCTGTAAAATCCGGTGAAAAGGACCTAATGTGTACATATTAATAAAGTATAAGGGTTTATTTTACAAAAAAAAAGAATAAGGACTAAATGTGTACATTTCAAAAAGTATCTTACCCTATCAAGTCGTTATCCCCGACTTAAATGCTTAAACACTAGATTATGATTTTTTATGGTTATTTATTTATTTTGTTAGGATATTGGTTATATTTATTTATTTTTAAATAAATTACTTTATAATTTAGGATCTCCAATTAATTCACCCTATACAGCTAAATCTTTTGACCCTACCCGACCAACTAGCCATTGCTGAACGTTTTTTACAACCAAAGATTTAATTGACAACTAGTGTGTGTGTGTGTGTTAACTTATAGGCAAGGTCATTACTATTTTAACGCATGACATAAGGTTGTCTACCTCACTAGTATTTGAACTGGATTGCCAGGCGAAGGAGTGTAACTGCTTTATCGTGCTATCCGACTTGTATGTGAAAATAATTCCGTACTCTTAACTGATCCCTTCCTAGCAAAAGGTGTGCTCCAATGAAAAGTACACAACACTAGTAGTGCCCATTTTGATGACCAAGTCACAATGGAAACAATGTATCTCTCTAGTAGTTTTTTATTTTATAAATAAATAACAAAATAACAATATTTCTATTACTAGTAATAGGGGTTTAAGTGAGCCGAGCTACTCGTGAGCTACTCGGGATCGACTCGTTAAAAGCTCGACTCGAGATCGAATTAAACGATCTTGAGCCGAGCTCGAGCCTAAATATGAGGATCGTTTATTAAACGAGCTCGAGCCGAGCTTCAATTAATGGGTTCGCGAGCCTAAACGAGCTTAAACGAGCATATATATATATATATATATATATATATATATATATATATATATATATATATATATATATATATATATATATATATATATATACATAGAGGCTCGTTTAGGCTCGATTAGGCTCGCGAGCCCACTAAATTGTTCATGAGCCGAGCTCGAGCTTCATTTTAAGCCTCGAATCGAGCTCGAGCTTCTTCAAATTAAACGAGCCGAGCTCGAGCTTGGTCAGGCTCGGACTCGGCTCGGCTCGTTTACACCCCTAACTAGTAAGATACCCACTCTATTACTAGTACGATACCCACACGATGCGGCAACACCAAATAGTTTCTTTCAACAATTAGTTTCCGGCGATGATTAATTTTCTTTAGAGTTTGTTGCAGGGTAAAAATGAAAAGATGAAACTCATTTTAGATAGAGATGATTGAGGGGTTTATTCGGCATGCCATTAGTTTTCTTTAGGAAGAGATTAATTTCCAATTGGAATATAGTTTACTTTCAGAAAATATTATATTTATAAAAAAAATGCAACGTCTCAACAAATATCATTACTTTCTTACAGTTTTCTTTAGGATTTAGGTTTAAGGTTTACAACTTTAGGATCTCAAGTTTAGGGGTGTGCATGGCTTACTTATATATAAATTTGTATAAATGTATATTTTATTCCGGATAATAATTTCTTTTAAAGATAAAAATTATATATTTAAAAAACGTAGTATGCACGTTGTTTAGATTACACATAATTGTACTTTGTGTCTAATTGCTATGGATATATCGTAAAATATTAAAATAATACAAACCCCTAACAGTTATTAATTTCATAGTTTGTAATTAGAAATTAAAAAAATGTTTGTCCACAATTTAGTTTGTGGTAGATAAAAAATTACATAGTTTGTAGTTTCTTTATTTAAACAAAATTACTTATATTTTAAAAAAGAGTTAATGATCATGGAGGGTAATAAAATTTTAATTTTGTTTATATTAAGTCCTTAAAGATTTTTTTTGTACATATTACACAAATATGGTTGTTATAACACTTTAAAAAAAGTAATAAGATTTTAATTTTGTCCACACTAGGTCCCTAATGTCTTTTTATATATATATATATATATATATATATATATATATATATATATATATATATATATATTATACCAACATGATTGTTATAACCGTTTAAAGAGGGCTAATAAGGTTTTAATTTTATCCATATTAGGTCCTTATTTTTAATATTTTTATCATTTCATCTAACGCCTTTACATTTTATATTAGTATCTAGTTAGATGGTTTTATCATTTCATCTTCTCATGCCACAACCACAGTTTCAATTGAAATGTTACATAACAATATTTTGTCATTTTTACAAAAAAACCTAATAATAATCAAAGTCTTAATGATTAACGCTATGTTTGGCGCACCACAGCTAGCTGATAAGCTAGTTTATTTTTCGATCTTTTTAACTTGTCATGTTTGACGAGCCAAAAAGTAACTTATAAGCTAGCGTTTTAAAAAGTTACTGAAACTAGTTTTTTAAAACTTTGTTTTTTAATTTCCAAATATACCCCTTAATTAGTTAAGAAAACTTATTTTTTAAATGCCCTTTTATGTCATTATATAAATTTCAAATAGCTTATAAGTCAGTGACAGAGCCAGGGTCAAAATAAAAGAGTATCGCCGACAAGTAATGCGGTATCCCTTATAAATAATGGTGTATCAGGGATACTCCACTAGCGTTAAATTGCAAATAGCTTATAAGTTATAAGTCAGTAACAGAGCCAAGATGTTTCTAGAGAAGAGGTATACCATTATAGTTTTAATATATAGGGTTAAATGCAAGAAATAACAATGTATTTTTGTTATTGTTTTTTTATTTATTATAATTTATAGCATCCTACTTTATTTATTCGTATTACAGTATTGTACTCTACAGAATCTACCCAATTATAGCAATACCAGTGAATACAATGCAATTTTCATTGCTATAATAATGTCTTAATAATAAAAAAAAATCAAAAGTACAATGCTAATAATGGTATGTTTTTCAAAGAATTGTGTTAATAAGAAAAACAAATGAAAGTAAATTGCTATAATAGAAGGAAATGAAAGTAGGATGCTATTATACAAAAATAAATAGAAGCATGTTGGTTTTTTAGGTACACCGATGATATGGAACTTGATGATGCAGTACACACCGCAATTTTGACATTAAAGGAGGGGTAATTATCATCCTTTTTTCATTCTTACTACTAATCAATGGAAACGATAATAAAACCAAATTAGTTTTGTTTCAAATGTTTTGAAATGTTTTATAATCTTTATACTCAACACTTTTATAATCCACCATTAGGGATGTCAATGGGGGCAAACGGGACGGGGAGTGCATCCCCCGCCCCCACCCCCGAAATTTCCTTGTTCCCACATTCCTGCCCCCGCCCCCGAAATGTTCAGCCTTCCTACCCCCGCCCCCGATTGAATTTGGTTTTTTTTTTTTTTTTTTTTTTTTTTTTTTTTTTTTTTGTGCTAAAAGAAGTTGTTATTTACGCTAAAAGAAATTATTTTTTAGATAACAAACAATTATGTATAGTAGAATTTTACATGTTAAAAATAAAAAAGTTATAACATCGTAAAAACATTATATTAACAATTTAAAAACATGTGTTTTGACGAATTTTGGAAGCTCAAAATCATGTTATAGTTTATTATATTTATATATTTAAAATATGTAAAGATACGTGTAATTTATTAACGGGGTCCCCATGGGGGTTTCGGGACGGGATTGCCTATCCCTGCCGCCTCCCCCGAAATTAAAACGGGGGTTAATCTTGCCCCCGCCCCCATCCCCGTCCCCGATTTTTTGAAGGAATTTTTCCCAAACGGGATGGGGCCCCCATGGGAACGGGGTCCCACGGAACTTTTTGACATCCCTATCCACCATCTTATATAAATTGTCAGCTTGTGATGTTGAACGGGTAATTTTTTCGGGTTTCGGGTAATTCGGGTTTTTCATGTTAGAAAAATTACCCGTTACCCTACCCAAACTAAATTCGAGTAATTCGGCTATTACCCGAAATATATATATATATATATATATATATATATATATATATATATTTTAATTTCACATGAAAATAAATTTAATGAAATAAATACGTCATGCTTTATTAGTTTTGTTTATATAAACAAACGAGACATAAACGAAGTTACTCAAGCTTTGAACATTGAGATTTTTTAGTCAATAATACATGAGATGTCAACTAATTTTTTAACAACTTAATCTAATCTAATAAGATGTTAAAAAAACAAATACCTAAAGATGTTAATTTAAAAGTTTAAAATGTTTAAGATAAATGTAACCATAAGTTTTGTCATGTTCTGAAGTTTCGTCAAGATAATGAGTTTGTTAGTTGCAATAAAAACTATAATCTAGAAAACAGTTAAATTTTAAAGAACGTGATGATATATAAAAATTACTTTTAATATTGTTAGTGTCGTATTGTCATATAATAAATATATTTATGTTTTACAATAATGATAGTTAGTTTAAGCGTGATCAAATACTTGCTATATAGTACAAGCTCTACAAAAAAAGGAATTTTTAAAATAATTTGGGTAATTCGGGTATACCCGAAACCCAAAAAATGTACCCTTTACCCGATACCCGAAAAAATCGGAGGTAATTCAGGCATCGGGTATTTTCGACAGGGCTAGATTTGAAGGACAAATATCTAGCAAAAACATTGAGATTGGTATTATTGGCATTGACAAAGTATTCAGGCAAGTCTATTATTATTTATTGTACATCTGATTTTGATTAATATTTATTTGGCATGCACTTTAGAAACTATGTCAAATTACTAAAATACCCTTTAATAAAAGATGGTGTTGTTTCCTTGTTTCAGAGTGTTGACACCCGCAGAAATTGAAGACTACCAATACAAGAAGTCGAATAGTTATTAACTTATTGTTTTGTTTTTGGTTGAGCCTCAACAAAATTTCTTTTTTGGTTGTAAATATCTTGATCACTTCTGGCAAAAGTGTTGGAATTTATAATAATATAATATAGATTATATGTTCTTTGCTGTTGAATATGCATGGTTCCAGGGTGTCTTACAAAAGTTTCATGTTGTAGGCCTTTTAGTTTAATAAAATTTGATAAACCATGGGCAGAATATTTGATTGCATATATTAATGACTAATCATAAGTGTTTTATAGGTGTACAAATCTTAGAAAATGCTTTTCCATTTTAATCAAACGTCTGAATATCATTTTGTATCGAAATCAATACTATTTTGGCTTGGTTTTTAGAGGGAATGAGATTTATGGGTCTGTTGTTGTTTGTTAGTATATTATATATTTATAACGAATTGGAATTTATAATATTTTTGGTTTTTGTTCAAATCGGTGAAATATAAATTTTAAGCAATACTATTATTGATTTTAATCAAACTCTTATTTTTCTTACAAATATATCAATACATATATATTACTGTAATCAATGATGGATAAATTTGAAATCTTGAAAGATCTACAATCATCGCCATCTTTTTATTTTTATATTACCACATCAGAATTTACTAATTATGTTTAATAAAAAATCTATATTTTTAGATTGAATATATATATATATATATATATATATATATATATATATATATATATATATATATATATATATATATATATATATATACTAGGTTAAAACCCGTGTGCTACACGGGTGATAAATTAACATAACTTAGATTTTAGAAATAAAAATTAAAGAAATAGCAACATAATTTCATTTGTCTAATGTTGAATGCATGATTTAATGAAAACTAAAAAATCAAATAGAAATGTAGTGCATTGTTATCTCTGACTTTATAAGAAACCTCATCATACCTATCTATTACCCATGTTTTACTAAAAGTAGTAACACATATCAATATAACTACAAAAGAGCTCTTTATTAATAAAGAATACAAAGAAACTCCTATAAACACCTAGACAAAAAAAAACATATGGTAAATCAGCATCAAAGCAACCTCTCATGTACAAAATAACAATTATGGCATCCATTTCCATCTTAGGGTAAGAACCTATAAAATTAAATTCTAAATTGAATGGATAGAATCGTATGCTAGGCCTTGACGAATGTGGAGAAAAAGAGAACCAGGAATCTATTACTTTGAAAAATTTATCCAACTTTAGCATTGAGCTTCTATTTTTTTTTTCTTAAATAGGCATCGCATTTTATCTCTCCAATTAATGTTTAACTGTTTATGCATACATTTAACTTGTTTATCAATTACATTTCATCATACACACAGTCAAACAAATGGTGATACAGTCATGCATTTATAACTGCAAATAAAAAAAATAAAATGACAGTTTGACATTATAGAAACAAACCAAGTAAAGTAAATTTTTAATCCTTGCATTAAACCATTTTCATCTAAATAAAAAAAAATAAAAATAATGAATCTATGTGGTATAGAATATTGATGCCATTGATTTATCCAAAAATTAGCTTATCTTAGTTATTTTACAAATAATCAAACTATATGTTAAAACGAAGTAACCAATAAAATTTTCCAGTTTATGGTACATAACGATATTTATTATTATACTTTTTAATATTGATGTAAATTTTATGAGGTTGAAAATTGGTGCCATTGATATTTGAGAAAAATAATATATAAAGTTTAATGTATCTTGAAGAAAATGTTACAGATCTATTATATAACCTGAGATTTTAAGGAAGCTGTTTGGGCCTCGGATCCCTATGCATTACATTGCCTTGCTAGCTTTCAAATTCAAAAAAAAAAAAAAAAAAATACTGTCTAAGGACCATAAGACAAAAAAACCAAGCGTTTTCAAAGATCGGTTATTGATCTAGTCAACTGATATGTTTTAAACAGCTTCAGGCATAGGCATATGTTTGACACATGTTGAATTCTTTTACATTGTTCAATACCAACATTCTTCTCATTGTCAACTGTGAAAAAAGAGATCTCACTTGTAACCAATATGTGGTTAAACTTTGTTTAATGTGCATTGTAGATAGGAAAAAAGCTACAATCTTTTGTCAGTTACCACATTATCATATTTTTTGTAAAATACTAATGAAAATGTCCATATAAGTAAGAAAAATAAGGACGAACTAACCTCAGAGGAATTATCATGAGAACCTGCATACTTCATTGAAGCCTACAATAATCAAGAAAGAAATAAAAAATTTATTAAAAAAGAAAAAGTAAAAAAGAATCAAGAACAATAATAATTAACAAAAACCAAACTCCCCTTTTCTTGAAAGAAGCTCCACAAGGCTTGTATGAACAACAACAAATGGCTTTTTACCATTAATAGCTAAAGTATATGCATTAGGCACTGGACTTCGTCTCACATAAAAATCAAGAGCTTCAATTTCTAGTGCTTCTACTACTACCTGTACCATTAATCATTAATTGATGAAGTTTTAAAAGCTAAAAAAACATAAACAATTTTGACCTATTAATAATATTATTTCTAATTTCTTCTATAGTCTCATGCATCTGCAAGACAAGTCCTTTTAATTTATATATTATCCAAAAAAGTGGCAGTTTATAAGATATAGAGAGATCCTTACGAAGAACTATCACTCTTTAGAAGTTACCAAACATTTAAAACACCTAATATAACCCAATACAAAAGAGGCTCTTATAATCTTTTTTAGAAAACTGTAACTAAAACATGACCAAGAACCAACTAAATTAAAAATATTACCTTCTCTTGGGCATTTCGACAAACACTTTATGTGCGCTTTCTTTGAGCATGTTAAGAGCTTCTAGAATCAAATTTTTAGAGTCCTTCCCATGAAATCCTCCCCTAGCAACCTCTATAACTCGATCGAAATACACCCATGTTGAAAAATAATTGATATAACATAAAATCATTTAAGAAGAAGAAATTTAGTAAATATTAAGCTTGAAAAGCTCCAACAACCAAATCAAATCAAACCATTTAGAAAACAATGAGCAAACGTGTGTGTTGAAGGACATAGAGATAGAGATCGTTAATCTTGGGGGATGATTTTTAGAGATAAGGGAAGCCATACCGTGAGAATGTGGGAATCCGCAAAACGAAATGAAGAGATTGTGCAAGAACCAACAATTGCATAATGGTGTTTGATGTGGTTCTCAAAAAGCATTATCTAACTGATGTTGGTCACAATGTTGGTGTATGATGGTACTCTGCCTGCAAAAACTGAATCCAAAGAGAACAGTGGAAGAAGATGAGAATCGAGCTATATGTAAATACCCCCAAATCAATTACGTGTAATGTCGAATCTTAAAGAAGCAAGATCGTGAAGGGTAAATTGGTTTGCATATATTTATAGGAAAAAAGACATGAACATCATCACAGTGAAAGGAAAATTGAACAAACTACATTAGTGGGTGTCGTCCTTCTGTTTGGTCGATTCCTAGTCATCGTTGATCACAGAGATTACAATCAACCATTCATTTCCCATTGAATCTCTAAGGATGATCATCCTATAAATAGCTTCACAAGGGTACAGAGCTCCGATTCAATCAAATTAACGATTCAATCTACTATCATAGTTCCGAAATTATAATTCAAATGTAAAAAAAAAAAAAAAAACCCTTAGAAAATTTGTGAAAACATGAATTGAAACATAGCTTGGATAGATTTCCTTTGAACGGAAAAACGTTTTTAATTTATCTGTGGTCCATATTATCGTAGGCTTAAGCAATTGAAGCAAATGTTGAAACAACTTAAGCAATTAGAATGAAATCGAACTCTTATATAGAGAACCACCGACAAAGGAAGTTACATAACTGTGGAAGAGAACCGTGCTTTGTGGAAGAAGAAAGAGGAACGTGGGTAGAAGGAACTTAAAATGATTGAACCTCCGATTAACCGAAATTCTCGAGTTATTACGACTGAGATTGAAAGAAGAGAGAGTTTTAACGGCCGGGACGAAGGAGATGGTTTTTCCGCTCACCGATCATCAATATAATTTGATACCTTTATTATTGGGATTGCTGTTCAAATTCAAACTAAAAAAAAAGATAATCTTAAATCGGACGAAGAAGACGAAATGCAGGAGGTTTATAATAGATAAGGGTAACTTCGGAAATTCACTTCGATACGTAGTGCTGATAAAATGACACGTAGGATAAATTGTACTCTTTTATTAGGATATATATATATATATATATATATATATATATATATATATATATATATATATATATATATATATATATATATATAAAGTTAGGTTCATGTGAGACGACCTAATTTTGTGAGACTGTAAGACACATTTTTTTATTTATTTTATTTTATTTTTATTTTTTTTAGTTAATTCAGATTCCGAAAATAATATTTAAAAAAAGAATTTTTGGATTTTTGGATTTATTTTGCATTTTAAAATTATTTTTTAGAATATGTACAGTGTAATATTATTCTATTAGAATGTTTCATGTATTTAAAAAAAAAACGAGATTTTTATTTTTTATTTTTTTAGTTAATTCAAGTTCCAAAAATAATATTTAAAAAAAGAATATTTAGATTTTTCTATTTATTTTGCATTTTAAAATTATTTTTTAGAATATGTACAGTGTAATATTTATTAGAATATTTCACGTATTGTAAAAAAAAAAACGAGATTTTTTTTAGTTAATTCAAGTTCCGAAAATAATATTTAAAAAAAAATAATTTTTGGATTTTTTCCATTTATTTTGCATTTTAAAATTATTTTTAGATTTGGTTCACGGTCTCATAAAATTAAAATAATGTCAAAAGAACCTGAACATATATATATATATATATATATATATATATATATATATATATATATATATATATATAGGTTCAGGTTCATTTGAGCCCATTCTAATTTTGTGAGACCGTGAGACCAAATCTAAAAATAATTTTAAAATGCAAAATAAATGGAAAAATCCAAAAATTGTTTTTTTAAATATTATTTCCGGAACTTGAATTAACTAAAAAAATAAAAAAAAATTTAAAAAATTGAAAAAAAAAATCCCGTTTTTTTAAAGTACGTGCAATATTCTAAATAGAATTCTACATTGACATATTCTAAAAAATAAATTTAAAATGCAAAATAAATGGAAAAATCTAAAAATTCTTCTTTTTAAATATTATTTTCGGAACTTGAATTAACTAAAAAAATAAAAAAAAAATAAAAAAAAAATCCTATTTTTTTTTGAAAAATACGTGAAATATTCTAAATAGAATATTACACTGTACATATTCTAAAAATAATTTTAAAATGCAAAATAAATGAAAAAATGAAAAAATTCTTTTTTTAAATATTATTTTCGGAACTTGAATTAACTAAAAAAAATTAAAAAAAATTTATATAAAAAAATAAAAAATGCGTCTCACGGTCTTACAAAATTAGGCCGTCTCACATGAACTTAACTATATATATATATATATATATATATATATATATATATATATATATATATATATATAAAGTTTATTATGTTAAAGAAAACATGAGTTGAATTGGTTTGCCTATTTGAAAGTTTATAATTAATTAACCATTTAGTGTGATTATAAAGTACTATCATTATAATAATGATAATTTTATATTTATTAAAACACATTAAAAGTTTAGTGCATTTAGATATACTTACTTACAATGATTCGATCACTTTAACTTTTTCTTTATTGATTAATTATATTAAAACCATAGGAACCTCGTATTTCTTTTGGTTTAACCCCCAAAAAAATTATTTTACAATTTAACCATAAAAACTTTATAACCATTACAAAATACACTCCAACCGGAGTAACATTCTTTTATAAAACAATTATTTCGATAATAACATAACATTTGTAGATTATTTAGGCTATTTTTCTTATTTACCTTATTATTTTATGGCAAAAGTATCTATATTCATTCACAAATGAAGTAAAATTACCATTTTTCACTAAATAAACAGGTACCATAATAATGGTAGAAACAACTCACCTTTAAATTCCAATGATATTTCCCAACAACTATTTTGATTTTTGAAGCACATAATTTTGACATTTCATTAAAGTTATTTTTAACCTTTCACCTGTAAAATCTCCAAAACAAGATCACACATGAAAAAGGTCGAAAGATTGGCATCAAATCGCAACTGGAATTTTTAACAATCCTCATCGCACTGTTCATCCAACATAAAATTACCCCTTTAATTGCACAATCACGTTCGTTGTCATCGTCATCGTCATAATTATCATTATTTTATTATTATTAAATTTTCTTTTAGTACTAAAATAATATGACCTTCAAGCGATCTGAACCTATAGTCCAAGAACCCAAGGTACTCCATTGTTTGGCCTTCCCAGATTTAGCTAAGTATCTGCCTCCTTCCCCAACAGAAAAGGACAACCCTATGACTGCCTTCATCAAGCTCGATGATTCTCCGATGTTCCAAAAGCAGGTGCTTTGTGTTTTTTTGAGTTTTTTTCTTTTTATTATTCAACTTGAACTTTGGGGGGTTTTGCTTCCATCTTAATCTACCTGCACGCATGATTATATATATATGTAGTTGGTTTTCTATTTTCCATAGATATGGAACCACATGTGGTGCTTCCTTATGAAATGACAATTGTTTGCTGAGTTCAATTTCTTCGATGATACTAGTGATCTAGGGAAAACCTAAATTGAACGCTATCTGAAGAGTAGTTCGTTTTGGGAATTGCGTATAGATACCTCGTTTGGTTGAAGTAATAATCAAATGTACATTAATAAAAACTCCCAAATCTGGAATGATCTGAAATTGCTTCAACTTTCTGTAAACAGGTGCGTTATCTTGAACAGACAACAGATGAGCTCAAGCTTCGTTGTCAAAAACTACACAAAGGGAGCAAAAAGTATATGTAAGTGACACAGTTCAATTCTCATCAATCTGATTCTTCTTCTGGACATGATCGACTGATATTGATGTTGATGGGGCAAAACCTACATTTTTCTGCTGTCCTAGTGTCATTCTCTCACTTATCTCATTCTTCACAGGGATGGTCTTGGGGAAGCATGCAATATGGACCTTCTATTTGCAGACTCAGTGGAGGCTTTTGGTGGTGGACAAGATGACCCTGTCAGTGTATCGATTGGAGGTTAGTTTAATGGTAACTCATCTTGCTTAATCTGTTAATCATATCTTGTTTTTGTTTCTGAAAAGAACTTTTATATATATGTGTGTGATTTATCAAATTACTCCTTTTTTGGTTTTTATTTGGTAAGGTCCAATAATGACTAAATTCGTTAGTGCTTTTCGTGAGATTGAAACGTTTAAAGAGCTTCTTCGTTCCCAAGTAAGTCAACAAATTGCATTTAAAGCTCATGGTAATTTATGGCGAATTAAACTTCTCTATGATAATTACTTGTTCTTTCTATGTAAGATTAACTTTAAACTTTAAACTCTTGAATCTAAGAAACAACATTGTGTTTATTTGCAGGTTGAACATTTACTCGTTGATCGATTGGCACAGTTTCTGTCTGAGGATCTGCAAGATACCAAGGTTAAGCACTTCTCCAGTTATGTCTTGCCACATGTCTTTGTACTTTCAAGAATCTCTAAACCCTAAATGCCTTTCAACAAATTAATGCCATTCTTGTTATATCTATTATTATACTTTTTTTTTTTAATTATCTTGATAATAGTCAAACTATTCCATCTTATTTTGCTCAGGACTCACGTAAACGATTTGACAAAGCTGCACATTCATATGATCAGGTATATGGATATGCTTACATATCTTTATTTTTATCCACAAAGTTATAAAGTTAATAGTCAAATAAGGATATTACATACTAGTGTGATTGTAGAAAGATACATCTGTTGATATAATTCCTTTATTTAGTTCACATTTGTAGTTACTTTTTAAAATATTGGAAGTATCCATAAAGTTTAAAACATATTGATTTTGTATTATGACTACAGGCTCGTGAAAAGGTTGCATCTTTGAAAAAGAGTACACGGGATGAAGTTGTTGCTGAATTGGAGGAGGTATTTATTTTATAACCAATTGAGGTTCTCAACTGAGTTGACTCATCAGACATTATGCTCATCATATTAATTTCCTTAATCATGAATTATTGCTTGAGTTGAATGGAATTTTCTAAAAACATAACATACAATATGAGTAAATAGAAGCACAAAAGTATTATTAATCATGAGAATATTTTTTTATTCATAAACCAAAATTCACTTATGACTTGCTGTATATATAAAGTATTATTAAATTTTACTTATTTTTGCAGGATCTACAGAACTCAAAATCAACATTTGAGAGGAGCAGATTCAATCTAGTATGTGTAATAAATATGTAGTGCGTGTTATATTTCCTCTATTGATTATTATTCATTTTTGAGGTTTAAGATTTTCTCCATGGTGTTTTTTAAGGAGTGCAGGTAAATTCTCTCACAAACATAGAAGCAAAAAAGAAATACACATTTTTGGAATCTCTTAGTGCAATAATGGATGCTCATTTGAGATATTTTAAGCTGGTGTGTTACTTTTGAACATCAAATTTATTTTGCATGTGATATGCTGTCTTTAGACTAACCACAATGTTTGACTTTTTAGGGGTATGAACTATTGAGTCAAATGGAGCCTTTCATTCATCAGGTTATTCTTTCACCATTTCCCTTTAGTAAATTATGACATATATTTTTCGTTTTTTATATCTTTTTCCCATTAAGTAAAAAAGAAACAGCTCCTTATTTCCATTAATAATAATGGAATAACAGATAATTATCTTTTTATCGAATAATGTGGTCCCCACTTTATTTCAGGTGTTGACATATGCCCAACAATCTAAGGAACAAGCAAGTATTGAACAAGATAGACTTGCAAAAAGAATTCAAGAATTTAGGACACAAGCAGAAACAAAGGTCCCACTGCCTATTAATGTGGGACCCACTACAACCACAACTGGTGTTACTGTAAATGGTGTTGGAATGAGTTCTGATAAAAATATAGACGCCATAATGCAGTCCACAACAAAAGGAACAGTAAGTACATTTTATAAATAATAAAAAAAATATCCCGTTTTACTATTGATGGATAATAACAAAGTTATAATATTTATTTTAGGTCCAGACAATCAAACAAGGGTATCTTTTAAAAAGGTCTTCAAGTTTAAGAGCGGATTGGAAGAGACGATTTTTTGTACTTGATAGCCGTGGGAACTTATATTATCATCGGATTCCACCTAACAAACCTATCGTGAGTTATATTTTTTGGTTATTTTTATATAAAAATTTATAAATTATATGATCTTTATGTTGTATCTTGTCTCATAGGCTTCACAATCATCAAATTCAATTGCGTCTACTGAACAACAAAGCCGTGTATTTGGGAGGTTTAGATCAAGGCATACAAGGGCAGCATCACATGATGATGAAAATTTGAGTTGTCATACTGTTGATCTTCGCACTTCAATTATAAAACTTGATGCTGAAGATTCGGATTTACGTTTATGTTTCAGAATAATTTCTCCATTGAAAGCTTACACACTGCAGGTGAGACTAAATGACCGTTTTACCCTTGCGTTCCAAGTTTCACAATACACTTTAATTTGACTTTATTCATCAATTTTAATGTGAGAGGAAAAAAGAATACAGACAAATAGACAAATAGGTAAAGGGTTAATGTCTGAATACATGAAGCCAGGTTCTTTGGCTTAATGTAAAATGCCCATTAAGTAAAAAAGAAATAGCCTTGATTTAAATCATGTAAGCATTAAGTGGAGAATTTGCAAAACTTTGATAAAATAATGATTTATGTGATTTGGGCAGGCTGAAAATGAAGCTGATAGGATTGACTGGATGAACAAGATCACAGGAGTAATCGCCTCTCTCTTGAACTCCCACCTGAATCAGGTTAAAACTATTTTAAATTTCATTAATAATTTACTTTTATTATTAATCTGTGGGGCTACGATTACAATCACACAGCATATGTATTCTTTATATTATTTATTGTGAATATCTATCTACAGACACATTTTGGAAGAAGTAATTTGGGCAATATCAGTGAAGCAGTTGATGACGATTTTACTGTGTTGAGTATTAATAACGAGGGGGGATCTACAGGTGATAACATGGACATGAATCCAGCAGATTCTGTCTCCAGTATTCTTCGAGAGATTCCTGGAAATGATCTGTGTGCAGAATGTGGTGCACTTGATCCTGATTGGGCGTCTCTTAATCTTGGCATATTAATGTGCATTGAATGCTCTGGTGTACACCGCAATCTTGGAGTTCACATATCAAAGGTATAAGTTGTCCGAAGGAGACTAAATGACCGTTTTACCCTTACATTCCAAAAAAAAAAAAAAAAAACAAATTTCACAATTTTCATTGAATTTAAAATAACTCATCAACCGGTGCAGGTGAGGTCAATCAATCTAGATGTAAAAGTTTGGGAACCTACAGTTATGGAACTGTTTAGAAATTTGGGGAATAAATACTGCAATTCTGTATGGGAGAAACTACCTCAAACCAATAAATTTTTTATTGAGGATGAAACAGATGCTGTTTTGGTTAGCAAACCTAGTCCTAAAGATGCAATTCAGCAAAGGGAGAAATATATCAATGCAAAGGTAAAATATAACAAATCAATGAAAGTCATACGTTGCATTTAACCCTAATAAACGTGAATCATGTTTGTTTTAATCCCACCAGTATGTGGAGAAGCTGTTTGTAGAAGCCAGCAATGGTAGTAACCCTAACCCTTCTTCAAACGCCACAAGAATATGGGAAGCAGTCAAGGGGAACAACATACAAGAGGTATATCGCTTGATTGCCACATCAAATTCAAATTCAAATATTGTGAATGCCACCACATACGATGACGTGGCGCCTTCCGATTTGATTCACGATCTTGATTCCACTAAAGACTCGGATCCAAAATTGTGTAAAAGAATAAAGGATTCTAGAAGGCCGGAAAGTTGTCTTCAAGGGAGCACGTTGTTGCATTTAGCATGTGGGTCCGGGTATCAGGTGATGGTTGAACTGTTGCTACAGTTTGGTGCTGATATAAACAGGCCTGACTACCATGGCAGGACGCCTCTTCATCATTGTATCTTTTCTGGAAATGACAAATTAGCCAAATATATGCTCAGAAGGTAATAAATATTTAAATGTTTAAATATCTGTTTTCTTTGCTTTTATGATTGTTGATACGTCTTTTGGTAACGTGTATCTGAATTTGGTTTCAGAGGGGCAATTCCGTCAATTAAAGATGGGGGTGGGCAGGGTGCCCTAGAGAGAGCCATGGAGATGGGAGCGATTACTGATGATGAGCTACTAATATTGCTTTCTGATGGGAAGTGAAGTGGAGACAGGAGATCCGAGAGGAGAGGGGGTATATAAGTCATTTTGACACACTGGCGAGTTGTTTCATAGAGGGAGGAAGTTTGATATCTTTATACGTTTTTGCTTTGGTCGTTTAGATTTGATCTGTATGCGTGTATGTTGTACACTTGTTTAAGGCGATGGTGTTTCTATTGTCATGTCATGTGGTGTGAGTGTCTGTGTGTGGAAATATGAGGGGACGTATTTATATTTTTAAAATTTTTAATGTAAACCACCTAAACGAAAGAGAAATGTGTCATCAGTTTTTTTTTTTTTTTCCTACCACATCCCTGCCATATGGGTTTTGCCACGCGCTATCCTCACAATTTTTTTTTTACAAATAAATTTTCTAAAACTAAAATTTTCATTATAACAAAATAAAATTTACATAACAAGAAATTAAACCATAACAACTAAAAGAATCAAAAACTTAAAACTTATGAACATAAATATTCATAACTAGTGTCATTTAAATGAAGTCTTCGTCTAAAAATTGAAATGCCAAATTATCAGCGGTTGTTGTGTTCAAATCATTATGGTTGTGAT
The DNA here is from genome assembly GCF_052625555.1 of Lactuca saligna. Lineage (NCBI taxonomy): Eukaryota > Viridiplantae > Streptophyta > Magnoliopsida > Asterales > Asteraceae > Lactuca > Lactuca saligna. The sequence goes on along the minus strand of NC_136419.1, from coordinate 31,879,764 downwards.
GGATTTCTACATCATTTATTATCATTCTTCTTGCCATGAACTCACCGCCATTGATTTCTAGTGGTTGTGTTAGGAATGATTTCATGCTTGTCAAAATCATATATCGCGTTTTCTTCGTCTTTTAAAATCTTATTATGTAATATGACTGACATAGTGACATATACATCACCTCCATCATCCTTTTTTTTAGAAAAAAAATTGTCGATTTTTTTTTTCAATATTTGCTAACGTTTTTTAAGAACTCCACACACGTTCTATATCTTTCCATGTTTTTTCTTGACTTTCTTAAATTTTTTTCCTCTTATGATCATCAGGACACAACAAAGTTTTAATAAATACCGACCTCTCATGATAGATATCGTCCACAAGATAGTACCCGAATATGTATTGCTATTCATGTACTTCAAATGAAGAATCGAGTGCAGTACCGTTACATACCCTATTGAATATTGGTGAGTTGTTCATAACATTGATGTCATTAAGCGAACTGGGACAACCAAAGAAGGCATGCCAAATTCAAAGATCATGTGAGGTTACTTCAAGTATGACCGTTGGATAACCTAGATTACCTCGTGTGTAGTGCCCATAATATGCGGTAGGACAATTTGCCCATTCCTAATGAAGGCAATTTAAGCTTCCTAACATTTAAGGACAGACATGTACATGTACGTGGTGCATTCCGCACTGAGGTGGCGACCATGATGGGGTCGTGCACACTGACATTCAGGGAGTTCCGAGCTTGCGGAGCTCCAAACTATCATGGGGCTCAGGACCCCATTGCTAGCAGAAGATGGTTGACTGATGTCGATAATGCTTTCCGCACGAGCCAATGTCCCGAGGGGGACAATGTTCGATTTGCTTCCTGTCTTCTGAAGGACAGAGCACATGACTGGTGGGAGGAAGTCGGGTATACCATTGGAGATGATGCAGCTCTAGATGCGATAATCTGGAGTGATTTTTTGGCTAGGTTTAGGGCCGAGTTTGCACCTGTGATTAAGGTGCAACAGCTTACCAGGGAGTTCCAGGATCTCCAGCAGATGACTGAGACGGTGACCGAGATCACCGTTATGTTCAGGGAGAGGACTGGAGGATATGATTGCTAGGACGAGAGAGAGAGAGAGAGAGAGAGAGAGAAAGAAAGAAAGAAAGAAAGAAGAAGAAGAGGAAACCCGAGGGTTCAGTCAGGGAGTGCGGGCAAGAAGCCTAAGGTATTAGACCACAGACCTAGGAGCCAGTAGGGCTGCAACCGTTGTGGAAAATGCGGCAAGTTGCACGAGGGGACGTGCAAGGCAGGGAGTTCAGACTACTTCAAGTGCGGACGAACTGGCCATGTGAGCAGAGATTGTATAGCTACTACCACCACCACGACATTATCAGATCTGATTTGCTTTCGGTGCAATCAGATGGGATAGGTGGCAACTAAGGAGGCAGCACCTGCTCCTGCTATGTTAAGGATTATAGACGGCCGTCCGAGTCTTTCAGTTGACAACTAAGGAGGCTCATGCAGCTCCCGATGTGGTGATGAGTATTTATCTTATCTTTATCTATTTAGTTATGTTGATTATTGCTTATGTTTACGTGTTTCATTACAAAATCGTTCCTTGTGAACGATATATCTGCTCTGATATTGTTTGATTCGGGGGCTACCCGATGTTTTGTATCGCTCACGCTCAACAAGTAATTCGTAGGGGCTCCATGGGAGCTAGATTTCCCACTAGATATAGAGATAACAGATGATAGGACCGTTCGGGCCGCAAGGGCTCATCGAGGATGTACACTGTAGTTGTTTGATGAGCAGTTTTCAGTGGATCTAGTCCCTATTTCCCTGCGAGGGAATACAGTTATAGTTGGTATGGACTGATTGAGCCCTAATGGGGGTAGTGATCAGCTACGAGCAACAACTAGTGAGAGTTCGGACTCCTAGTAGGGGAGGGTTAGCGATTCAGGGCGAGAGACTGTAGGGTAGATCGACTCTATGTTCAGCAGCGAGAGCGAGGCGCTACCTTCTGCAGGGTTGCGCATGATATGTCGCCTATGTAATGGATACCCGGGATAAGGGTAAGGCGACAGTTGATGCCGTACCGATCATGTGAGAGTATCCGAACGTATTCCCGGACGATTTGCCTGGGATACCTCCAGAGAGATAGGTTGCGTTCAGGATTGACCTAGTCCCTGGTGCAACTCTGATAGCCAAGACACCATATCGATGGCTCCTCCTGAGATACAGGAGTTGTCTACGCAGTGGGAGGAGCTGCTAGAAAAGGGATTTATCAAGCCAAGTAGTTCGCCACGGGGAGCCCCAATCCTGTTAGTGAAGAAGAAGGACAAGTCACATCGGATGTTCATAGACTACCAGGAGCTGAATAAGGTAACAATGAAGAACCGTTATCTCCTCCCGAGGATTGATGATTTGTTTGACCAGCTACAGGTTGCATCTTGGTTCTCCAAGATTGATCTGTGATCGGTTTATTACCAGATGCGAGTCAGAGATGAGGATGTGCAGAAGATAACTTTTAGGACTTGCTATGGTCACTATGAGTCTGTGGTGATGCCGTTTGGGCTCACCAATGCTCCAACCGCGTTCATGGACCTCATGAACTGCGCGTGCAGACCAGTGCTAGATCGGTCTGTAATAGTCTTCATTGACATCTTGGTTTACTCCAAGACTCAGGATCAACATGAGGAGCAACTTAGGGAGGTGCTAGAGACACTGAGGAGGGAGATACTTTTCGCAAAGTTCTCGACGTGTGAGTTTTGGTTGCATGAACCAGAAGGGTATTCTGGTCGATCCAGCCAAGATAGAGGTCGTAATGTAGTGGGAGGTTCCGAGGACTCCAACTGAGATTCAAAGTTTTCTTGGTCTAGCGGGTTATTACGGGAGATTCATACATTATTTATCCAAGATCGTTGTTCCTTTTGACTCGACTGACCAAGAAGTCGGTGACATTATGTTGGGGGCCTGAGCAGCAGGCAACCTTCGAGACTCTCAGACAATGGTTATGCGAGGCATCGATTCTGACTTTGCCGGAAGACGTCGACGACTTCGTGGTTTATTGTGACGCTTCGATCAGGGGCATGGGTTTGGTATTGATGCAGCGAGATCACATGATAGCTTATGCTTCGAGGCAGTTGAAGCCTTACGAGGCCAACTATCCGATACATGATTTAGAGCTGGGGGCTGTGGTTTTCGCCCTCAAGATTTGGCGACATTACCTCTATGGGGTTGTTGTACCATTTACACGGACCACAAGAGTTTGAGGGCCTGATGGACGAGCGCCAGAAATGCGAGCGGGTCGTAGGCCAGGTGACCTCATTTGATTATAATAGTCGTGGGTTGTTGACCCTGCATAGGAGGGTCTGGGTTCTGTACTAGGGTGGAGTACGAAAGGTCCTGATGGATGAGGCCACAAGTCGAGGTTTTCCATCCATCTCGAGGCGACGAAGATGTATCGGGATCTTCACCCTGATTACTGGTGGCCCTGCATGAAGTGGGACGTAGCATGGTATGTAGAGTGGTGCTTGACCTACAGGAAGGTCAAGGCCGAGCACCAGATACCACACATAAATATGCAGCCGCTAGACATGCCCGTGTGGAAATGGGAAGATATCACTATGGACTTCATCACAAAGCTTCCCAGGACTGCACGTGGAGTAGATTTGATATGGGCCATCGTGGATTGGTTGACCAAGAGTGCTCACTTTATCCCGATCCAGGAGAGTATATCGGCTGAGAAGCTGGCCGAGATTTGCGTGAGTTAGATAGTGGCATGGCATGGGGTGTCTGCCTCGGTGGTGTCAGACCAGGATGTTCGTTTCAATTCCCAATTTTGGAAGCGGTTTCTCGACAAGATGGGTACTCGTCTCCATTTCAGCCCCGCTTTCCACCCTCAGACGGATGGACAAAGTGAGATGACAATTCACACTCTCGAGGACATGCTACGCGCATGTGTATGGGATTTCGGTGGCAATTGGGATACGTATCTTCCGATAGCGGGATTTTCGTATAACAAAAGCTACCACTCTAACATAGATCAACCTCCATTCGAGATGCTCTACGGAAGGAAGTGTAGGACCCCAATCTGTTGGGGCGAGGTCGGTCAGGGGGTCATGCGGAGTATAGAGGTAGTATTCATAACCACTAAAAGGATCCAACAAGTCCGGAGTAGACTCGAGACTGCTCATAGTCGGCAGAAAAGCTATATCGACAAGCGCCGTTCAGATTTAGAGTTTCAGGTGGGCGACATGGTTCTCCTGAAGGTGTCACGTTGGAACGTGTCATCGGGTTCAAGAAGTGGGGCAAGCTGGGCCCCAAGTACATCAGTCATTTCAGGGTTATAGCCCGGGTAGGCAATGTGACGTATCGATTGGATCTTCTAGCAGAGCTCAGCCAGATCCATAGCACTTTTCATGTTTCCTAGATGCGAAAGTGCTTAGTGGATGACTCCGCAGTTGTGCCTCTAGTGGACATACAGGTCGATGACAGCCTAAACTACATCGAGAGATCGGTAGATATTCTTGACAAGAAGGTGAAGGAGATGAGGAACGAGAGGGTTGAGCTTGTGAATGTGTAGTGGCAGCACCACAAGGGCTCAGAGTGGACTTGGGAGCCCGAGGAGGAGATGAGGGAGCACTACCCGTAGTTGTTTCCAGACACAATAGACTTCGAGGACGAAGTCTAAGACAAGTGGGGGAAAATTGTAACGCCTGATTCCTAGTACACATTTAATCATAAATTATTCACTTTTATAGAGAAACTCAATGAGTTGGGAGCCCCAAACTCATCGAGTAGGAAGCAGATTTAACGCGGGGTTTTAAGTCACCTACTCGATGAGTTGAGAGCCCGAATCGACGAGTAGGGCTGCTAGAGTGAAACCCTAATTTCAGGATTTTGCACCCCATTTAAGCATCCTAATCCCCACTTGTTGGCCTAATTTCCAGCCTCTAATTCCCAAACCCTTGTTTCAGAAACCCTAATGCATTTGTGAGCTTGTGAGCCATTTTGAGTGAACTTTGTGTGTTTTGAAGCTTGTGGAAGAAGAAGGAGCTTGAGGATTCAAGGAGAAGATAGTAGATCCAAAGACTTCCTTTCATCCTTAACATTTTCTGGTAATCAAGTCTCTAACTTGCTTAGTAGTTTCTTAGATCTCCTTATTTTCACTTTATTTGGTTTTTGGTCCAAGAAACTTGATCTTTGGGATATGGATGTCCCAATTGAGTATACCTTTAGATTTGGGATTATAAAGGGCTTTCATGGCATAAAGGTGCAAACTTTATGGCCATTGAAGCCCTATGCTAGACATAGGATGTCACTTTGGCTTTTTAAGCTCCAAAAGGCCTTGCATGGAGTTAAATGTGGAAGCTTTACGTGTCCATGTAATGTTTAGGGTCTAGATCTCAGTTTGTAGGCTTTAGTTTAGAGTATGGATGGCTTGTGGACCAAGATCTAAGTGCTAAGGAGTTATAGTTTGAGCTAAACACGTTAAGGAATGGTATTAATGGGTAAAGTTGGAAACTTTACCCTTAAAAGGATATTTTTAGGGATACGAGGAGTATGAAGCTTAGATCTGAAGAGTTGGGGCTTAATCTTTTAAGATGGCCCAAACAGACTGAGGAACTCGGCGAGTCTAGAGAGGGACTCGACGAGTTGAGTCGATTTGTCCCGATTATGTACAAGGTAGAACTCGACGAGTTGGCTCGTGCTATCATGACTATGAGTATCAAGTGAAATCGGTGAGTCAGGGGAAAACTTGACGCGTTGAGTCAACTCGGATTGTTGACTTTGACTTTGACTAAGCGTTGACTTTGACTTGGACATTGACTTTGACCAAGGTTGACCCATGAAGGGGTCTTGAAGTAAGGAATGGTATCTAAGGGTTGTTTTGTATAGGGCGTGAGTAGAGACGGTTGCAGGAGCATAGACGTTCAACTACTTCACTCGACATTTGAGGTGAGTTTTCCTCCAGTAGGAATGGGTGGAAGGCACTAATGCCGGGCCTTTTATGTATGATAGCGTATGCCGGACTTAGGTCCGATTCTGGGGTTAGCCCGTTGTAGGTTATATGTTTCCGGAATTCGGTCCGATGCCCGGGAAAGCCCGATGAATGTTTGTATGCTTGATGTCTTCGTGATTCTTGCATGTGTTTGTTTATGTGTTCCGGACTTTAGTTCGATATCGAGGCAAGCCCGATGAATGTTTAGCTTATATGTTATGTGTATATGTTTCGGGCTTCGGTCCGATGCCGGGGCAAGTCCGATGAATGTTTATATGTTTATGTTATATGCTTGTTGATATGTTATATGTATACCAGATTTCGGTCAGATGTCAGGGGGGGGGGGGGGGGGATGTCGGGCAGGGCCAGATGTAGCGCGCATGGCCCAATGTATGTTATTATGTGATTATGTGTATGATATGTGGTAGTTTGGGGAGACTCGCTAAGCTTCGTGGTTATGTTTTTAAGTTTTGGTTTCAGGTACTTCTGCTAGTAAGGGGAAGAGCTCGGGATGACTGGATCGCACATACCACAAAGTTTAGTCTGGGATGATTTACTCTGATATTTGGATATATGATTTTGATACAGTGATTGATACGATGTTTTGAGATATTTTCACTTATGTTTTTATGAGATGATTTGGATTACTATGGTTTTATTTATAAATTAAAATGCAAAATTTGAACCGTATTTTTGGGATGTTTCACCATAATAAAATATCAATGGAATTACATTGCTATTTATTGCATTCAACCCTTATAACATCTCTATCAACTTTTTACTAAGACAACCTTGTTTGTCTATTGATACTTCGCTTGCAGTCGATTCTCTTCTACATTGCCGATGAAACATTTTTGTTTCAAAATACAACTAAATGCAAGAAATAACAACATACTTCCATTTGTTTTTGTATTATAGCATCACCCCACTTTCATTTTTTATTACAACATTGTACTTTCAAAAAGTTTCTTGTCAAGACATTGTACTATGAAAGATCCACCCCTTTATAGCATTATACTCTCAGTTTCTTTACTTATACTTAGAGAACCCGCTTTGTCTTTTGTTGACATTGCTCTAGTAGGAAGAAATGAAATTCATATGATATAACTAACAAATCAATGAAAGTGCATTGTGATTTCTTACATTTAGAACCCTAACAGGTTAAAACTCATAAATCGTTAATCATGTTTCATGTTTTTTGGTTTGTTTTTAATCGAGTATGTGGAGAAGTTGGTAGTAGAAACCACCAATGGTAACCCATCAAATGCCACAAGAATGTGGGAAACAGTTAAGGGCAACAACATACAAGAGGTATATCGCATGATTGCTACATCAAATTCAAATTCAAATATTTTGAAATACGATCACATACAATGACGTGGAGTCTTTCGATTTGATTCACGATCTTGATTCCACTAAAGATAAAAGATTCGAATCCAAAATCTTGTAAAAGAATAAAGGATTCTAGAAAGCCGAAAAGTTGTCTTCAAGGGTGCACGCTGTTGCATGTAGCATGTGAATCCTAGTATCAAGTGATGGTTGAACTGTTGCTATAGTTTGGTATCAAATGTGAGTTTACATATCACAAAGGTAGGTCACTTAAGTTACCTCTCTCTCTCTCTCTTTTTATATATATATATATATATATATATATATATATATATATATATATATATATATATATATATATATATATATATATATATATATATATATATATATATATATATATATATATATACCTATCTTAATTATTTTTAATGAACTACTTTAATGTTATGGCAAAAAAGCATACATATAAGTAAAGATTTTTAAAGTTCATATTTTATATTTCAATAGTCCGAATAACTAATCTATTAAGGGTAGAGGTGCATAAATGTTGGTTTTAATTGAAACATGTATTTTGAAAAACGGTAATGTTCTTAACCAAATTTTTTGATATCAATTTCGGTTTTGAAACATATTAATAATGATACAAATGTGAAAATATATCAATATATAATACCTCGTCGGATACAATTGTAAGAACTTTAAATCTTTTTTTGCTTATACGACCTTACCTAGACCTGCAACTAATACTTTTTTTTTTATTTCAGTTTATTTTCTATCGATCTCATTTAAATAATGAACTATGTGGTTTTACGTTACAGATTTACCACTGTTGGTACTGATATAAAAAAAACCTGACTACCATGGTAGGGCACCTCTTCACCATTGTATCTTTTCTACAAATTAGCCAAATATATGCTCGAAGGTAAGAATTATTTATACATCTAGACAGTTTTTTTTTTTTTTTTTTTTTTTTTTAATTTTTTAATTTTAATTTTATTTTTTTTAATTTTTATTTTTTATAATGATAATTGATACCTGGTTTGGTAACGTGTATCTGAATCTGGTTACATACAGAGGGCAATTCCGTCAAGTAAAGACGGGGTGGGAAGGGTGCCCTAGAAAGAGTCATGGAGAGATATGATGGGAGCGATTACTGATGATGAGCTATTGATATTGCTTTCAGACGGGAACTGAAGCGAGGGGGTATATAAGTCATTTTGACACTGGTGCGTCACTTGATTTTGTTTCATAGAGGATGTTTGATATCTTTGTACGTTTAGATTTGGTTTGTATGGAAAGAGATTGATGCGTGTGTGTTGTACACATGTTTATGCTGATGGTGTTTCTACTGTCACGTTGTTTGTGTGTGTGTGTGTTGAAATACAGCTAAGAGAAACTTGTCATAAATATTGTATACCATAATAATAAACGTCAAATGGCTGATCCACGAAGCTTCTAGATTTTCTTTTCTTTCAGCAACTCAAAACCTCGGCCACAATAATTGAAAAGATCAGATCCCTCACGGAACTCTTTTAGATTTGTTTATAATAAATAAATTACGTCTAATATGAGTGTTACTTCATTTTTATTTTAAAAGATATTTTTAAATGTAGTATGCATATATGATGAGTTAATTTTATAAGTTTATAATTAGATAGATGATTCTATTATCTAAAAGTCTTTAGGTTTTTAATTTGACAAATGGATTTATAATTAAGTTATTATTTCTAGGATATAACTTTAAACATTGGATATGATGTGCTATCGAATGAAACCAATGAGTCAGTGATATTAAGATTTAAGAGTATTTTCAGCCGGAGACTTTTTTGAGAGGTTAATACTTCATAGAATGTTTTTTTTTTCTTTGTTATTATTATTTTATAATCGGATAGTTTGTTTTTTAGACAATATTATCAATCATTTAAGTATTATTAAATGTTTCCTTTGCTTTTTTTTTTTTTTTTTTTTTTTTTTTTCAGCTTTCAGGTGGTTTGTAGTTTTGTACAACCAGCAATATTTCATTTAATATATTAATATAATCAACCTTCACATCTAATTATTTTGGTTAATGAATTAATTTTATTTTTTTCAATATAAAATATTTAATCTATAATAGTCATGGTATTCTTATTCATTTATTATTTTTAATTATATATCTAACAATTTTATTATCTTTTTGTATTTAAAAAAATCCGATATCATTATATTTTTAATTTTTTGTATTGTGTTGTATTTTTTAAATATCGTGTTCGCTTATGTTAAACTAGATGAAAGCGTTAATATAACATTTTATGGCAATACGTTTTTTTATATAAAATTAGTGAAAATCTGTAAAAAAAACAAAACTACTCTAATAATTTTTGTTATATTACAAAAAACTGTCACCAGAAAGTTATTGTTTGTGATGACGACTGTTTTCTATAAAAGGAGCTACCAACCACAAATCCACAATAGCCTCATAACCAGTCGAGATTACGTTACACACTTCTCTCAGCGTTTCCCTTCCAAGCAAGCAATTCCGTTGCTGTTAATTGTTATCACAAGAAAATTATGGCAGTTGCGAGTGCACCTTCGGCTCTAACAACGATTCTTCATCACTCACAAACTCCCAAATCTCTTACCCTATCGTTTACAACTAGGGCATCCATATCTTCTGTTTCAGTTTCAAATTCAAATGGATCTATCAAGGCTAGGTTTGGATCTTCAAGAGGAGGAGCTGGTGTGTTGGAACGACCTTCTTTCGATCAATCTCAGTTCGACCCTGCTACCCAAGTTCAAGAAGGTTCCATTTCTTTCTGTTCGGTTAATTATGTTTTTGGCGAAATTAGCGTTTATGAACTGCAATATTGACCTAAATTTGTGGAATAGCTTAACTGTGTTAGTTTTTGCCCAAAATGTTACATTCTTAATCCATATTTCTGTTTTAAACGATAAGATGTATAATCAGTGGTGATGATTGAACGCTGCCTTAGGTATATATCTAGTTGTCGTCAAAAGTTCATATCTCCGACTTAGACATGAAATTCTGTTAATTTGCTAAAGCGAACCATAAGATGATGCCACATGGACGAAACTTATAACTCAAATTGATGCTGATAAACTTGTATCCTATTCAAATGGAGATTGCTGATGATTGTTTTGATCATCATGTAGGTGGAGATATTGGAAGCGTAAAACACAAGAAAAACACTGGTAGTGGTGACAGTTACAGAGTGCTCTTGATTGATGATGCACGTCATACTGAGAATCTAGGTAATTATTATACATGATTTTGAGCATAAATTTTCATATCAGAGATTCCATTCCATGGTGTGTTTAATCGATAGAACTGAACGTGTTTGATGGATTTTGCTATTCATGCAGTGGCAAAAGCATTGCCTCAGGCTGTTCCAGGTGTAACACCTGATGATGCAAGAAAACACTTCCATGTATCACGGGAAACTGGTCTCGCTGTTGTTCTAGTTACAGTCAAGGTGTGTTTACTGTTTTCACTTCTCTTTCATTATATATAAAGGGTAAAACGGTAATATTCCTCTCACATTAAAATTGATTTTTTTCTCGGCTGTAAGGATAAACTCGATGTTTTCAGTCTAGAAAAAAAAAACAAAACAGATTAAGTGTTTTAAATGACTCAAATCTATCGAAAGTTGAATTATTAAATATTTTGTGTTGTGAACAGGAGCATGCGGAGTTCTATGCCCAGATGATGATGCGTAAAGGACTTCGATCAACAATTGAGCCAGATTCGACTACTGTATGATTCGGGTCTAACATATTCCTATATATATGTTATATACAACTCTACCTTTTTAAAGGTTTAGACTCAAGCTGTGTGTGAACTTAATGAAGCAGTTCTCAGAAACCAATTTTGATAGTAGAAGAATGAGTATAGTATAGACATCGACAAACAGTAAAGTAGATGTGTAAACTTGTTTGTATTATTCTTGATGATGAGCATGGGAGTGAGTATGTGTCCCACCTTTTTGGATGTGAATTACGGTGTATTTTCTGTTGAGCGCTAAAGCTAGAAATATTATGTTTTATTAGCTTTCATGTTGGAGTAATATAATCTATATGATCTTGAGATTCACAACTTAAAACAAACAAACAAATAAGAAAGTATGAATAAGTTCTACAACTCCAATAACATAGTAATTATGAACCAACCATGGAGTTAGAGCATCTACGAGGTTTTTTGAGAGGTCAAATATTAATAATAATCTCAAAAAGTGTTTTATTTTAGCTCATCGAGCTAATTGCTTTTCGGGTCAACGATACGAATACCATTTTTATTCTAGTAAATGTTTTTTTAGAGTTTCATGTTTTGTGGGGTACCCAAAAGAAACGATATGATAATATTTATGCAACCCTATCGAGAATAAAGTGATTGTTGTTAGGGAGATGAGTTTATAGAGAAGAATCTCTTCGTACAAGAAGCCGTGGGAGCAATGTGGATCTTGAAAAAGTTCAAAAACCATAACATATGTGATATGACACCTTCTGCAAGCACTAGAGAACATAATCATGAGCCCAAGCAAATAGCTGTGGAGGCACTACAAGAAACACCCAAGATCTAAAGATTTCTCGTTATTGACAAAGAACTAGGGGATCACTATGAGGCCACTAACTACCAAGGTGTTATTATATTTCGTAAATCTGATAAATGTCTACAAGTCATACATGCAAAAAATGCAATCCATAAAGGAAAACCAAGTATGGAACTTTAAATAAAGGTCACCTGGTGGATGTAAGTATTAATTCATAATTCCCGTACCTCGTATTTGCATTAGCATTACCAAAGGAGAATATATACCAGAGTATTATGGGCCAAATATACAATGGGTCATACAATAACTAAATACAACATAATACATAATACAATGTGGTCTACTAATATCCTCTTGCAGTTTGATCGGTAGGTAATTCCGAACGTTCAAATTGGATTTGAAATTGTTAAAGAGCTGCGTCGGAAGACAATTGGTAAAGATGCGGCATACTGAGCGGAAGACGGTACATGAAAAACACGAATAGTACCACGTGCAACCAGATCACAAACAGAATGTATATCAATCTCAATGTGCTTCATGCGCTGGTGCTAAACTGGGTTCGATGTCATGCAGACGGAACTATATTATCACAATAAATGATCGTAGCTTTGGAGGGTGGACACCGAAGCTCACGAAGAAAATTACGAACCCAACTAGGGGATCACTATGCCTTGCAGCTTAGACGATCATGATATCAAATTATCTCCAAGAAAAACATGGTAACCAGAAGTGGATCGGCAAGAGATAGGGCATCCCCCCGGTCAGTATCAGAGTAAGCGCAAAGATCAGACGTAGGAGTAACGTGAAGCTGTAAGCCATGGTCAAGTGTTCCACGAATGTATCGCAAGATGCGCTTAAACGCATGTAGGTGTGGTTCCATGGGTCATGCATAAAGAGACAAATCTGCTGCACCGCAAAGGCGATGTCCGGTCTAGTGAAAGTGAGGTACTGAAGAGCATCGACAAGGTTGCGATATAGAGATGGATCCGCCACAGGTGGTCCATTGACACCCAACTCATGAGTGGTCTCGGCAGGATTACGAGATGGATTGCACTGAAGCATATTGGCCCGCTGAAGAATCTACGTTGCATATTTTCTCTGAGAGAGAAAGAGGCCGTGAGACGAGCGGGTGACAGATATCCCCAAAAAGTAATTAAGAGCCCCAAGATCAGTCATAGAAAACTCGGTGTTGAGTTGAGCAATAATGGAGTTAATGAGAGTTGGAGAAGAAGCAGTCAGAACAATGTCATCATCATATAGAAGGAGATATGCAATATTCGGGCCTTGATGATATGTAAAAAGTGAGGAATCAGTAAGGCTATGTTGAAAACCCATGTGAAGATCATATTGTTGGGTTTTGTATACTACAACATCCTATGGTGCACATACAACCCTAAAAGCTTTGGATCTATGTTTTCTCTAATTATACATGTAATATTGTTTCCAAAGCTTGAAGCCTACAACTAGCATACAATTGATATAAACAACATAGAATTGAGTTATAGAGTTACCTCTTTGTTGTAGCTTGTAGTTTTGGCCTTTAAGACTTAGTGCCTCAAATGTTGCACCTCAAAAGGTTCACAACACACCTTGGACAAATGAAGACTTTTGAGAGAGTTTCTTGCACTTAAAATCGGTTATGGGAACTCCAAGAACACTAGAGTGCCGATTTGGTGATTTAGGGACTCCTTTTATAATGTGGCAAAACTAGGGTTACAACCATGCAAACCCTAATGCTGGATGACCTTTCATATTACTTAGGCTCAATGGGTTAAACCTCCATGGACTATCCATGGACTATCATACTGGTTTCGCCCATCCTAAATAATCATTGGCCCACACTATAAGAATCATTGATTTACTTAATCAGTCACTGTATATTTAATTAGGCTCTTTTGATCACTAAATTAATTCCAAATTAACTCTTGATTAATACGAATTAAATCATATGATTTCATATTAATATATTAGAACTTATAATATATTAATAAATCATAAATAACCTCTTCTCAAAAGTCCATCCTATCAAATTGTCGTGGTGATATGCAACCCGAAATGGACTATGCTACTCTCGGGTCAAGTACATACCAATTATAGTTATGGGCTTAGACACCTAATCCAACAGTCTCCCACTTGGATAAGTCTAATAACTATTATTGCAAGTACGACTCCATAACCCGACTAGCAATCATAACTCTTAAAATCCGTTGTCGAACTCTGACCTAGTTAGTGACACGTTCATTAGATAAGGGATCATATATTCCTCCATTCTACAAGATATCATATGGACTGAGGCATGGATTATAATCATTCTCTCTATCCAACTGTTGTTTCCCGATTTCCGATTTATGATGACTGACTAATTGAACAAATCAAATCAGTCCAGGCTTGGCGAAGCGCTTAGGGTGTCATCACTAAATCATCGAGGGGCCCACATATATCGCTTTTATCCCTATAAGGATAAAAGGAATGGATAAACTTTGACTCAAATGCTTTCTTGTACTTACTTATCAAATCACACACAACAATATGTTTTATAACACCAAGTTACTGGTGCGTTTACATATTATCAATGTGCAACTGACTTGTAAATTACAACTCACATGTCTTGGTTTCAAGAATATAAGATATTGTCGTCTCACAATAACTCGTGATAAAATCCATGAAGTGATTCAGATGAGCGTGGTTTAATCCAATACTCAAATCTTATAGGAGTACTCATGAACAATGCATAAAACTTGTGCTATGCGTAAATGCCTTTAGACAAATCTACAGACCCATTCATGACAGTCTTGCCTCAATACCTACTTCCAAAGTATGATCGACTGTGGACAGTTTGGATAACCTAGTTATTCGGGAAGTCAAAACATGCAAAGTTAAACACAAGAATAATCGGATCCAGTATGGTCTCTAAACTTATGAATATAAATAAAACACCTTTTATTTAATCACCATATTGATTACACATTATTTATGTATAATGTTTTGATTAATCAACTTAATACTTGAATTAAAACAATAGTTATCCCATGCTCCAAGTATGCACACTATGTATGCCTATGGTCCTTTCTTTGTGAAATAGTCAATAAGTATGAATTCCTCTCCCTTAATTATAGCAAAACAACTTTTCAAATCTTGCAACTTTGCGAATTGAAACTTTTGTTTTCTATAATTAACATTGCTAACTCGCAACTATTAACGCAATAATTGTGCTCTCATTAGCATAATAATTACATTCTTATTAGCATAACACTTATGCTCCTATTAGCTTTGATATGTACCCATAAATCAGCTGGACTTCTAGAAATTAATACTTATTGACTTTCTTACCAAAGTTCAGATTTCTGATATAAGGTGCTTTGATAAGACTTTATCTAGACTTCTCAAACTCATATACCTTTCCTTAGATAGCTCACATGTGTGTCTAAACAATTTTAGAACTTACAAGAATAAGTCTCAAATGTTTAGACCTTTTTCCATTTCTCACAATTCGAAGTATGAAGAGGGATGCCGTAATCATAATCGTATTTGAGAATGCAAATAACACAATTGTTATCTCCTTAAAATCTACTTAGTGAAAGCGTTTTGCTCACTTAGATTTTATGGTGTATGTGTTCCTTAATTGTTATCTCCTTAAAATTTACCAAATAATTTCACTAACAAAAATTACAATCATTTTCATGAATTGGAGAGAAACCTTGTGACACTTAGATTTTATGGTGTATGTGTTCCTATCCATGTGAATTTGTCAAAACCATAATGAAAGACAAGGTTAGTGACAAATCCAAGCTCATATGGACTAAACTTGTTCAATCTTAATATCTTGCCACCTGGTAGCACAATGACCTACCATTGCTTCCAAGTTGTTTAGCAGCTCACCCTTATAAGTCAATGTACTTTCCATTGATTAAGGTTCTTTTCCCTATGTATTCAACTGAGAACTCATAGAATTCACCTGTATAGTCAACTTTAACTGTAATGGGCACTAAAATAAGACCATGTCAACACAATAGATTATAAACCTCAAGTCGTGTGCTAGTGATTAACAATATGTTTACTCTTGATTAGTTCTTGAAACTTTTCAAGATCTTTAAGACTCCCACTGACCTCTTGACATATATATAAGATTCTCTTGTCAAGAAACATTACTTGACAAACAAATAATCAAGATTTGGTGCGGATTCTTATGAAGACATACACTTCACACAATTGGTCTTAGTTGGTATTTGTTTTATCCTAGACATCACAACTTACCAATTTCAAATGTACAAGAGTAAGAAAACATTTTACTCTACATTTGACAAGTGTTATAAACCTTTCTTAAGATTATGTAACTCAATGCTCGATCTTGGAGTGTTATTCTAAGACTCGATTTTGGAACAAAGTATGATTCACCTAATTTGATTGTTCTTATTCGTTCTTCTATACATTGAAACTTTTTCAACGATTCAGAATTACACTTAATCTTGTAAGTGTAACCATATTTACTAAACTTTAGTAAATCATAACAAGTAGTCTTAACGTTCTTTGTGGTGGACTTGACCAGCACACAACCAAGTGTACCCGATCCCCTAGTCCTTCAATTAACTCACGTATACATGTGAACAAGGAATTAGTCTTAATTTCCAAAGGTTCTCATTCATCACACAATACAACTTGCATGATTCCAAGTTTCTATCCAATTGAAACTAGGGTGATGAGAATCTTTTCTTATTTGGTAAATTATGACACCACCACAAACGAAAGAATTAAATCTATTTTCCAATATTGCTATCAATGGAAAACATATAAGCAACAATTTTCACAAATGCCATTGTAAGGAAACTTAAAATAAAATAAAACCAAAAATTTCTTTTTATTTATAAAATTGTGGATTTTTTTTTTCCTTAAAATGCAAATACACATGAAAACTATATTGTTATCTATTCCTAAGAAATCTATCATAACTCTTAAGCAACAACTCAAAATTTTGATCGTCGAACCATGCGATTTTAAATCCATCTCTTCATGATCATAATCAGCTTGCTTTTCCTTTAAGTTTCTCTCATTCCTTTGATCCTACAAAACATCAAAATGTAATTAGATTACATCATGTATTAAGAATCTTCAAATAGGAACTTAATAGAGTTAGATAGTAGACTTACCTAAAGTAGAGTCAAACATTTTGACTTTACCATCCTTGCGATCTTTCAGGTAAATTTGGTAGCTTCGCAACCAATGCCCATTCTCTTGGCAACATAAACATATGATCTCTTTGGGAATGGTACACGAGACTATCTCAGACTTAGCCTTTCTCTTTTCCATTTGGTTAAATGACTTGACCATGGACAATCCCTTTCCATTAGGAAGAGAAAGATTTTCTGGACTTTCAACGTTACCATTGTCAATGTCCATGGAAGTTTGGGGAGTAGATCTTCCAATCAAATTTGTTTTACCAGTGTGCCAGATCAATACTGATTTAGCAGCAACAAGCAAATAGGTAAGATCAATAAGGGTCATGTCGTGGTCTGTCATATAGTAGTTCTTAATGAACCTGCTATATGACTCAGGAAGTGATTGAAGAACCCAGTCAACAACCAACTTCCTCGAGACTTCGACACCCAACTCTCCCAGCTTGTCAATATTTAACTTCATCTCTAAGACGTGAGCACATATAAACTTTCCATCTTTTTGTTTGCTTGCCAATATGGCCTGAGTGACCTTGAAATTTTCAAGTCTTTGAACTTGTGGGTTAGGGAGACTAATTGGAGGAGGTAGAGGAAGTGAAGTATGATTTCCAGTTCCATTAATGCACTACAAAGGGATTAATCTTTCACCTTGATCGCAATGTGGGATATCATCTTCATTAGGAAAGCTTTTTCCAAAAGGATAAGGAATACCATATTTGTCAGAAGTAGACATCTATGAGGGAGAAATTCAAGTTAGTTGATTTAAGTCCTTAATATGACACCCAAATGAAATATTAAGGCTACAATCCAACACAATATTTTACAATTCGGAAGAGGGATGCCGTAATCCAATTGCAAAATATTTGAATGTAGGTAAATGATAATTTACCAATTTCCACCATGAAAAACAAAATTGAACATTGGGTTTTGTAACTCTCGTAGATCCGGGCTAGTCAATTAGAGATGTTAAGCGTCAAAAATGACTTTTTGATGGAAGATTATTTTGAAGGAATAATATTAATTAAGTTATAGTATATGTTAAAAGGTTTCCGTGCATATAAAGAACGCCGAAATCCGAGTTATAATGAAGAAGTTATGACTTGTCGAAGTTTCGCGACAAAACCGGCACGCCACAGCGTGACGTAAAAAGTGAATTTACGTTAGAGCGATATTTAGCCTTAGCAATCTAAATGAAAGTCGTAGAATACGTTAAACCATGAGCGTGCATAAAAAGAACGTCCAAATCTGACTTCGTGTGAGGAAGTTATGATTTTTCTAAGTTTCGACTTAGCGGTATGCAGCTCGAACACTCGATTTGAGATCGAGCGGTTTTTAGCCGAAACAATCTAAATGAGAATCGAAGGTCTTGTTAACAGGAGTAAAACGATAAAAAGATAGGCGAAAACGGACGTCGGATAAAGAAGTTATGATTTTATAACGGAGTTTTCATGTCCCGGCCTACTAAAAATAAATAATAAAAATAAAGTCAAAATTAGCCGACGGAGTCTGAACGAAAGTTGTAGAGCGTATTCTTACCTACGCGGGGATATAAAGAACGTCGAAAATGGAGTTCGTATGAGGAAGATATGAATTTTTGAAGTTTATTAAATATTTTCGATATTTAATTTAAATATAAATTCGATATTATCCCGAAGGGGGGGAGTCAGCGTTCTTATCCCCGTTACGCCCAGCGTAATTTAGAATTACGCCCAGTGTAATTCGTGTTCCAACCCCCTATAAAAGGGTGTCGAGGGAAACCGACTTCTTTGCTCATTTCTTCCCGTTTTCTCGCGTTTTTACATCGTTTTTCGTGCAAGAATTATCCAGAAGCCCCGACATCATTCCCGAGCCCCGAAGATCCCGAGAAGTGCAATTGCCGAGCCGAAGCCCTGCCCGCAAGGAGTCCGGTTTTTGTAAAGATCTTCCAGATCTGCCGAAGAATACTACTTCTACAAGTCGTAGTGCTGTCCGATCATCTTCTAATCAAGTGAGTGTGTTGTTACTTTCTTCTAACGCATAATTATTAAGTATTTAGTATAAAATACGTGTTATGTGTATATTTTGTTGTTATATGCGTGAATGTATATTCACTTTCTTCTATCTCATAGATCTGATTTATTCTCTATGAAATACGTGTTATGTGGGTATGCCTCAGCTGTTATGTGGAATACGTATTGAACGAGAATGTTATACAGGTTTTAAACTATGAATAAAAATATATATTTTTATCTACTAATATGTTGGGTAGAACATGGGTAGATAGTTGATGTGTGATAAACAGATGAGAGGCCCCGATGTTGTTGTTGTTGATCTAGTTATTCAGCGAGTATGGATTAGACCAAGAGGTTAGTTTTAGATCCGGGAGTATGAATCAGGTAAAGAGATAAAACTTGTTATTAGTCCGGGAGTATAGATTAAGACTAAGTTAATTATCCCTAGTCCGGGAGTATGGATTGGGCACAGTTATTGATCCGGGAGTATGGATCAGATCAGGATTAGGGTATAGTTAATTGTCCTTATTCCGGGAGTATGGATTGGGTACAATTATTGATCCGGGAGTATGGATCAGATCAGGAGGTTAGTTTTAGATCCGTGAGTATGGATCAGGTAGTTTTAGATCCTTGAGTATGGATCAGGTGAAAAAGGTTAGTTTTAGATCCGTGAGTAGGGATCAGGTAAAGAGGAAAATTTTAGATACGAGAGTTTAGATCGTGTCGTTGTGAGGATCGATGGGGTGGGATAAGAGTTGCCTTTATATGGTGATATTGTACAAGTTTGAATGTTCTATATTTATAAATATATGATATAACATTGTGGGATGAAAACCCTATATGCTCACCAGGCTCCTAAGCCTGACCCACCTAGTTTTCTTTGTATCACAGGTATTAATACGAAGACATATTTCACAGAGAGATTTAAAGGAGATATAAATCAATTGTGTAATTAAATGTAAGTTATGTTTATGCTTATATGTCTGTATCGGAACATAACATCCCGAGGTTTTATTATTAAATGAAAATACATTCTCTTTGAGAAATGTTTTGATAAGTTATTATCTTATCTTGTTTTGGGAACAAATTCCGCAACCATTTTCTTTAAAAGATTACTCTGATTTTATAAAACAAAGCATAAACAAATCGGTCTTTTCTGGCCGTAAAAATGGGGATGTCACAGGTTTTAAATGAATTGAAACTCCTAGATATTTTGAGATTCATTGAACTTTTCAATGGCATGTTTAAATCATGATTATGCCCTTCAAGATTTGTGACTGGGATGCCGAGGATCACAAACAATGTGTGAATAACCATGCAAATTAACTTGGTACATTTAATGTTACAGATCATCCAATCAATGTGTCGGTTAACCACACACGCTCCATTAATCCATGATTAACATCAAACTACCCTTTGCCACACACTGTCAGTCCCAAATTAGAGTGCCGGTTAATGACACACGCTCCACTAACGACTTAACAAGGTGTAAAGTGCAATTTCAGGGGTTAACACCAAATTCACATTTTTCCTAGGTAACTAAGATTGGGAATTTGTAAGTGTTTAGTTACTTGTTATTTTCATTATACTTTTAATGAGGATGTCGTATCCTACCCGTTCGACTAATGACCCTCCACCAGTCAAGGAAGCGGTGGGTGAGAGTGGACACCTATGAAACTGCCATTTTATAGGCAGTAACCTTATACCCCCTTATAGTCTAACTTCGTGAATGAGACCTACTAACGGTAAGACTGACTTATTCTTATACATATATATATATATATATATATATATATATATATATATATATATATATAAGTATTAACTTTTTAAAATTCTAGGGTTTGGAATTAAAATATTCATAAGTGTGACTTTACAAATTCCAAAACTTGAGGGAAAGTTTTGAACTCTTCAAAAACTTTTGGTTTCCATGACTTATGAGTTTAACGACCTTTTAAAAATAAGACTTTTCATTTTCCATAACTTGAGGACAAGTTATGGAATTCATTAAAGGCATTAAGATCAATTATTTCACTAACAAAAATTACCAAATAATTTATCTATGATCTTGTTAAACTCATAAGCCAAGATAATTCATATCAACAATTTCCATACAAATTAGCTTATCTCATAAACTAACTATAAATTTGAAATTTTGACAATTACATTTTAATTGGATTAGAATGATTACTACCATATCATAAAAAACAAATTTAATGATTCAAAACAGTTTGTGGTAATGATCCTAAACCAATTCTGGCCAAAAACCCCAAAAATCTGCTATCTGATCATGCAACTCATCGATTCTGTTCATGGACTCAACGAGTCCAGCCTGACAGATTGCAGTTTTTCAGTTTTCCAGCTTTGAACAGTTAGCTATTGTAACGCCCGTAGATCCGGGCTAGTCAATTTAGAGACGATAGGCGTCAAAAATGAATTTTTGATGAAAGATTATTTAGAATGAATAATCTTAACTAATTTATAGTATATGTTACAAGGTTTCCGTGCATATAAAGAACGCCGAAATTTGAGTTATAACGAAGAAGTTATGACATGTCGAAGTTTCGTGGCAGAACCGACACGACGTTGAATGACGTAAAAAGTGAATTTACGTTAGAGTGATATTTAGCCTTAGCAGTCTAAACGAAAGTCGTAGAGTTCGTTAAACCATGAGCGTGCATAAAAAGAACGTCCAAATCTGACTTCGTATGAGGAAGTTATGATTTTTCTAAGTTTCGACTTAGCGGTATGCAGTCCGAATACTCGATTTGAGATCGAGCGGTTTTTAGCCGAAACAATCTAACGAGAATCGAATATCTCGTTAATTGTAGTGAAACGATGAAAAGATAGGCGAAAACGGACGTCGGATAAAGAAGTTATGATTTTATAACGGAGTTTTCCTGTCCCGGCCTACTAAAAATAAATAATAAAAAATAAATCAAAATTAGCCAATGGAGTCTAAACGAAAGTTTTAGAGCGTAGTCTCACCTACGTGGGGATATAAAGAACGTCGAAAACGGAGTTCGTATGAGGAAGATATGAATTTTTGAAGTTTATTAAATATTTCGATATTTAATTTAATTATAAATTAACCGATATTATACATGGGGGGAGTTAGGGATCTGATCCACATTACGCCCAGCGTAATGTAAAGTTACGCCCAACGTAATGTAAAGTTACGCCCAACGTAAATGGGTTTCCAGCCCCCTATAAAAGGGTGTCGAGGGCAACCGACTTCTTTGCTCATTTCTTCCTTTTTTCTCGCGTTTTTGCATCATTTTTCGTGCAAGAATTGTCCCGAAGCCCCAGTATCATTCCCGAGCCCCGAAGCAAGTTTCGAAGCCCCAAAGATCCCGAGAAGTGAAATTCCCGAGCTGAAGCTCTGCCCGCGAGGAGTCCGGTTTTGTGAAGATCTTCCAGATCTACCGAAGAATACTACTTCTACAAGCCGTAGTGTTGTCCGATCATCTTCTGATCAAGTGAGTGTGTAGTTACCTTATTCTAACACATAAATATTAAGTATTTGCTATGAAATACGTGCTATGTGTATAATATAAAGTTGTTTATATGTGTGGGTGTCTAGTCCCTTTCATAAACACGAGTATAATACAAGTATTGTTTGAATGTATTAAGTATATGTTTGGGTGAACGTGTGGTTACTTTCTTATAACACATAAATACAAAATATTTGTTATAAAATACGTGCTATGTGTTTATATATTGTTGTTTATTTGAGATGAGCGTGTAATGGATGGATGTTTTATATAGTTTTTTTTTTTTTTTTTTTTAAATGAGTTAAACTGTATATGTATTTTATATCTACAAATATGTTGGGTAGAACATGGGTAGATGAGATAGTTGGTATGTGATTAAATGATGAGGTATGAAAGATGCGCTTAAGAATAATATCGGTAGATGCACCAAGTAGTGAGTGTTGTAATCCTGGCAGATGCACTTATAGATTAATATCGGCAGATGCGCCAAATAGAGAATATCATAATACTATCAGATGCGCTTATAGGATAATCCTGGCAGATGCGCTTATAGACTAATGTCGACAGATGGGCCTAAAAGAGAATGTCATAAACCTGGCAGTCGCGCCTCATAGTGTCTGACATAATCGTGGCAGAGGCGCTTAAAGGATGATGTTGGTAGATGCGCCTTATGTAACAATAGATTTTGTGCTAATTCCTTAGGTCAATCCTTAGGAATGAATGAATGACGGGTAGTTGAATTCTTAGGGTAAAATCCTAAGAAATAAAGAAGATAATGGGGATGGGTAATTGGGTTGATTGTTTGATGGTTGAATATAATAATTATATTATTGTGGGTTGAAAACCCTATATGCTCACCAGGCTCCCAAGCGTGACCCACTCAGTTTTCTTTATATCACAGGTATCGATACGAAGATATATTTCATGGAGAGATTAAAGGAGATGTAAAATCTTTAGTGTAAATAATGTAAGTTCTGTTTATGCTTATATGTCTGTATCGGAACATGACATCCCGAGATTTTGTCATATAATGAAAATACATTTCTTTAAAGAAATGCTTTGATAATTTTTATCATATTTTGTTTTGGGAACAAATTCCACAACTGTTTTCTTTAAAAGATTACTCTGATTTTAAAAACAAAGCATAAACAAATTGATCTTTTCTGGCCGAGAAATTGGGGATGTCACAGCTATGCATCAAATATAATAGAAAACAACCTTTGACTTTGATACCACTATTGAGTTTTGTATACTACAATATCCTATGGTGCACATACAACCCTAAAAGCTTTGGATCTATATTTTCTCTAATTATACATGCAATATTGTTTCCAAAGCTTGAAGCCTACAACTAGCATACAATTGATATAAACAACATAAAACTAGGTTATAAAGTTACCTCTTTGTAGTAACTTGTAGTTTTGGCCTTTAAGAACTTAGTGCCTCAAATGTTGCACCTCAAATGGTTCACAACACACCTTAGACAAAGGAAGACTTTTAAGAGAGTTTCTTGCACTCAAAACCGGTTATGGGAACTCCAAGAACACTAGGGTGTCGATTTGGTGATTTAGGGACTCTTTTTATTGTTTGGAAAAACTAGGGTTACAACCATGCAAACCGTAATGATCCATGACCTCTCATATTAGTTAGGCTCCATGGGTTAAACCTCCATGGACTATCATATTGGTTTAGCCCATCCTAAATAACCATTGGCCCACACTATAAGAATCATTGATTTACTTAATCATTCCCCGTATATTTAATTAATCTCTTTTGATCACTAAATTAATTTCAAATTAATTCTTGATTAATACAAGTTAAATCATATGATTTCATATTAATATATTAGAACTTATAATATATTAATAAATCATAAATAACCTTTCTCAAAAGTCCATCCCATGAAATTGCCGTGGTGATATGCAACCCGAAATGGACCATGCTACTCTCGAGTCAAGTACATACTAATTATAGTTATGGGCTTAGATACCTAATCCAACACATGTTGAGCAAACCGCTGATACCAGTCCTTAGGGGCATGTTTCAGTCCATATAGGGACTGTTGTAGATGACATACATAATCTGGATGTTGCGAGTCTCGAAATCCCGGGGGTTGGTGCATGTACACTGTCTCCTTAAGATGATTGTGAAGAAAAGTATTCTTCACATCTAGCTGATAAATGGGTCAGTACCGCGAAACAGCCAAGCTGAGAACAGTACAAAATAGTTGCCGGTTTGACCACTGGACTAAAGGTCTCATCACAATCGATCCCTTTTTGCTAACTCCGGCCATTTGCCACAAGGCACGCTTTATAGCAGTATAAGGAACCATCAGCATTAAACTTCTGTTTAAATAACAACATAGAACACACCACATTGGCTCCCAGTGGACATGACACGATAACCCAAGTATCATTAGTAAATTAAGACTGTCATGAATTAAACTGTAGATTGTCTAAGGGATTAGATATAGCAATGGTTTGTTGTAGTGTTCATGAGTGCTTTTAAAATTGAGAATTTAAGTATTGGATTAACCCGTGCTCATAGAATTACTTCATAAAATTTATCACAAGTAATTCTAAGATGATAGTATCGTTTAATCTTTAAATGAAGATATATGAGTTATCTACAAGTTGGTTGTGCATTGATAATGCAAATGCATCAGTAATTTGATGTTATAAAACGTATTGTTGTGTGTGATTTGATGAGTAGATAGTACAAACATATAAGTCAAAGTTTATTTATTCCTTTTGCCCTAACGGAAAAAACGATATCTTGGGTCCCTCGATGATTTGAAGTTATACTGGTAATTATAGTTATTAAACTTATCCAAGTGGTAGACTGTTGGATTAGATGTCTAAGCCCATAACTATAATTGGTATGTACTTGAATTGATTGTAGTACATTCCTTTTACTAGCAACTGGACATGATGAATTTTGGAGAAAGAGTTTATATTTATTATTTGAATAACAAATTGAAATAAATGATTTATTAATATATTATGAAAATAATATATTAATTAGAAATTAATTGAAATTAATTTTGAGATTAATTATATTAATTAAAAGTGCAGGGCTGTTTAGAAATTTATTGATAGTTGAGAAGCAGAAACTTCCATAAATTTTTTTTATGAAACCGTATAATACCTTGAGGATCGAGCAATAAGATTTACATCATAAAAATGAATTGTAACTATCATCCATAATATCTTTGAAAAATATAATATTGTACAACTAAAATCTTTTTTTTTTAAATCTACACAAATCTTTGAAGATTAAATTATATATGATCCTATATCAATTGCTCACTCAAAAAGAAAAAAAAAAGCTTCCTTCACACACTCATCTCCCTCTTCATCAGCTTCAAGCAAGACACCTCCCACCAAAGGTGGGAGCTTTTGGACTGCCAAGACAATAACCCTTTGGTGGCTGTCGAGACCACCAAATAAAAAAAAACTAAACATGACATACAAATATGAATTTTAGTAGCGGTAATAGGGATCGAATCCACATGGATTGGTTCAAATCAAATCTATGCATTCAGTTCTACGAAATAAAAATATACAATGATATGGGGGTTTTCAAAATGTTAAATGCGATAAAAACTAGTTTATAAAAAGCTTAAACAACAAAATATAAAAGCTATAAAACAAAAAGTTTCAATATCGGAATAAACCGCAAGTTGAACTATTTGACTAATCATTATAATTTTGTGGTGTAATGAGTTTAATGGATACTAATTTGGCTATAACAATCTAAGAAGATTGAGATCACCTAGATTTTTCTTAGTTAATACAATGGTTAGAAAAGCTCATAACATTTTCTTAGTTAAAGTCATAATTTCCATGAAGCATGTAATTGATGAAAATTAACAAGCATTTAAAAGTCACCAATCCAAGATCAGTCAAAATGTTTCACTATCATATTAGAGAAAATACTTTCATGATTGTGTGAAAGGAAAGCAATCACAAGAACCATTTGCCGCTTGTTAATTTGAGAATCTATTACTTAATCAAGAAATTAACCAACTAATTAAACATTCACATATCTAAACTCATGATTAAAGACATATGAGCATAAATAGATGTTTTACTAGAAAATATTTTCATAACATACCATCAAAACCATAAATATATATATATATATATATATATATATATATATATATATATATATATATATATATATATATATATATATATATCAATTAATTGTTCTATAGATTCACCCAATATTGAAAATAAAAACTAACTAGACATAATAATGATACAATAAAAAAGATAGAAATTATACCAATACCGATTACGAAATAAAGATGATAAAGCTTTTTAAAATTGTCACTTCTTGTTGCTAAAAAAATAAACCACTTGGGTTGTGGTGACTTGGTAAGGCATGTGGAAGATATGGTGGATAACCTATTGATCCATGTTCAAATCCTGGTACTACTAAGCCCTTGTGGCCATGGAGGTTCGCCTGCAGTGACTCCAGGGCATGAGACAAAGCCTCATGTTTGCAGCGGGGGATTAGTCGGTGCGCGAAAGCTGGTCCGGAAACCCTCGTTAGGGAAGTTCCCTTTCCAAAAAAAAAATATTAATACAAAAATTAACCTAATCTAATCTAAAGAAAATAACTGGTTACAGCACAATAAAATCATGACATAAATATCAATGATAATATTGTTTAATTTCCAAACATAAAGAACGAAGAATCCAAGGGACAAACACCCCCAAGAACTAAGAAGAGGTGCCGCCCCCTCCTTATGTTCCACTTTCTGTTACACTGTGTTTTCCGTATGAATTTTTTTTTGAGATGCCCTATTTTTCTTTTGTTGCGTTCTCTTGCCAGCCACAAAAGAGTAGTTGGCTTCATACTTTTTAAATTGGGCTGCAATAATTTATTCAGATGGACTAGCTGAATTCTTCATATTGGGCTACTGCTGGCTAGGCTTGCACAAAAAAAACGGTTCAGGATCCGAACCGGTAAACCGGTTCACAATGAACCGATCCTGCGGTCCACTAAGAATCAAACCGATTCAAGAACTGAACCACCGTTTTGCACCCGTCTGAGATTTTAGACATTGAAACCGGTTTAGAACCGATAATCAAACCGATCAAACCGGTTTAGAACTGATTGAACCGGTGTAAGCGGTTTAGATCTGTTCAAGTTTTTCTATGACAGAACTGGTTTGAACCGCACCGGTTTAAGGTTGAATTGGTTTTAATATTTATGAATCAGAACCGAACCGATTTTCTGAATCGGTTCCATTTGAAAAAAAACGGTTTGCTCACCCCTACTACTGGATATAATGGGCTGCCAATGTATGTTGCTGACAGCTTTCTGCATTGTTGTTCATCAGACCAAAAACCCAACCAAAACATGTTTGAATCCGCTCATTTTTTTTGAGGTCGAAGATTGATGAGTTGGAAGATGTCCGTAAAATTTCAGCTCAATCGGACAATGTTTTCCACTCCGTCTGATCGCTTGAAGAAAGTAATGCAAAGCTATCAAAATCCGAAAAATTAATTTATATCGCTTGGTTTTTCTTTTCGCTTCCAGATTTTTCTACAAGACGTCAATCGTGGTTGCAAGGTATTCAATGTGGCTTTAACAATGCGCCAAAATACCATCTTGATCGTACAAATCTATACAAAATTAGCTTAAACGAGTAAAAATATTTAAAACAATAAATCTAATAATTTAATGCAAAAAGACAATTAAAAATGCTAAAAGTAAAAGAAAACGATTGCTAAAATATATACAAATAACCAAGCTATCAAAATCCTCTAAGCTTAACCTTTCCTTGTCCTCAAGGAAAACAATATAGAAAAGTCAAACTGAAGAAAAACAACAAAAATAAAAATATGAGAAATGCAAATTTATCAAGACAAATAAAAAAATCTTTTTGAAAGTTGCAGTTAAGACACCGGCTTAATGATCTTGCAAAAAAAAAATCCAACTTATACCGAGTTGTTGAAACAAAAAAACGGAAATTAGAAATTTCAACAAAATGGAGACACACAACATCCTCCCCAAGCTTGAACATTTCCTTGTCCTCAAGGAAAACAAGAACGGGAGAAAATGAGTATGACAAAACAAGCAAAATAAAAAGAATGAACATCTTCATTAGCAAATCAAAACAATACCGTTTAGAAATAAAAACATTCATTTTAGATTTAAGAATCTAATTAAGGGACGAACATTTCTTACACTTTTAGAAAATGGACACATACGAAAGAGATACAAAACGATTTGTGCACACCTCACTAATATAACGCAAATGCCACAATATGTGGTCCGATCTAGCCTTCACATCACAAGAGGTGTTCCCCCTTTGCATACCACTCACTAGTCACAATTCTCTTCCAAATCGAAGACAAGATCAAGAAAAATAACTCGAATCTAAAAGACAAAAGAGAAACGAGCTACATACAAAGGTTGGCAAAACTACAATCATCTAAAGTACTGGTGCTCCTATCAAAATGTGATTCATGTAAAGTGAATGCTCGAGCAAAATATGATCATGTAGTGCTATTATAGTTACCAACAAAACATGAATTCTAGCCTAAAAATACATCAAAACAGAAATTGAATATATAAGAAGAAATCTAATCTAAACATCTAATAAAAGAAAAAAGAATGTAACTCGCTTGGCCCGACCCTTTTCATTATATATTTTTTTTCTTTTTATTCTTTCGTTTTTTTAGACAACAAAACCCCTTAGATACAATTACAAATACAAATGTTTGAGCTTCTAACACAAAATCTATAAAAACAAAATGAAAGAAATACAAAAAACATCTAACTATATTCGCATTTCATGATTGCGATATATCCGACTTTTCAAAACATTTTTTTAAAGACTTTTAAAGACTAAATCAACAAAAATAAAGTTCAAACTTCACATAAGATCAAAACTTGACTTCTCCAAACAAAAATAAACACATATGCAACTTCACATAACACATACTAAATACTAGGCTTCTACCAAAAATTATCGAAAATTAATACAATTTTTTCGAACGACATTTTAAAAAACTTGCCTTTGATTTACAAAACACAAAAATAACTACATAAACACTTACATAAACAAAATGAACAATACTAAAAACGGGTAGTTGTCATTTTTTTTTTAATTTTTTTTGTATTTGTTTTTGGCACACTTTTTTGGTTTACCAAGGAGTTATACAAATATTACATCAAATAAAAATACAAAGCACAACTATATACAAGCTACAACTAGCAAAACTAACTAACTAAGATAGGAACGAAAACTAAGTAAAAACTAAATTAAGATCAAATAGGAAAATGTATCTATATCATGAAGCAATGTAACATAGAATGTAATAGCTACACACGAAAGATCTCAAAATAGCAAGGTTCTAGTTCTTATTTCCTTCTTTGGCAGAACGGTATGCTTAATAAATAATACGTTCATGGGGGACGGTTTCAAAGACTTTAGGGCTAACTTATCTCACACGTCATGTCATGCTTGCAATAAGTCGATTCATTTGCATAAATAGTTTGTACTCTACCTTATGTGTGTTATAAGAAAATGTAACAAATGAAGGCCCCTATGAGCAATTCTATTGTTTCAAAAATATTTTCAAATTTATCGTATTTAAGACTTGCAATTAAAGATGTTCGGGGGTGAGAATAAAGTGATAACAAAAATGCATGAAAATTAACCTAAACCAAATGTTATGCTATAAAAAAAATTGAAAAGAAGAAACTAAAATCTTTTTTGGGTTTTACATAAAAATAAGAAAGAAAATGCATGCAAAACTTAAGTTAAATGCAATGCTAAATTGAAAACTCTAAAAATAATAAACTTTTTTTTTGGAATTTTCGATAGAATATGAGCTAAAATACTAACTAAAAATACGACTATATATACAACCTAAAAAAATACATGAGAACAAAAATAAAAATAAAAGAAAGACATAAAAAAAATACAAATAGAAACTTTAGCATAGAAAAAAATCGATCAAAGTAACCAATCCCCGACAACAGCGTCAAAAATTTGGTGGGTGTCGAGACCACCAAATAAAATAGAAAAAGGGTTTAGATCATTTGACTTTTGGTTTTTTTACTCATTTGGTCACTTAACTATTTTTAAGTTTTAAAAGGTCATCAAACTTTTGACTTTATGCTCATTTAGTCACTTAACTTTTGGTTTGATCATAAGTAGTTATCTAACTTATAGATTAGTGCTTATTTAGTCACCTAATTTTTAAAATTGTGCTCATTTAGTCACTAAACTTTAAAAAAAATTAAAAGTTTAGTGACTAAATGAGCACAATTTTAAAAGTTAGGTGACTAAATGTATAACATTCAAAATTTCAGGTATATTAGTGTGTGTTTAAATTTTGGAATTTATGGAGTGACTCGACGAGTTGTGAGTCCAACTCGCTGAGTTGCCCGCGTGGATTTAATGAGTGGACTTGACGAGTCAGAGAGCTGACTTTCCGAGTAGGTGCTGGGCAGAGAAACCCTAATTTCCTGGGGTTGGGGCCTATATTAGGGAACTTAACCTCCATTTCCACCTCACCAGTCACCCAACACTCCTGAGAGAAAACCCTAGTCGCCATTAAAGCTAGAAAGTGAGTGATGAGCTATGTTGGTGGTTGTTGGTACATTCCTTGAAGGAGAAATGAAGAGTATTGAGGTTGGGACATGAGGAAGCTTTGGATCCTCAGATTCAGCAGTGTTTGCTTAAGGTAAATATGCTGACTTGCTCATCTTCTAGGGAGATCTTGATATGGGGGTTTTCTTCCATTTCTTAGAGTCATTGAGCCTTTTGTATATGATTTAAGGTTGAAACCCCAGATCTGAAGTGTGGAGGGTCTTAAGAGCCCAAAGACCTGAACTTTATTGAGCTAGAGATTGGACTAGATCTAGAGTCTAGTGTGGTATATCTGACCTTGGACGTCTAAATGAGAAATCAGATCAAAGGGACTCGCCGAGTCCATGGCCTGACTCGACGGGTCGGTGAGGGTTTGTCCCGATGAGCTTGATCGTGCGATAACTCGGCGAGTTGGGGGTCAACTCGACGAGTTGAGCTGGAATTTCTTGAGACTTCTGAGGAAACAAGGGGACTCGATGAGTCGCAAGATTGCACTCGACGAGTCGGGTCAAACATGGATTGTTGACTCGAGTTTGACTTATGTTGACTTTAGGGTTGGGTTAATCATGAGTAATGGAGACCCTGGAGGGGTAAAATGGTCTTTTATCCACTTCAAGAGTTAGACCGGGAACAAGAATAGCCTTTGGTGTATTTGAGTATGAATAAGAGTATTAATTAGAGATGTTATCCTATGTGTTAGGCGGAGGCTAGTTCGAGATTTCCGAGTACGAGATTGTTACATGCTAGCTTGCAAGGTGAGTCTTCTCACTATACTTTACCTAGAGTGGTATTTATGTGTGACCAGATGGTCTTATGTGCTTACTTGAGTTATACATTTATCTGTGTTATATATATGCTATATTGTGTTACTTAGACCGGCCTGGAGGGTCCAATGAGCTGTGAGACCAGAGGGTCCTCACTAAGACCGGACCAGAGGGTCCAACGAGCCATGAGACTGGAGGCCCCCACTGAGACACATAGACTGGAGGGTCTTACAGAGTTACAACCTCGAGTGGCTAATGTTTTGTATGTGGTATTCTGGGGAGCTCACTAAGCTTCGTGCTTACCGTGTTATGTGTTATGTGTTTCAGGTTCTTATTAGGATCGCGGGAAGATGTCGACTTGATTGTACACACCAGTGAAAGAGTTATGTTTTGAAGATTTTAGATTTTAATCAAACAATTATGGAGTTGCGAATTTGTAAATTAAATAAATGAGATTTTTGTGAAACGTGTTATGAGAATTATGCGATTTTAAATGAAAATTTTATTTGAAAATTTACGGTGTTACAAAATGTGACCAAAACAAAAGTTCAGTGACTAAATGAGCACAAAACCAAAAGTTCGATAACCTTTTAAAACTTAGAAATAGTTAACTGATCAAATAAACACACAACTAAAAGTTAAGTAACCAAAAATGACCTAAACCCATAAAAAAAACCTAAACACGACATACAAATATGATTTGTAGTAGCGGTAATAGGGATCGAATCCACATGGATTGGTTTGAATCAAATCTATGCATTCAGTTCTACAAAATAAATATATACAATTATATGGGGGTTTTCAAAATGTTAAATGCGATAAAAACTAGTTTATAAAAAGCTAAAACAACAAAATATAAAAGCTATAAAACAAAAAGTTTCAATATCACGATAAATCGTAAGTTCAACTGTTTGACTAATCGTTATAATTTTGTGGTGTAATGGTTTAATGGATACTAATTTGGCTATAACAATCTAAGAAGCTTGAGACCATCTAGATTTTTTTTAGTTAATACAATGGTTAGAAAAACTCATAACACAATTTCCATAAAGCGTGTAATTAATGAAAATTAAGAAGCATTAAGATTTAAAGTCACCAAATCCAAGATGAGTCAAAATGTTTCACTATCATATTAGATCAAATAATTTCATGATTGTGTGAAAGGAAAACAGTCATAAGAACCATTTGTCGCTTGTTAATTTGGGGATCTATTACTTAATCAAGAAATTTATCAATCTAAACTCATGATTAAAGACATATGACCATAAATAGATGTTTTACTAGAAAATATTTTGACAACATACCATCAAAACCACACAAAAATATTATTAATCAATTAATTGTTCGATGGATTCACCCAATATTGAAAATAAAAACTAACTACATATAATAATGATACAATAAAAAGGATAGAAATTATACCAATATCGATTACGAAATGAAGATGACAACTTTTTGAAATTGTCTCTTCTTGTTGCTCCAAAAACTTCATCCATAATCAAAGTATTAGTACAAAAATTAACCTAATCTAATCTAAAGAAAATAACTAATTACAACACACATGACATAAATATCAATGATAATATTGTTTAATTTCCGAACAGAAAGAAGAATCCAAGGGAGAAACATCCCCAAGAAGAGGCGTCGCCCCCTCCTGTTCCACTGTGTTTTTCATATGAAAAAAAAAATTGAGATGCCCTCCCTATTTTTATTTTGTTGCGTTCTCTTGCCATTGACAAAAAGAGTAGTGGGATTCATACTTTTTAAATTGGGCTGCAATAATTTATTCAGATGGGCTGTTGAATTCTTCATATTGGGCTGCTGCTGGCTATAATGGGCTACCAATGTACGTTGCTGGCAGCTTTCTGCATTGTTCTTCATCACACCAAAAACCCAACCATGTACGAATCCGCTCATTTTTATGAGGTCGAATATTGATGAGTTGGGAAGACGTCCGTAAAATTTCAGCTCAATCGGACAACGTTTTCCCTTCCGTCTGATCGTTTGAAGAAAGCCATGCAAAGCTGTCAAAATCCGAAAAATTAATTTATATCGTTTGGTTTTTCTTTTTGCTTCCGGATTTTTCTACAAGACTTCAATCGCGGTTGCAAGACATTCAATGTGGCTTTAACAATGCTCCAAAATACCATCTTGCTCGTATAAATCTACACAAAATTTGCTTAAACGAGTAAAAGTATTCAAAACAATAAATCTAATGATTTAATGCAAAAAGACAATTAAAAATGCTAAAAGTAAAAGAAAATGATTGTTAAAATATATACAAATAATCAAGCTATCACCCTTCCTCCATTCAAAATGGAACAAGTTAAACACCCCTGAAGCTTTTGAGAAATAACAAGCACAAACACCTCCTCTCATTGTTGTTATACCCCGATCTCCACTCTCTCTCTCTCTCTCTCTCTCTCTCCCCCCCCCCCCCCCCCCCCCCCCCCCCGTTTTCTATTTCACCGGAATTGAAGAAGGTTGTCGACGATATCCTCACTGGCTGAGACAGCCTCCTCAACTCTCTTTTGGTTGCTGAGTAAACCCATGAAACCTACCAACTGCTTGTTCTTTCGTTCTCTCTTTGCATCCCACCTTCTTCTTTAATGTTGATCAAGAAAACCTCCACCGAAGGTGGGGTTTTTCGACTTTCAAGAGGGCAACAGGCCTCTTTAGGCCGCTGCTCTCACCCTCCAATTCTTCTCTATTTTTCTGCCAAACATACACCACCGGAGATGGGATTTTCCGGTGAATAAGAGGGCGTCATTTCTCTCATTTTCCTCATGTGCTTCATCTAAAACCGCCACATAACCATCTCTCCACCGCTGCGTGCCGATCTGCTCCGCCTATCCTTCCCCATTCGCTTTTACTGCTTATCGGACCAGAAAAAGGAAGAACACACCGACGACAACCTTTTGTCGGCGCCCTCTCGTGATTTCCTAACCGCTATCGGAGACCTGTCAACAACTTTCCATCGACCGCTCATATGAGTTAGGTTCGTTTCATAAGCCATTTGAGTTATGTTGTTGGGGATACCAAGACTCCGTGACTTGGTGGAAACCCTCTATATTTTTATAACCATTAATCCGAGAGGAACGAAGATCGACAATATAAGATTCGTATTATTGGACTTATATGGTTCGACTGACTGCCTGGAGTTGCTAGGTACAACCTCGTTTGACGAAACGAATTAGACGTTGACGTTCAGTTTTTATTCATCCCACTACGTATTGAAACATTGGGGATGACTATTAGTACACTCGATTATGGAGCTAGTGCTATAGTGTATTGTCATAGTTCGGTTTTAGGTTGACATCCAATCTTTATTTATTACACTACGTATGAAAACATCGAGGATGACTATCAGTACACTCGATTTTTGGGAGCTAGTGTTGTAGTGTAGTGTCATAATTCGGTTCTGAACTCATTGTAGTTCCCGGTTTTGTTCTGTTGCTGCATAGAATTAATATTGGAATTAAATTGGGTTTTTGTTCACTTATATTAGTTAGAAGAGACTGTATGTAGTGGGATAGTTTGTGACTCAAAATGAGTAGTGTCAATACCAAAAATTAAGTAAGAAAACACTTAATAACTACTATGACACAATCTTACAAGTTTTATAAACTCAAAACCTATGAATTTTACATATAAACTATATCATTTCATGTACAAAACTTCAAGAGTCAAGTTGGTTATTTTATGTTCTTGTAAAGGGTAACATACCTTATTTTTATATAACTTGATATTCAAAATCTTTATATAAAAATGCATTTTTAGTTATAAGAACCGTTAAAATTTGATATAAGTCTGACTCATATGTATTTCACCAAATTTTGTATTTTTGGAGTTGAAAAAAAATGATGTTACTAAGTGAGATCAAATACATTTTTATAACTCATTTATCTTTTACTCTCGATATAAAAGTAAGTATTTATAAAAGCTGGTCAATCAGTTAAATTTATAAAACACTTTTGGTTATAAAAATACTTTGTGTCAAACCTGTAGAACTCAACATTTTTATTCACGTAGTTTAATGCATGTATTCTCAAGTTATTTAGTATGTCGAAAGTGTTCGTTCAGAAGATTATCTGCTCTTTATATTATACCTTTGTAAACGCTAGATTGTTAGGCATGTGTCATAATTTAGCAATAGTCATTATCAATATAATTTCTATTTCGGTAATAATAGAAGATTATATTTGTACTGTTCAATATATATTCAATAATTGTGATTACTGATTTACGTTGCGCACCTCAGCATTTTCACCGGTAACTTGGGGTGTGACACACGCCGAATCCACATATCCTGTGACGTCATTGTTTCAAGTATGACCGTTGGATGACCATGATCACCTCGTGTAAATTGCCCATGCTGTAACGTAGGGCAAAATTTTCTCATGCCCAATGGAGACAATCTAAACTTTCTAACAATCCAAGAAAACCATGTACAGTAGCATGATGAGTTTTCAAATGTAGGAAGTCATTGTGTGTAGGCTTACGTAAATATTTTTGATCGTAAATCTGAATCACAAATGTTAAAAAAAATGGAGACTGTCTCATGCGATCCTAGCGGACATCCTAAAACTCTCGTCCAACACATTAGGAGGGATGTCATATGCTAGTTGACGAAGTGCGACCCTGCATTTTGTAAGAGAGTGAAATCGGATGTACCTCTAGCATCAGAACATTGTTGGCTCGTCAAATCTTCCACTATACGAGTATAAAGGTTTGAACCGTCTTCGAAAATGACATCCTTGAAAAGTGGCATGCTCGTCAAACGTAGTATTGCATCCAGCGTTAGTGGGTTGATTCACAGTTTCTCTGAATATTATTGATCT
The DNA here is from genome assembly GCF_052625555.1 of Lactuca saligna. Taxonomy (NCBI): domain Eukaryota; kingdom Viridiplantae; phylum Streptophyta; class Magnoliopsida; order Asterales; family Asteraceae; genus Lactuca; species Lactuca saligna. Next base: position 31,843,014 of record NC_136419.1, on the reverse strand, counting down.
CTCTTGTGAACTCTTGGGTGTATTATTGTATAAAGTGTTATACGTTTGTTGCGCTATCTAACCAACACCGATAACAACTTCAAACATAAATTGAAATTCTTCAGAAGACGAAGATGACGATCTTTTCTAATGATTTTAAGAGAAATAGATATAAAACGATAGAAGAATTGGGACTAAATTTGGTAAAATAAGGGTTATGAGGTTTTTATAGATAATAATTTTTTTCTTCCTACGCAACAATTTATCAATAATTTATGTTTTAATAATTTTTGTTTTAAGATGTTGTCTGATTCTGAACCGGTACTATTTGGTGGTCCGTACACCTTAAACCAAAACGGCTTCCCTTGTACGGATCAAAATATTCGAGGGTCCATCTTAACGAAGACTTTGCGTTCAAGAAGTTTTACCCCAATCAATCTCCATTACACCTGTTTGATCTCTAATTGGTTGATTGGTTAGCTGATCGTCGCGGAGATTGATCGAATTGAGCCCTAGAGTCTGGTATTGTGCTAAATTTGTATAATTTTCTGTTTGCAGTTTATTATTAGGTTTATTGTTCAAGCTAAAACTGTATTGGATCTTCGTTTGTTGCTAAAACAACAAAACAGTTTGATCGCTCGTATTTAACAGTTCCATATTTCTTGCAAAACATTTAGTTAGGGTTATGATAATTGATTAAAGTTACGAATTTGTTGTTTCTAGTTGTTATCTCAATGGCCTCTTGATACGAATTGTAACTTCCGTTGTTCTTATCGCTTTTACCTTCTTTTCTAGGAGAAATTCAAACTTTTCATGTAATCCTGTCCTTTTTTTTTTTTATGGTAAAAGATTGAAGAAATTCTAGGGCAATGTTAATCCCTTAGAAAAAAAAAAAGTGAAAATGGAAGAAAAGAGAAGATTACCATCATGGATGATAGGTGCATCGACAACTAATAAAGTGAGTAAAACCCTTGACAAGGATGTGAACGATAAGGCGGAATTGAATCTTGGGACCAAATCTGCAATACCCAGAGGAAAAGGCGTATCCCTGAAGCACAAAAAAGAGTTCTGCCCTTCTAGTGATGACAAGAGTTTTCTAGTCAAGTGTGAAACAAAAAGAAAGAAAAGAGGAACTGATGAAAAAGATGTGAATGAGTCTCATGACTTCAAGCAAGAAGTCGTTCTTGAGAAGAAAAAGCTTCGAAAGGTTAGGAGGAAGGTTGAAGAACCCAACCATTCAAGAACAAAGGAAGAACATACAGCTCAATCTTCTGATGAAGATGATGAGGATCTGACCATTGATGATCTATTAAGCATTGCAAAACAGGTAAATCTTTTTTTTTTTTTTTTTTTATATTCTATGTACATGTTTACTGTGAGGTTTACTCATTCCTAAAGCCTGTTTTTGGGTAACTTTTTTGTAGTTTGTTGAAAATGAAAAGAGTGATATGAATCACCAGAAGTCATCAGAAGGACTATTAAAAAGAAAGTCTTCACATTCTTCTTCTTCTTCTTCTGTAATCAAAACTTCCCTCAATGCCCCTCAAGCTACTAAATCACCTGCCCAGGAAGAAACTGCTTTACATTATGAGTCTACTGAGACTACAACAGGGGATGCAGCTCAAGACATGCTTGATTTGCTTTTGGGGCCTTTACTAAAGAAATCAATAAGAAAAGAAGAGGATACTTCAATTAAGGATATGATTGTTACCCATGAAGTTGAGAATCTACAACAACATGATGCTGTTGTTTCCAACAAACCACTCAACCTAACAAAGAAGAAAAGCAGCCTCAGGGATGCAGTAGCAATGCTTCTTGATTGAGAAAGCTTACATACAGATACAGGATTTTATGAAGTTTTTAGCTTGTAAATATAATATATAGAACATGTTTTTGAAGTTTTTGCACTGGTTGATTGTGAGATTGAAGATATATATAGGAGGGTGTGGTTTATGTCATTTTAGTGATTTATATTTAAAATTAAGTAAATATATTAGAGAGCAGCATGTGTCTTGTGTAACATGGACTTTATCTATAGGTTCTCAGAGTTTATTTTTGTATTGAAAGGCCTTTAGCATAAGAAATGTAGATTCTTTTTATTATAATTATATGCAGTTTTTTTTACAAAAGAGCGGGAGAGGTTTATTTAAAATTGAGCTTCTCTTATAAAAATAATATGATTTTGAGGTGACAAAAATTTGGAAATTTTGTGATTTGCATGTATGTTTGGGCAATAAGAAATATATATTTCCATAATCAGAACCACTTTGTCATGGTGATGAAGGTGTACAAATATTTATTCCAAATATTTAAAAATTACAAAGAGTTCAATCTAGCCACATATCAACTAAGTGCCAAAACAAAATACAACTTCTCCTAACAAATTTAACCACATTTACTAAATGCCAAACCCAACTCATAAGATCAAAGAACACCTTATTTTTCACTATCCTTCGCAACTTTAACTCCAAATCATTCCAATCTTCCACTCTAGTCTTCATAAACAAATCCATATCCTTTTTGTCACATCTTTCTTCAATCGAGTATCCCCTTCATATCCCAAAGTATTCTCCAATTCTTTGATTTCTTGAATCTTGATGCCTTCAACCTTCTTCTAATCAATCATGCAAAAATAGTTCTAAGAACTCTTCTCCAATAAAATGCAACTCACATCAAAGGACCAATGATTACTGGGATAAAAGGATATGCAATAAAGGATTTATTTATTAATTATTAGGAGAGAAATTATAACATCACTTTTTGGGATGAAATCCCTGCTAATACTCATTTACTCATTGAATTAGCATTTGGACATCCTAATAAATCGGGAAACCCAAATGAACGGGCCAAAAACCACTAAAATCTTTGATTTTACTGAAATGCAATTTTGAAACCTAATAATAAAGGATTTTACCCATTTGTGAAACTGTAAATTTAAATTATAAAAAATTGAAATTCAAATAAAAGCAATTAAACAATTTTCTTTTTTTCCAACATGATTCTCTGTGAATGATTAAGGTTTAGATTAAAAAATCCAGCAAAGTGAAATTATAACTCGAACAGTAATTCAAATGATAGCCATCAGTTGTGATGCTCGATAAATTTCCAATAAAAGAATACTTATAAGAGATGTGTGTAGTAATTCGAGTTAATGACCCATCATGATACACCATCCCTATTTTGAGCAGCTGTTTGATTTTCAAGAGGTAAAATGTTTTCATATTTTTAGTTTTTTTTTTTTTTAAATTTTTTTATATATATATATATATATGGAATATACCAAAAGCCTTTTTCCATATCTTTAATTTTATTTAAAAATATTGTTTGTTTTTTTAAAATCTTCATAATAAAGATGAGTGTTATTGGTAGTGTGATGTTGGTGATGGTTACGGCGGAGGTAAAGGTGGGGTTAGTAGTGTCAGATGTAGAGGTGATGGTGAAGGTGGCAGTGGTGGTGGCGGCGGAGAAGGAGTTGGTGGTGGTGGTAGTGGTAGAGGCAGATACGGATGCGGTGGTGGTGACAATAACAGTGGCCGCTACAATGGTTGTGGTGGAAAAAAAATATCATATTATTGTTTTAACTTAGAAAACATCTTTCAGAATTAGAAGCTATTTTTTTCTCATATTGATAAAGTGGTCAATAAGACTTTTTGTTTTCTTTTGTTATTCTAAAAAACAAACAATATTTTTCTCAACTAAAAATCATCCGAAACAAACACCCAAAAATGTTTGTAGAACCAACAAGAGATTGAATGAGTGTTCGGTTATTTGGCTAATCAGTGTTAATAAAAATATATAAAATTGTAAGAATGTCGATAGTTTATCATTTTATGTGGGTACAGTTTGAACGTTTGAAAAATATGGATTTGATCCTTATTCATTGGTTTCATTGTGCAATTGATTTCTGTACAAACTAAAAATACTATTATATCATTAAGATAATTATTTTTCATTTTATTATTATTATTTATTATTTTTGAATATTAAAAAAATATGTTATTGCCCATAACCGCACACCCATCCCCAACCCCTCTATCTCTCCCTATCTCTCCCTTATTGTCTTTCTCATTCAATTAAGAAATTATACACAGTTGGGCTCCAAAACCATGCCTTTTCAATTAGTGCATAAAAGATGAAACCTGAAAAACAAAACATAAATTATCATTTTGTTATCGTTTATAGTTATATTTATCGATTATCTACCCCATATTGTCGATTGGTACGTTTAAAAATTAGTTATTTATGAACTAGCATTTATTTTGATATAATATTTTGCTGATGTTAATATATATATATATATATATATATATATATATATATATATATATATATATATATATATATATATATATATATATATATATATATATATATCAAGGTTATAAAAATCGCTCGGCGGTAGCTCGGCGGTCGACTGAGGTCAAACGATTAATTGGTTTGGCGGGGATTAATCGGAGGATTAATCGGGGACCATAAATTACTAATAAAACTATATTAAAACTTAATATATCCTAAGAAAAAATAGTATTTGAAAATTTAAAATTTTTAAATTTTGAATTTTTGAAATATTTGGTAATAATATTTGAAAATTTGAATATTTAAAAATTTAAAGTTTTAAAGTTTTGAAAATTTTGGTATAATATTTGAAAATTTGAAAATTTGAATTTTTTAAAATCTTCCCGCCAAGGACCGCCGAGGACCGCCTAGCCCGAGTTTGACCGATATTGACCAATTTCCGCCTAGCACCCCTAATCGTAATCAGTTGCAAACCGCCTAGCGCCTAGGCGGCCGCCTAGATCGATTTTTACAACACTGATATATATATATATATATATATATATATATATATATATATATATATATATATATATATATATATATATATATATATATATATATATATATTAGTTTATAACCCGTGGGAACTACGGTTATAAAATTAATTAAACTTTTATAGTAAAAACTCAAAATTATTAATCAATTATTTTAAATAAATTATTAATTAAGAGATGTTTTTATTAGTTATATGAAATTATAATCGTTGATTCAAATAAATACGTAAAATTAAATTTAATATATATTAGGCATTTTTTATTTGTGAATTAATGAAAACAATAATATAAATTTAAATTTTAAAATTTAAAATTTAAATTGAAAATTTAAAATAGAGAATAAATACATTAACAAATAGCATCAAATTAATGATGATGTCTAATAAATTTAAAATAGAGAATTAATAGATTGACAAGTATCAACACATTAATTAAGATGTCTAATATGATGATCAATGTCAAAACAACTACTATTTTATTAGTATATATATATATATATATATATATATATATATATATATATATATATATATATATATATATATATATATATATATATACTTTAAGTACTTAGTTAATAATCAATATTATGCAAAATAGTTTAGCTATATAGTTACGAATTTGGATGCTTTTGTGTGTACTATGTTAAACCAGAATACTTTTGCAATATGGTTACAAAACTGAATTGAAAAAACTGAAACCGAATGAAAAAAACCAAAACTGGATCAAAAAAAGTAAAACCAGACTGAATAAAGGGTGAAAAGAACTAATAAAACCACAAGACCGAATTAGTTATTTTAATTGTTTAACTTGATCTATCATATAGATGTTCGTATGTGCCCCAACATAATTTTTTTTTGAATCCGTCACGCCTTCATATTATTTTTGAATAAATCTATTAATACATGGATCACACGGTCTCACACATTTAGTAGTAGTAAACTAAAACCTTAAATAATCGGTCAACATTAAGCCCAATATTTTTTAATGTAAATATTATATTTTAAAATAATATATATATATATATATATATATATATATATATATATATATATATATATATATATATATTGTAACGACCCGTTCCCGGTATGTTGATTTATTGGTAATTATAGTGAGTTTTCAAGAGGGACTCGGCGAGTTCTAGCCTGACTCGCCGAGTAGGGTCGCGTCTGAGGGCACGCGTGAGCTGGGGACTCAACGAGTCCATATCCCCGACTCGGCGAGTCCATCTATCTGGGTGAAACCCTAAAATCGTCGGGTTGCCCACTATTTATACCACCTTATAGCCCCCATTCTCGCCTCCCTCACCCTGAGAACGCAGTGATAGAGCCCCAAACCCCCATTGAAGAGCTTATATGTGTTTTGGTACCCTCTTTGTGAAGGTGTGAAGAAGAAGAAGAAGAAAGAAGCAAGGAGAAGGGTTGTGGTGCAAAGATCCAAGGCCAAATCAGAGTTTATTGAGGTATTTTCGGAGTTCCATCTTATTATATGCTTTAAACTTCCATTAGGGCTCTCCTAAGAGCTAGTTGGTGCTTGTTTCAAGCCTTACACTTGCATGAACGTCTTATTAAGTCGATATATCTATGGATCTGAATGTTGGGGTGTTGTAGAGCCCAAATCTACTGTCTTTTTGGAGTTATATTGCATGATAACCATAGATCTACCCATTTTATGCATCTTTTAGCCTTATTTCCCTTATTCATGAGGTTGTGCACGTAAAGTTGGAAACTTTACGTGGTAAAACAGCTTATTGGACTCAGATCTATCAATTGTATGCATTGGATTCAAACAAAATCAAGTAAAAATCAGTTGCATGGCGGCGACTCGGCGAGTCGGAAGAACGACTCGACGAGTCGGGTCGCGAGTCCCGAGTCCTTCAGTTTTATCAGTGTCGAGTGGACGAGGTGAGTCAGGAAGTGGACTCAGCGAGTTGAGAGTAGACTCAGTGATGGAGGGACTCGACGAGTTTGTTCATACAACTCGGCGAGTCCAAGGCAATCTTCTTGGGATCAAGAACAACTCGTCGAGTCTGTTCATACGACTCGGCGAGTCGGATGAAGATTGTCTGAGTTCTTGGATCAAGAGGGTACTCGTCGAGTCGATGCCAGACTCGACGAGTAGCAGTGAGTAAGAGTGAAAAGTAAGAGTGGGACTCGGCGAGTTGGGTGGCCCAACTCGGCGAGTCAGCCCCAAAAGATAATTGACTTTGACCGAGGGTAAAAGAGTCATTTTACCCCAAGCGCAGTGTTTAGTATTTGATTGAGTGTGTTTATGGACTTGTAGCTGAGGAGATTCAGGAGCAGCCGCCGTTAGCTTCCCGAGCCACACACTCAGCAGCCAACTTACGAGGTGAGTTTCCTTCCAGTAGGAACAGGTCTAAGGCCACAATGCCGGCCCGTTCAGTTAGCAGTAGTTTCCGGATTTAGGTCCGATGCAGTAGTTAGTATGTTCGATGCCTTCGTGGTTCGAACAGGATTTGTGTGCTATGTTTTATGTGTTATGTACTATGTGTTCCGGGCCACGGCCCGATGTAGCATGTCGTATATGTGTTATGCTAGTTGATGTGTTATGCGATGCCATGTTCAGTCAGTTAGTTCCGGACTTCGGTCCGATGCAGGGGACAAGGTCCCAGTCAGTTCCGGACTTCGGTCCGATGCAGTTAGTTCCGGACTTCGGTCCGATGCAGGGGACAAGGTCCCAGTCAGTTCCGGACTTCGGTCCGATGCAGTTTCCGGGCTTCGGCCCGATGCAGTGGGCAAGGCCCAATATGTGTTTATATGTTATTGTATGGTATGTGGTAGTTTGGGGGAGCTCACTAAGCTTCGTGCTTACAGTTTCAGTTTGGTTTCAGGTACTTCCGCAAACAAAGGGAAGAGCTCGGGGTGACAGTATCGCACACACCACATCATAGCTTTTATCCTGGGGATGTCTTTTGATGTTTTGGATTGATGTTGTATGATACAGTTTTCCGCACAATATTTTACTATGTTTTGGGGATACATCGCGTATGCTTTATGTTATGATACTTATATTACGGTTTAGATTATATTGAAAAACGAAAATTTTTGGGTCGTGTTTTTGGGTCGTTTCATATATATATATATATATATATATATATATATATATATATATATATATATATATATATATATATATATATATATATATATATAAAAATTAATCTAATTAAAAGAAATTAAAAAAATTAAATAAAAAAGTTAATGTTTTATAATTGAATAAAATTAAAAAGAATAGATGCATAAATGATCCGTGTAGTTTGGTTATATAAATGATCCCGATGATAAAATTGTCATTTTAAAAAAAATTAACAACCAAACTGTTAAAGTTAACATTTTTAGACAAAAAATGCACAAGATATCCAAAAATGGACCACTTTTACACCACAAAACATTTATAAACCTAAACTACATAATTTTGATAACCATATGATCCATTTTTGCAATTTTACCTTGATTCTTCTTTATCATATAAAGACAGTAATAATATATTGAGTAAGTTATCTTAATCGTCCCTATGGTTTGGTCAAAATTGCACGTTTGGTTTCTAACTTTTTTTTGCATCCGGATTGTCCCTGTGGTTTGATTTTGTTGCGTCTTTCGACCCTTACGTACATAATGTTAGGGACCAAAAGTGCAATTTTGATCAAACCATAGATACGAAAAACGCAACAAAATCAACCATAGGGATGATTCGAGTGCAAAAGAAACGTTAGGGATTAAATATGTAATTTTTACTAAACTGATTTCAATAATTTACTCTAATATATTATATTAGATTTCTAATTATTATAAAAATTAATATTTTAATAGTTAACGATATTTATTTATTTTTATTTGGTAATATATTTTTGGAGATAACTTAACAAATAAAATTGGTTCCAATCCAAATCTACTTTGCTATGGAACTCTGAAACCCTAGCAACGTTATTATCCCTTTAGCCATCTCACTGCTCGATCAGAGAATTTCTTCAGGCTACAGCGTCTCAGCGATTCGGCGATTCCTCGTTCAAAGGTTAGTTCCTGCGTCAATAATTTTTTATTTCCGGGAAGCAGATTCGCGATTCGTTAAGTTTCAATGAAAATTGCAATTTAGCTGTTTTTCTGTGTTAGTTCTTGTTTCAAAAGTTTTGATTTCTCTAGATACAGATTCTCGATTCGTTAAGTTTCAATCAAAATTGCATTTTCGTTGCTGTTCTGTGTTAGTTTTTGCTTCAGAACATTTTAATTCCTGTAAAAGTAGGTCACGGTTCGTTAAGTTTCAATCAAAATTGCATTTTAGGTGTTTTTCTGTGCGTGATCGCTATGGAGAGCATCTGATAGGAGCTACTTGATGCAAGTTGGGTATTCCCTTAAGAGTTCTACGATTTGTGAGGTCGAATTACTGATCTCAGAGATGCTTTTAGCTGTGGAGAGCATCTGTTAAAGACTTACTGATTTCAATAGTACTTTTAGGCTTTAGCTGTACTATTTTATTTCATCATACTCATTGAATGCGCGTGTACTTAAGAGTTGGGATTTTAGCCTGTAGTGAACTACTGATTCTATCTATGCTAATTACTTGATTTACTTCAAGATTATATCTAATTTTATCCACACATATGTATCTTGCTTCGAAGTAAAACGGCGACTATTTGATTTTCATGTATTGATTCCTGATTTTTATGATGTTTAAATTGACTCTGAGATGATATTTTGACTTTATCTACTGAATGCTTATGTGGAACAGAGATCATATTCTTATTTTGTTATTCGTTGTAGCAATTTTTATAGAAGAACAACAAGCATATATGTTTCTCTTAAAGAAGTTAGTGAAGTAGTAATTCTTATAATGCTTTAAAATATTCCAAGATATAATTGGGTTTTATCCATTTAATGCATATGTTGCCTAGAAAAGATAATTGGATGATTTTTTTTTCCTGCTTTAAGTTTTGGCCATAATTTGTAATCATAATGAATTGACATGGGACATGGGTGTGATCCTCACTGATTTATGTAATGAATGTATGCCTCCTTATTTAAGAGCTTGTAAACATTAGCACTTTGCCAATTTACATTCTTGATATTAGCAAGACAATCTATAATTGGGCAAAATCTACCGTATTATAGCAATGTCATTCAATACAAATCAATTTTCATTGCGATAATAGGCTAAATTTTGTAATATTTGACTATTCTCTGCATATTTTTCGTTAATCAACATTATAAACTCATCTAATCTCTACTTTATTTTCTTAATAGAAGATGATCACGAAACCGGCAACATCAATCCTATATTCCCTACTTAAAGATGGTGAAAAGCGACCCCTTGAAGACATCATAAACGATTTCTCCTCAAAAATCCCAAAATCAATGCATAGTGAAATCTTCTCAGCACTTGTCATTCTCTTGGATGACACCCCAAAATTCCTAAAATCCACCGAACGATTGGTTGCATTTGCATTAATTCATCACACATATTCCCCCCTTAAATCATCCACCAATCCCTACCTTTCTTTGCTCAAAAACACTGCAAATGACGAAAAAACCGAAACTTTCGAACGTGCATTCATCCTTCATCTCCTATCCTCTCCAACCACATCTCCGGTGATGAAACTATCTCCGGCGGATTTCATTACCAAATTCGATCCTTCATCTCACCGGTTCCCGGAGCCGCCACCGCCGCCGCCGGAAAACCCCCTCCCCAAACCGTTCAATTCCCTCTTCAAAAACACCGCGATAAAAAACGCGATACCGGATCCCGACATCCCCCGCGGTTGCGACATCAACTCGCCGGAGTTTGAGTTCCCGCCGCCAAAGATCGGCTCCGGTGACCGGAGCGAGGCCATAACCGGTCTACTTCAAACTTTATCATTGGACGTGCTCTACCCTCATTGGACCCGCCCAACACCGCCTCGCCTCCCGGTGCTAGATGGTGAACTCGTCTGGGTTAACCCCGACTCGACCCACGAACCGCTTTGGGACACCGGGATGTGTGCCGACACGAGCCGTGGTGCAGCCGTCCGTGAACTAATCCTAAAAGCCCTAAAAGGCCCGTTGGCTCCATCTCAACAAGAACAAGTTTTACTTGAGTTAACTTCCGACCCCAAACTGGTGTACCACTGCGGTTTAACACCACGGAAGCTGCCGGAGCTGGTGGAGAACAACCCTCTGATAGCGGTGGAGGTGCTGATTAAGCTGATGAACTCGCCGGAAATTTCGGAGTATTTTACGGTTCTGGTGAATATGGACATGAGTTTGCATTCGATGGAGGTGGTCAACCGGTTGACCACTGCGGTTGAACTGCCGACTGAGTTTGTACACATGTACATAACGAATTGTATATCATCATGTGAGAATATTAAGGATAAGTACATGCAGAATCGGTTGGTGAGGCTTGTGTGTGTTTTTCTGCAGAGTTTGATCAGGAACAAGATTATTAATGTTCAAGATTTGTTTATTGAGGTTCAGGCGTTTTGTATCGAGTTTTCTAGGATCCGGGAAGCTGCAGGTTTGTTTCGCCTTCTTAAAACCTTGGAATAATTCATGTTTTTTTTTTTTTTTTTTTGTTGGATATTTTAGTTTTGCATAAAGATTTGTATTTGGTTGTGGTTTAGGGATAATGGATGTTTTGGGAATAGGATTTAGAATCTTCAACTTAGTTTTAATCTATGGAAGTGTAATATAATCAATCATATTAGCAAAATAGTTGGGACATTGGTACTATTGGTGATGAGGGTATTTATGTCTTTTGGACAATCGATAACAAGTCTCTTTCCAACCTTGTTTTCTCATTTTGGGTGGGAGAAAGAATTGCAATTTTGTCCAATTCAATAGATGCGAAATGCAATGGTAAAACCTTATCAGGTATTGTGCTACTTATCAATGGGTTGAAAATTATTCAAAGTGTATTCAAATACATGAAACCTAAAAATTGCTTTAATAAATAAAAGTTAGATTGTCTTTCTAATAATATCATTGAACATGTCAAAAAATAGGAAATGTACTTTCATATTTCTATATTATGGAACTGTACTTCCATATTTTTTCTTTTTACGGATTGTAGTTTGAAGAATATACCAATTATAAGTTATCTTTCTTAGTGAGACCCATCACGATGAAGTGTAATATTGTTAGCCCACATATTGGACCATATACCGCAGGATTTTTGCTTTGCAAAGCTTGAATAAGCTTTGTGAAAAACTTCACACAAGTTTGTTGAACTTTTTTGTTTTTGATGTAGCGTGAATATCCATTTAAGTTTTTAAAATATAGAAATTCTGATGACATTGGGTGAAGTGTTTCTTGATCTTCAAGATAAGATCCAACATTGGGGGAATCAATTCCACTTATTGAAACATAAAAAGAAAAAACTAAAAAGTAAATCCGAACATTGGATCATTTCACTGGAAGAGCTTGACATATGGGATAGAAATGTCTAGAAAACAGGGATACTTTGCGGGTACCTTAAGAAATTCTCTGGATCAACTTTAGCCTTGATTTGAATCAACTTCTTAAAATTACGCCTCTTCCAATATCTCTCGCCCCAAACACTCGCTTCTTCATAAGTAGCATTTCCAACACCCAAATCCAGATCAGCATAGTTGGAATACGCCTCCCTTGGGTTCTTCGACACATAAGGTGTCAGTAACTTTTCCAAGCTATCCAACCATGCTATCCTCTTGAGCGCTATAGTTGTCGTGTCTGAAGGTTGATTGTAAAAATTGACATTCTTGAATAACTGGTACAACACCCCAGCTCTATGAGGATACGGAATTGCAGTCTCAGAATACTCAGCCATCCTTCCGCCAAACGGATTGCTGCCAAGAAGCTCCGATCCATCACTTTCCATAACTTTTCTCCAAATCTTTCTGAGCCCACTTTTAGGGATCGGTGTCCGGACAAAGTCGATTTTACTTTTGCTGTTCACCTTGGGTATGCTAGATCGGTTTGTGACAATTTCAATTGGGGTGGAGCTTGGCAACCCATAAAACGCAATGGTTGATTGAAGAATTGACATCTCCTCACAAATCTCCCGTGTAACACCCAACTCTGGAAATTTTTGGTCTAGCAACCGAAGCAATGTGTCACTTCTCCCCTGAAAAACTCCTTGGAATGTAATTACTACAGTTTTTTTAGTGGTGTTGCCGATATATTGACCGGACATCACGGTTCGTATATGCAAATTTTTATCAATAGTCGGTGCAACGTATTGATATTTATGAAAAAGTTCGGTTGCTCTTTCCTCCAAAGTCTTACTCAGCATAAAAACAGTTACTTTTTTCGGAACCCGAACCAACTTCAGCTTCCATGCAAGAACGATTCCGAAACTAGAAGCACCACCTCCTCTAATCGCCCAAAACAAATCTTCTCCCATCGACTTCCTATCGAGAATATTTCCATTGACATCCATGAACCGAGCGTCCACAACATTATCAGAAGCAGTACCGTATTTCCTCATCAGGTTTCCATAGCCACCACCGCCCATATGTCCGCCAACACCCACCGAAGCACAAAGACCCGCCGGAAAAAACAAGGTTTTGGACTTCTGAATAATACTGTAATAGAGTTCACCTAACGTAGCGCCTCCCTGGGCCACACCGTTTTCTTTGCTAAGTCCACGTCTACGGACCTCATGTTGGTGAGATCAATCATAACAAATGGGACATTAGCAGTGTAGGAGCGGCCCTCTGCGTCATGTCCCCCGTTTCTTGGCGCAGTATAGAGCCGTTTGGATCAGTGTTTCATCCACAGGTGTCACTATGACTGATGGTTTACGAGTGGAAAGTTTAAGAAACTTACGTTGCGTTTAGTTACGGAAAAACAATTTTCATTTTCCGTTTTTTGTTTTCCCTTTTCAATTTTCATTTTTCGTTTTCATTTTTCATTGAAAAATTTAGAGAACGCGTTTAGTTAAACTTATTCATTTTTCATTTTCAGTTTTAGAAAATTAGAAAACGTGTTTAGATGTCTATTTTTCTATCGATTTTCATTTTTAAAAAACGGTAGTGGTAGTAGGGTGTGGGTGGGGGCGGTGACGGTAGCGGGTCGGCGGCGGTGGTGGTGATGACAGGCGATGGTGGTGGCGGCGTCAATTTTGTCAGTGATGGTGATGGTGGTGGTGCTAGTGACGGGTTAGTGGTGGTGGTGGTGTTGGATGGGTGGGGGTGCGAATGTGTGTTTGTGTGTGTATGTGTGATTGTGGGGGTAGGTGTAGGTTTGTGTGTGTGTGGGTGTGTGTGTCTGTGAGGGTGGGGTGGGGGTGGGGGTAGGTGTGGGTGTGTGTGTGAGTGTGTGGGTATGTATGTGTGTGTGTGGGATGGTGTGTATGAGTGGGTATGTATGTATGTGTGTGTTTGTGGGTTGGTGTGTGTGTGTTTGTGGGTGGGTGTGTGGGTATGTATGTGTAAGTGTGTGTGTTTGTGGGTGGGTGTGTGTGTGTTTGTGGGTTGGTGTGTGTGTGTTTGTGGGTGGGTGTGTGGGTATGTATGTGTAAGTGTGTGTGTTTGTGGGCGGGTGTGTGTGTGTGTGTGTGTGTGGGTTGGTGTGTGCGTGTGTATGTTGGTGGGTGTGTGTGGGTGGGTGGGTATGTATGCATGTGTGTGTGTTTGTGGGTGTGTGTGTGGATGGGTATGTGTGTGTGTGTGTGTGCGGGTGGGTGTGTGTGGGTATGTATGTGTAAGTGTGTGTGTTTGTAGGTGGGTGTGTATGTATGTGGGTTGGTGTGTATGTGTGGGTATGTATGTGTGTGTGTGTGGGTTGGGGTGTGTGTGTGTGTGAGTGGGTGTGTATGTGTGTGTGTTTGTGGGTTGGTGTGTGTGTGTGTGTGCGGGTGTGTGTTTGTGGATGAGTATGTATGTGTGTGTGGGGGTGGGGGTGTTAAAGTGGAGGTAGGTAAAAGTGGATGGGGTGAAGTGGGTGTGTGTTTATAGAAAAATTTTGGAATTAAAAAAATATGGCAAACAATGATTATCAGTTTTTCAAAATTTTCCAACTTCTTTGTAATTTTAGAAAACGGAAAATTTTCATTTTCCGTGAAAAATTTAGAAAAATAGACGAACAAAACGCGTTTTCAAAATTCTCATTTTTCTTGGAAAATTTTTCCGGAAAACGGCCCATTTTTCCGCAACTAAACGCACCCTTAGGTTGCGTTTAGTTACGGAAAAACAGTTTTCATTTTCCGTTTTTTGTTTTCCCTTTTCAATTTTCATTTTCCGTTTTCATTTTTCATTGAAAAATTTAGAAAATGCGTGTAGTTAAACTTATTCATTTTTCATTTTCAGTTTTAGAAAATTAGAAAACGTGGTTAGATGTCTATTTTTCTATCGGTTTTCATTTAAAAAAAACGGTAGTGGTAGTAGGGTGTGGGTGGGGGCGGTGACGGTAACATGTCGGCGTCGGTGGTGGTGATGAGAGGCGATGGTGGTGGCGGCGTCAATTTTGTCAGTGGTGGTGATGGTGGTGGTGCTAGTGACGGGTTAGTGGTAGTGGTGGTGATGGTAGGTCGGTGATTGTTGTGATGGTGTTGGGTGGGTGGGGGTGCAAGTGTGTGTTTGTGTGTGTATGTGTGTTTGTGGGGGTTGGTGTAGGTTTGTGTGTGTGTGTGGGTGTGTGTGTCTGTGAGGGTGGGGTGGGGTAGGTGTGGGTGTGTGTGTGGGTGTATGGGTATGTATGTGTGTGTGTACGTGTGTGTGTATGGGTGGGTATGTATGTGTGTGTGTGTTTGTGGGTTGGTGTGTGTGTGGGTGTGTGTCTTTGTGGGTGTGTGTGTGTGTGTGGGTGTGTATGTATGTGTATGTGTGTGTGTTTGTGGGTGGGTGGGTATGTATTTGTATGTGTGTGTGTTTGTGGGTGGTTGTGTGTGTGTGTGTGTGTTTGTCGGTGGTTGTGTGTGTGTGGGTGGGTATGTATGTGTGTGTGTGTGGGTGGATGGGTATGTATGTGTGTGTGTGTGGGTTGGTGTGTATGTGTGTGTGTGCGGGTGGGTGTGTGTGTGGGTATGTATGTGTAAGTGTGTGTATTTGTGGGTGGGTTGGTGTGTGTGTGTGTGGGGGGGGGGGGGGGTTGGGGTGTGTGTGAGTAGGTATGTATGTGTGTGTGTTTGTGGGTTGGTGTGTGTGTGTTGGTGTGTGTGTGTGGATGGGTATGTATGTGTGTGTGGGTGGGGGGTGTTAAGGTGGGAGTAGGTAGAAGTGGATGGGGTGAAGTGGGTGTGTGTTTATAGAAAAATTTTGGAATTAGAA
Organism: Lactuca saligna; assembly: GCF_052625555.1. Classification (NCBI taxonomy): domain Eukaryota; kingdom Viridiplantae; phylum Streptophyta; class Magnoliopsida; order Asterales; family Asteraceae; genus Lactuca; species Lactuca saligna. The sequence continues at coordinate 31,826,961 of NC_136419.1, read as the reverse complement.
AAATATGGAAAACAATGATTATCAGTTTTCCAAAATTTTCCAACTTCTTTGTAATTTTAGAAAACGGAAAATTTTCATTTTCCGTGAAAAATTTAGAAAAATAGACGAACTAAACGCGTTTTCAAAATTCTCATTTTTCTTGGAAAATTTTTCCGGAAAACGGTCCATTTTTCCGCAACTAAACGCACCCTTAGTGTTTTCAACTGCGACTTGCCAAATGGGTAGGAAAGAAGCATTCACAGAGGTGAAAATGAGTTTAGAGATGGAGGTGACATTGTGGGAGTTGGATTTTATGCAATGTATGAAATCTTCGGAATGTGGTGTTACACCATGGGCGGAAGATATAGCTGCCCATGAAACAGAAAATGAAAGAGTTAGAACCAAGATGAAGATGGAAGAGCTTAGTAGAGACTTCTTCATGTCTTGGTGAGTAATTTGATGTATAACAATGTTGAATTTATATAGCGTAGAAAGAATAGGGGTGAGTTTGATCTATCGCAGATCCTTTTGGACGAAATAGTTTTTAATTAACTTAAAGCATGAATAAAAAATCTCAAATATAAGTAGATATATATAACACAAAATCTAAAGGTTAACTAAATAAGCCAATATAGACTGTAACTAAAATGAATTTAATTCTTAATACAGAAACTGCGAATCTAAATTAGTCAAACGTTAAGAGTCGATTACAATCTATTGTCATTATTGCTCGAGATGCTTGAATCTTAAGTATGCCTGCTCAACGAATTTTAATGTTAAAAACTTGACTTTATATTATTATATGACCACACAGAGTTTAAGCATTATATACCACAGGTTGATACTGGATCATGTTGAGACGACCCGCGTGCCTTTTAACAACTTCTCACAATGCGAGCTGCAGTCCATGCAAAATTACACTCTTGTCACTTCCAGTCCATTTCTCAATCCTCAACCTTAATCAACAATCAATTGTCCTCCGATTAAGCCCCTAAAGTTACCTACACTAAACAAATCAAGTTAGAATTATAAAATGATTATTGTACCTTGGTTTAGTTTGTGGATAAATGAAATCATAGGGGGCGCTAGGGGTGTTGATCGGGTAATTTTTTCGGGTTTCGGGTAATTCGGGTTTTTCATGTTAAAAAATATCCGTTAGCCGGTCCAAATTAAATTCAGGTATCGGGTTGGGTTTGGGTAATTCGGGTATTACCCGAAATATATAATTTTTTTTTTTGAAATTCACCTGAAAATAAATTTAATGAAATAAATACGTCGTGCTTTATTAGTCTTGTTTATATAAGCAAACAAGGCATAAACGAAATTACTCAAACTTTGAATATTGAGATATTTTAGTCAGTAATACATGAGATATCAAGTAAGTTTTTAACAACTTAATTTAATCTAATAAGATGTTCAAAAAACAAATATTTAAAGATCTTAATTTAAAAGTTTAAAATGTTTAAGATAATTGTAGTCATAAGTTTTGTATGTATAGAAGTTTCGTTAAGATAATGGGTTTGTTAGTTGCAATAAAAACTATAATCTAGAAAATAGTTAAGTTTTAAAGAACATGATGATATATAAACAATTATTTTTAATATTGCTAGTGTCATATTGTCATAATAAAAAAGATTCATTTTTTACAATAATGATAATTACTTTAAGCGTGATCAAAAACCTGCTACAGAGTACAAGCTTTACGAAAAAAAAAAAGAATTTTTAAAATAATTCGGGTAATTCGTGTCTACCCGAAACCCAACAAACGTACCCGACCTGAAAAAAAATCGGATTACCTGCCCGATACCCAAAAGAATCGGGCAGGTAATTCGGGTATCGGGAATTTTCGACAGGGCTAGCTGAGGGTGTGCGGAGTGGGCAATTGCACAGAGTCCAATTTTTTTATTATATATTTTTATTTAAAAATAAAAACTTATAATAACGATAAGGACCTTTTTTTTTTTTTTTTTTCTGGTTCGTTATAGGCCTTTGAAAATATTTAATTTTTGAGGACCGACTCTGAATGAAATATTAGATATTTCAACATCCCCTACAACTTAAACACAAAAAAAATATTCCTTTTGAAATAGATCGCTTAATCCCATTTTTTTTTATAAGAAAATCGTGTTGCATTGTACCCAAAAGACTTGGTTAAATTATCCGCATGTTCCTCTTCAAATCCAATCTTAATAATTTTCAATACTTCTTTTGAAACTTTTTCTCTTATAAATTTGTCCATTTCAAAATCTTATTTTATTTTATTTTATTTTTATTTTTATTTATTTATTTATTTTTAACTTTTTAACTTTTTATTTTTTGTATGAAACACTGGGTTCAATACAAACTTCCCGGGTTCAATGCTAACTTTATTGCAAATTCACTGTCACGAAAAACACTGACCCATGGAAGAGTGAGAAACAATATATATATATATATATATATATATATATATATATATATATATATATATATATATATAGAGAGAGAGAGAGAGAGAGAGAGAGAGAGAGAGAGAGAGAGAGAGAGAGAGAAGTAAGTTCAAATAAAAACAGTAAATAGTGTGAGAACGTAAAAATACTATTTTTATGTTATTATTTTGTAATGAATTTTGTATATATGTATTGTTGAAGTAATTCTAATATAAATATTAACTTTCGACTAGTCATATATTCATTATAATGTTATTATTCTGATATAAACTTATGTATGAAATTTTTGTAGTAAATTATAATTTTAATTTTGACCTTTGACTAATCATTTATTCTTTACTGAATAATAACATAAATGTATCGATACAAAATTTATTGAAGAATAATAACATAAAAAAGTATTTTTACGTTCTCACACTATTTATTTATTTATTTTTCCATAAAATCATGGAACCTCCTACATATACACAACAACCGGTAACTAAACATTTAGCCCTACATCAACATATATCCTTTTAAAGTCAAGTCACTTTTAAGAATACTAATTCCTTTTACATGATTACATTTCAGAAACCTTAATAACTACAATGCAATATTAAGATGTGACTTACGATGGACTGTGCAAACTGACTTCACACATGTACAAACATAAGAGCTACCGGGTGTGTTAATTATTAGGTAAATTAATTTTCCAACCAATTTCTGAAATTTTGTTTTGTTATGTTTTGTATTCTTTCAAGTTTGTCAACAACATTAGACTCAAGTGGAGTTTGTCAACAAAATTAATTTTCCAACCAATTCTTTCAAATTTTGTTATGTTTACACTAGCGCATGCCAAACTCATAATACTTCCTTTAAGTTAGGCAAACCCTCCATAAACTTCAATTACTTCAATTCCTGATAGAAAATTTAACTTGCCTAGATCTTTAATAAAAAATTACAATTCTAAAAAATCTTTAACTTTTGCTATTCCATCAATATTATTACCACTAAGTATTATATTAGCATAAACCAATAACATAACAAAAGTAGAATATTTAGATCTCATATATACATAAAAAGTAATCAAGCATACCTTGTTCAAACCCAAAATCAAATAAAGAGGAGTACAACTTCTCGTTCCGTTTCCTTGGGGATTGTTTAAGGCTATATAAGGATTTTAAAAGCGTGCACAACCTTCTATCACCCTTTGTATGATAACCTTGTGGTAAAGACATTTACACACGATCATTCAAGGTTACATACAAAAAAGAATTATTATTTATATCAAGCTGAAACAAAGACCAATTATTATTAATAACAAATGCAATAACAGTCCTAACAGTCACCATTTTAGCAATAGGTGAGAAAGTTTCCTTATAATATATTCTTCACGTTGATTATATCCCTTAGCTACGAGCATAACCTTATAGTTTTCTACCTCCCCATTTGACTTATATATTATTTTGTATACCCACCGACAACCAATTGGTTTTCGATCGAGGGTAAATCAGTAATATTCCAACTTTTTTTTTTGTTTTTGTATTTTTTTTTTTTTTTTTTTTTTTTTTTTTTGTGAAGAGCTTGCATCTCTTCGTTCATTCCTTTTACCCAATTAGGGTCTAATGATGCCTTAAAAATAGGCTCGATGCTTAATACTTCAAGGGAAATCCGATCGAAATAGAACTGCTCTAGCTATACATTCAACAAATGATGATGTTTTAAAACCCATCTCGAACCATTCAATTGTTTCTTCAAAAACATCATGAAAAAAAACACGATACTGGATCTCTACATCCCCCATAGTTGTAACATCAAGTTGCCGAAGTTTGAGTTCACCCTTTTAAAGATCGTCTCTGATGACCGGAGCGAGACCATTACTTATCTAATACAAACTTTATCATTAGATGGACTATACCCTTAATGGACTCACTCTAAACTACCTCGCCTCCCGGTACTAGATGGTGAACTCGTCTAGGTTAACCCTAACTTATCCCACGAACTGCTTTAGTCACCGGGATGTGTGCGACACGAGTCATGGTGCAACCGTTCGAGATCTAAACCTTAAATACCTAAAAGGCTTGTTAGTTCCATACTAACAAGAATAGTTCCATACTAACATGAACAAGTTTACTTGAGTTAAAACTACATTCCAAAATTAGTGTACCGCTACAATTTAACACCACAAATGCTACCAGAGCGAGCTAGCTGGTAGAGAACAACGCGAGCTAGCTGGTAGAGAACAACCCTCTGGCAACGATGGAAGTCCTGATTAAAATGATGAACTCGCCAGTAATTTTAGAGAACTTTATGGTTCTGGTGTGAATATTGACATGAGTCTGAATTCTATGGAGTTGACAAACCGGTCGACCAACATTGTTGAATAACCGAATGAGTTTTTCCATAGGCACATAACATATTGTATATCGTCATGTGAGAATATTAAGGAAAATTACTTGTAGAACTGGTTGGTGCAACTCCTATGTAATATGCTAAATTTCAAACCAAAATCGTTATTTTAAAATAAAGATAGTAATGCAACTCTCATTCTCAAAAGAGTAATAACAATAATTTGTTTTAAGTTTGACAAATCATAATCCAACCAGAGTAAAAATGGGATAGTGAAATCAAATAAACGAAAGTCTCTAAAACATGGACATGGATGTGATGCAATTAGACTGTGTCCTTCCCTTTGCTGCCGGAACAACCCGAAACATTTAGACTTAAGCAAGTAAACATAAAGCTTAGTGAATTCCCTAAAATACCACATACTCGGTGTGAATGCTATGGTCCATCCATAGCCTTACACTCACTTTCGTTGCTACAATCCCTGTGACATCTACTATTTCTCAGAACCAAAAAGCTTTTCTTTAGATTTTAAAATCTTAATATCATTGTTCTTGGAAAAACCAGTACAATAAATCATTTTGCGAAAACTATTTCATTTTATTAAAATATCTTTGATTAAAGATGTTGTTTCAAAATACAAAAACTAAGAGGATAATACATAATATTGTTACAATGTAAAGACCTAATGGTCCTGAAAACTATTGCTGGTTGTCTCTCAATCACTCGACATCCTAATCAAGTTCTAGCATCTTTAACCATGTTACTTGTGATACATATAATTTGAGTGAGTCAGGTTGGGAAACATGGTGAAACACATAGGATTTTCAATCCCACAATATTATTATCATAATAATTTATAATTATCAAACCTACAAAACCAACTATTACCGAACAATATAAATATATCCCTTCACTTAGATATCTATAGAACCTTACACCTATACATACCCATCCCAATCGATTCTCATAAATCCTAGTCCATGATTATCCTGAAGAATCAACTCACCCGATGAACTTTTAGAATAATGGTTTGACTACATAACTAGGGGCTTCATTGGATGATTTAAGTCATAAAGGCAATTTAAGCCATCAAAGTATTGGATGAATATGGTATCCCATTTCATCTACGTCTGTAGGTTTTGAGCCCACACTAACTACGTAATTCATAAGACCATCTAAAATGATCAAGTTTAGTCATATTACTATGGGAGATGAACATACATACTGTTACAATTTACTGATATGGATCCACCATTTTTGGTCATCCAAAGGAATACTTTATTGTACTCCGGTATATAATCCGTACATCGACACCTGGTAGTGTCATAGAGTAGAGTTATATTCTTCGTTCCTATCACACATACCCTTAATACGATGTTATCCAATATCCAAAGTTAATCGAACTAAGCATCCCCTAAGTCCTAGTGTATAACTAGACTAGATTACAAAGCCTGTAGTCAATACAATATCTTGCCTGTGTAATATTTTTACAATACAAGGTGTAACTGATAACTCCTTTGATTTAAATTGAACTAAGCATCCTTTATAAGTCTTATTTCGTTACTAGGTAAGACTATAATACTTATAATCAATTTCCAAAACATTTTCCTACTTATACTATACTATCACAATACAATATGTGATTATTCTTTTATCCAACTTAACTGGATCTAAATATTCTTTATATATCTTAGTTTTAAACTTAGACCAGATTACAATCCTTGAAATCAACTTTTAATACTAACTTTGTTTAGACAACACTATCGTAAGTTAGTGTATATTTTTAAAGCATAATATCAAGTATTTTAATATACAATAATCTTTTAAGTAATAATATTTATTTTTAAATTTTCATACAATAATATCATATAAACATTTAATACATAAGTAACCATATTTGGTTCACACAATATATGTTGTCAAATATACATTTAACAAATATCCAAATAATAAGCAATTAATTCATAAATAATCTTTCAACATATAATTAATACTTTAAATAAATACTTTGTATTAAAATCATGTTCTTGAAACTAGCTATGCACTTACCTTATGTAGGTGGAAGACTCGTAGGAAGGTCCGCTCTTTGATTGACACTTTAGATTTCCCTTTAAAATGATCTAAACACGAATATTATTAAGTCTTAGTATTCATTCGTATTTATAAAGTTTAGTCTTTATAATGTTTTTCTCAGGCTTATCAATAACCCCAAAAGAAATACCGAATTATAGATGATAAGAACCAACAAGGTAAGATCGTATCGAAGTTAGGATCTGTTTGGCATATAAATATATACTGTTTGAAAAAATCTACTTTAAACACCTCACAGTTATGGCTTAGACATCATATACGTAGATCTATCGGTATAACGACTGGTATTACTAATAAATCTAATTTATAAGTTCATAATAACGACTATGAACATAAATATAAGTTGTACTTAAAGCATAGTAAGTGTAACTTAACTTACCGAGTTTTCTAATAGAAGGTTAGAAAGTTCACGGGCAGAATTCCGACTCTGAAAACTTCTTTTCGTCAGCTCTCTTCGATTCTCTAACGACTCAGAGCTTCGCTGACATACTCTAAAAACTAAGAAGAATCGGACAAGAAAGAAAGAAGAATTATAAAGAAAGTTTAGAGGAATTGAGCAAGGAAATATGTAGAATTCGTCCTTTATTTATAAGGGTCTGATCATGGGGTAGGCCTTAAGTTTCATTCGTATAATCCCTAAAACGTCTAGGATGAATTTGTGGGTGTTACAGTCCTCCTACAGTCTTTCTTGTTATGCCCCCGTAGTCTTTTATGTAAATGCTATGGTCCCCCATAGTCTTTTATATAAGTGCTATGGTCCCCAATAGTCTTCCATATATGTGCTATTATCCATATAGTCTTTCATATAAGTGTCATGGTCCTTCTATAGTCTTTTGTATAAGTGTTATGGTCCCCTATAGTCTTTCATACAAGAAGTTCACAAAACAATCTATCATACACTGAAACCTAGTGTCCTACATACTATAGTGAGAAGACTCACTTGAATAACAAATTCGAAATACTAACACTCACGTACTCAAACAGATCAACAACATGAACCACCTAATTTACAAATAAGTATCAAACCTCAACTCTTAGCATAATTCCATAAAGTATGACCAAAAGTCATTTTGGACAAAAGTCAACGGTCAACATGCGACAACTAGCTCTTGGCTGCACCGTATCCACTAGGAGACAAGACTATCGCGATTGGGTATTGTGAATCGTGTTGCAGTTTCCTATTTTTTGCGTGAAGCTTCTTGGCTAGTCAACCACCTTCTCATTAAGCTCTTAAAAACTCAAGTCAGGGGTTCAAATTTTAATATCTGAAACGTATAATGGTCTTAATGGATAAAGTTTCCAACTTTATCCTTAAACAATGCTTAATCACTCACAAAAGTAAACCCTAAGTCGAACAATCCATTTAAAATGCCAAAACCAAGTGCATGGTTCACGGAAAGCACATGCATGACCTTTTTCTCCAACACGAAAAGTTTAAAAGCATAAAAATGTTCTTCCAAAGCTTTGGAGTTCCTCAAAATCTAAGAACAATAAGATTACGGGACTAAAATGACCACAAAATACCAATAATCTAGATCTAGCATGCAAAAGCCTTAAAGATTGGATCTTAGAGACTTACAGAGTTAGAAAAGGTCACATGAAGGTAGATTACTTTAGAAACTTGCTTCCTAGGACACCAAATAGCAATCTCCTTCTTCAAAAATCACACAAAGAGAAAACATGAACTCAAAATCACCAAAAGAGGCTTTGAGTTTGGATAGGAGAATGTTCTCTAGAGGCTGACAAATAATGAAACCCTAGGGATTTATGCCCTTAAATAGGCCGAAAAACCGAGGCTTTTAAGGTTTGGCGTATCAGGCCACCACGTTGCGGTCTTCATTAAGGGTCACTCTGCGACATAGTTCATGCCATTTTACTTGGTCCATTGTGCCGCCACCAAGGGAAAACACCAAAAACTTGATTAATCCAAATACATACTAGGAAATGAAAATGGGTGTCACATCATGTGTTTTTTTTTTACAGAGTTTGATCCGAAACAAGATTATTAATGTTCAATATTTGTTTATTGAGGTTATTGTGTTTTGTATCGAGTCTTCTAGGATCTGAAAAATTGCAGGTAGGGGTGAGTACGGTGTGGTTATTGGCCAAAACTGAACCGCAAATTGTAAATACGGTTATTTTAACCATAAAACCGAATGGTGTTGTTATTTTAGCGGTATGATTTTTCTCTTTTATTATGCGTTTCGGTTTCATGCGATTTCCATTTGACTTTTAACCACGTAGATTTGGTGCAATTTTTTATGCGGTTTTGTGCGGTTTTAATTCACTATTAATCATTTCAGATTTCACATAACTTGTTTGGGCATTTGCGTCTTATTTGCGGTTTTAAGAGTTCAAAGACTATTGTTTGTTACTTGTACTAAAAAAACAGTAAGACAATAACTTAAAACACTACCAAATGATTTAATATTAGTCGTTAGATCGGGAGAGATTGAGAGTTGGGATCGTTAGAGCGAGAAGTTGTGCTGAAGGCCAGGGCATTGCTAGGATCAACTGATTCAATATCCCACAAAATTTCGTTCTCAGATCCTCTTTTTAAGAAGTAATATATTAATAATTAAGTATTAATTAAATAAAAATTGTATAAAGTTATTTTCTTTTGACTTTTGTGTGATATTAATAATTTTAGTTATCGTCGTACAATGCGTGAGATGGAAATAGATAACGAACTGCACTGCTAAGCCTTTTTATATGGTAAAGTCAATTCTTTTGAGGACTACATTCATAGATAGAGGGGATATAATATTGTTATGCATGATCTATTGTACTCTATTAAGAATCTCCACTGCATCTAGCGCGAGAAAACCAAACGTATCAAATGCAAATGATATGAACACGTGTTGATTTTCCATGCACGATTTCTCATATTTGGTGACTTTGTCTATAATAATTTTAAAGTAGCCTGTCCTGTTGTGAAACCCTCATGCACGATTCCACACATACGTGTTTTCCTCAAACCCATCAAAAAATCAAAGCGTCAGCCGATCTAAGGGATGATCTTCATTCTATCGGGTCAGTCAAGAAATTCATAGGTGTCTTTTTCTTGGCGGAAACCCCAACACGCTTAAATATGTCAAATAAAACATCCTTAAATTAAGTTATTTAATTTAATGTATATATCGGTGTTGTTCGGTTTGGGTTTGGTTATTCTATGTAGTATGATTTAGTTTTTTATGATTTTTGAAAAACTAAAAACCACACTGCACTGAAAATTTGTGGTGTTTGCAAAATTAAAAACCTAAACCTAACAGATGGTTATCGGTTTTTTTTTTTTTTTTTTTTTTTTTTTTTTTTTTTTTTGCTGTTCGGTTTTTGCTCGGCCGTAGTTATAGCTTGGTTTGTTTCACCTTCTTACTACCTTATAATAGTTCATCTTTTTTTAGTACTTATCTAACGATTTATTATTATTATTTTTTAAAGTTTTGCATAAAGATGTGTATTTTGTTGTGGATCAGGTATAATGGATGTTTTGGGAATAGGATTTAGAATCTTCAACTTAGTTTTAATCTATGGAAGTGTAAAAGAATCAATCATACGAGAAAAATACTTGGATATCACTATCATTGATGATGAGGGTATTTACGTCTTTTAGACAACCGAGAGCAGATTTCTTTCCAACCTTTTTATCCTTTTTGGGTGGGAGAAAGAATTTCAATTTTTTTCAATTCAATCGATGCCAAATGAAAAGCAGCCTATTTTAGGTATTATGCTACTCATACACATACACAAGTTGAAATTTTTTCAAAGCGTATTTAAATACATAAAACCTAAAAAATGATTTATTTAAAAGTTAAATTGTCATTCTAATAATATCATTTAACATGTCAATCATGCTTAGTAGTCAAGGGAGGTGGCAATAGCCAAGGTAAAGTCTCCAACATAAATTACAAGAAATTGTGATCACTAATTAGTAATATGCATGCCAAAATAAACAGTTGGAAGTTATTGGGGTGGGGGTGCTTGGTGGGATGTCAAGTCCACCAAGCAAATTACATCATTTTTTTTTGCAAATAAAACGTAATATAATAGTAAAAAGGGGTATCGATCCTCAGGGAAATGATTATATTCAATCACCAATGCAATCTAAAAGAACTATTGTAAATAAAGTAACTAACTACAATTAAACTAAAGGGGGGTTAGGGGGGGGGGTGTTTGATTACTTGAAAACTAAAAGACTTGAATAACTAAAAGCTTGCAATTAAGCAAGATAGTGAGATGCTCAATTATTGGAAAGAGTTGGTTAACTAATTCAATTCAACACAATGAACATTTGTGTGTTTATCATTAGGATTCAACATGAAGCTTATCATTCATCCCAAATTGGTTATAGCAATCATGAAGCATGATATGCCAAGATTCCTCCTAGGTAGTATGGAGGTTGGGGAAGCCCACAACACACCTTCTTAATCAAGATCAAGGGTTTACTTGAAACAATTGAACCCAAGAAGTTAATTCGCCTTAAGAAAGAAGGAATCCCTAATTCCTAGAGGATGTCAATGCTTACACATCCATAAAAGAGCTATGATTCATAAACTAGAGTTGATTTTTACCATCATAAAACCCTTGTTCTAAGTTAATTCAATGATTCAATGCAAAACCAAAGAAATAAACTAACAATAGCTCATTCAAGTGCCAAGCTCATGATCAAAACATTAAACAAACATACGAAATATGATCTAGAACCATAAACATAAGATAATTGATAATCTAGCATGAATCCTTAAAAAACCCACAAACATTCAAAGGTTTTAACCAAAGTTAACAAATATAGAGAAATTAGCCACTCATGGCAACAAAATAACAATCTCAAAAGTCTAATTGCATAAAGAAACTATCAATGACTTGGAAAGATGAAAATAAATGGGTTTCAAGCTCCTAAATCGCCTTCTTCAGCTCTCCAATGGTGTAAAATCGAATTCATGGCTGCTAGATCTGATGCCCCAAGGTTATGGTGTGCCAAATGACCAAAATGCCAAAACTGGGAAGTTACGCGGGTACTCGCGCGACAGAAATTCCACCTGCGAAAGTGTTGATGTAATGCTATTGGCTCTTCATTCCTCGACTCCACCCTTCCACTACCAAAGATTCCTTTGGTCCCCTCTATATCCAGGTGATTTAAACCAACCAATCATCATTTTGCTTCAAATATGGATGCTCCAAGCCCAAATTAACAATCCATGATCCATCTTTACAAGCCCACTTCATTCAAGCCTTTAGCTTTTTAAGCCAAAATCTCATTTGGTGGATCTGCCAAGCCCAATAATGCATCGAAAAGCCCACTAAGCCCAACTCCAATCAAACCACAACCGTAATGAACACCGAAAACCTGCAAAATACTTTATGCAAAGTAAAAAGCACCCGGTACAATCCATAATAAAGAAAATAAAGAATATACAATGCATTAATAATAAAAAAATCTAAAAATTCTAAAATAAACTATAAAAAGAAGTAAATAAAATAAACGATCAGTGCTGGTGGTGGTGGGAAATGCCCACGATTTAGCAGTGTGAGAAGAACTTGGGGGAAAATTTCTCAAATTTTGTTGTATGAACCTACAAAAAAAATTGCTAAGTTAGAATTGTACAACAATTTCTTTATTCTTTTTCCTACTACAACATTGAACAGTGAAAATTTTACCAATTATAGTAATGTCATCCGGTTACAAAAGTGTAATTGGGAAGATTTTTAAAAGTACAATTCCTTGAAAAGAAAAAATTAGAAAGTGCAATGCTGTAATATAAAGAAATGGAAGTATGTTGTTGTAATGGGATAAAAATATCTTAAACCAATCATTTCATATGGTTCAGCAGCAAAAAGAAGATAATTGTATCTTTTGTAAAAAGATACGACTCTCTACCCATGAAGCATAAAGGAAAATCGATTCTTTAATAGGCTAAATGTAAAAAAAAGCAATGCACTTTCATTTCTTTCTATTACGACACTCTACTTCTATTTTTTTGATGGCATTGTTGTTTGAAAAATATAACAAATATATAATTGTAGCTTAAATGTTGCTTTCTTGTTATATCGGTAAAATTGCTTTGTGTTTAGATGGCGTTGCTATAAATATAGGTGGTAGATTTTCCTCATTAAGACATTGTACTTTCCGCTTAATCTAATCATCTCATATCTCTCAATGCCTTAAATCAAAGTGACATAAATATAAGTACTTTTTGGATCACCAGGTGCACAAGTCTTCCTTATCATGAAACATCAATAGCTAATAAGAGGTGAAACATTAATAGCTAATAAGAGGTAGCTAGCTACTGATGAGACTTGGGTGGGAGTCCGACATGATAGTGGTAGTGCCATTACACCTTTGCTTTGTGCAAAGGTTATGCTCCAGTAAATAAACTTTGTGAAAAAACTTTATCACCATAGAAGTTTGTTAAACTTTTTGGTTTTTGATGTGCCGTGACATCGAAATATCCATTTAAGTTTATAAAATATAAGATAAGAAATTATGATGACAATGGTTGAAGTGTTTTTTGTACTTTATATTAGACTAGGATAATATTATGAGTATATATCGTAGTCTAATACTTTAAGATTAGGTCCAACATTGGTGAATCTACTTATTGAAGATAAAAAAAAGAAAAAAAAAACTAAAATGTAAATCCAAACTTTGGATCATTTCAGTTCGAAGAGCTTGACATGTGGGATAGAGGTCTCTAGAAAACGGGGATACTTTGTGGGTGCCTTAAGAAATTCTTGGGATCAACTTTGGCCTTGATCCGAATCAACTTCCTGAAATTGCTTCTCTTCCAATACCTTTCTCCCCAAACACTCGCTTCTTCATAAGTAGCATTTCCAACACCCAAATCCAGATCGACATAGTTGGAATACGCCTCCCTCGGGTTCTTCGACACATAAGGAGTCAGTAACTTCTCCAAGCTTCGCAACCATGCAGTCCTCCTGAGCGATATAGGGGTCGTGTCTGAAGTTTGACCATTAAAATTGACATTCTTGAACATCTGGTACAACACCCCAGCTCTATGAGGATATGGAATTGCTGTCTCTGAGTACTCCGCCATTCTTCCACCAAAAGGATTGCTTCCCAAAAGCTCTGATCCATCGTTTTCCAAAATTTTTCTCCAAATCTTTCTGAGCCCACTTATAGGGATTGGTGTCCGAACATAGTCAACCTTACTTATGCTGTTAACCTTAGGAATAGCAGATCGGTTCGTGACAATCTCCACCGGGGTAGATCTTGGCACACCCCAAAACAAAATGGTCGATTGGAGCGTTGTCATCTCTTGACACATGTCTTGTGTAACACCTAGCTCTGGAAATTTTTGGTCCAGCAAGGCAACCAATGTGTCGCGTGTGCCCTGATAAACTCCTTGGAATGTAAGCACTACAGTTTTCTTAGTGGTGTTGCCGATATATCGGCCAAACATTAGAGTTCTTATGTGCAAATTTCTATCAATAGCTGGTGCAACATATTGATATTTATTGAAAATTTTGGTTGCCCCTTGTTCCAATGTTTTAGTCACTACAAAAACGGTAACTTTTTTTGGAACAGGAACCAACCTCAGTTTCCATGCAAGAACGATTCCGAAACTAGAAGCACCACCTCCTCGAATTGCCCAAAACAAATCTTTTCCCATGGACTTCTTGTTGAGAACATTTCCATTGACATCCATGAAGCGGACATTAAGAACATTATCAGCAGCAGTACCGTATTTCCTCATATGGTTTCCATAGCCACCACCGCCCATGTGTCCGCCAACACCCACCCCGGGGCAAAGACCTGCCGGAAAAAACAAGGTGTCGGACTTCTGAGTAATGGTGTAATAGAGTTCACCCAGCGTAGCACCTCCCTGGACCCATGCAGTCCTCTTTGCTACATCCACTTTTATAGACCTCATGTTGGTGAGATCAATCATAACAAATGGAACATCAGCAGTGTAGGAGAGGCCCTCGCCATCATGGCCCCCGCTCCTTATTCTGATCTCGTAGCCATGTTTCTTGGCGCAGTATAAAGTCGTATGGATCTGTGTTTCTTCCATAGGTGTCACGATGATTGAAGGTTTATGAGTAGACGGCTTAAGGAACCTAAGGTTTTGGACTGCGACTTGCCAGATGGGTAGGAAAGAAGCATTCATAGGGGTGAAAATGAGTTTAGATATGGAGGTTACATTGTTGGAGTTGGATTGTATGCAACGTATGAAATCTTCAGAACGTGGTGTTTCATCAAGAACATAGGATGAAGCTGCCCACGAATCAGAAAATGAAAGAATTAGAACCACAAAGATGAGAGAAGAGATTAGTAGAGAGATCTTCATGTCTTGGTGAGTTTGATGTATTACACTGTCGAATTTATATAGCCTATAGAGGGCATAGGGATGGAGTTAGAAAAAGGGTGGATGCATATGGTGTTGGCGTTGTACCTCATGTGCAAGGATCAAATTATTTCCCTGTTGGAAAACGCCTGGATTAAAGGAGGAACGATATATGGTGGTTAATATTTATATCTTCAACCTCTTAGTTTTCACCATTGACGAGCTACCTTTTAACGTGGCTAACAAGTTTATGTAACATTATATTATTTTTCTCGAGCTCCAATGCCGGATCAACAATTTAAGACACTTAAGCAAATTAAACATTAGGATTAGCTAGAGAGCTTTAAACAAGGCATATTGCAGATCAATTTAATATATATATATATATATATATATATATATATATATATATATATATATATATATATATATATATATATATATATATATATATATATATATATATATATATATATATAACATATTAGTCATATCTAGAATTTTAAGATGTACAAAATACAAAACCGTTTTGTACAAATAAATTATGCATAACAAAACCATTGATGCTTACCAAAATTTTGAAGACTTGAATTAACGAAGGTTAATAAAAAATTAATTTGAAGCAAAATAATAATTTTAAAATATTAAATTCATCAATATAATTTACAATTCTTAAATTAAACGAAGGTAATAATTAATTTATATGAAATGTATAAATATACAATATAGATATAAGTTCTAACATAAATATTTTAATTAAAAGTAGTAATTTTTCTTATTACATAATAACTAATAACAAAATCTAATAATTATTTTCTCATAAGAAAACTATTCGCCAAAAAACTATTTATCGCTGTTGCTTTGCGCGGACACACATCTAGTATATATATATATATATATATATATATATATATATATATATATATATATATATATATATATATATATATATATATATATATATATATATATGAGTAGGATCAAAAGAGAATACCTAAAAGGTTGAGAACGTGAGAACAGATCTGGACCATCTAAATATTCAGATCTGAGGCTATTATCAAACGGGTCATTTGTGTAAAATGTTGAAACAACTGGTATTAAAGTGTAAGTTGTAAAATGTCATAAGGCTATAATGGTAATTGCAACTTTAACTCGTTCCTATAATTTCTCAATCTCTGTCATAATGTCGTTCAAATTACTTTTCCCTCTCTGCCTCTCTCTCTCTCTCTCTCTCTCTCTCTCTTTCTTTCTATACCTAGGGTTCGATTAATAATCCGGCTCATCGTCTGCATTCCATAATTTATTCTTCTCACAGCCTCCCTCCATATCACCATCATGTGTCGCAACCCTAATCAGACCATCACAAGTCGCCAACTCAAGGGTTTATGGTTTAATTAGCTTTTCTTGTCGTGCATCGATTATGCTCTAGTCACTGATTACATACCGTGATCTCTTCCTCCCTTAACCATCGTTTGTTGCAGTCATATTCAGACCATCGCACCATCGTGGTGTGTGTATCACCCCAACCCATTTAATCGCAGTGATAGATTGTTCCTTTCTCCCTAACGATAATATGAAAAAAATTGAGGAACTAGGGTTTTTTGTGACTCTCCATTCGTCAAAATCTTCCCACACTCAAGGTTTGCCGACTATCAGACCTATTCTTCCGTCCTTCCCGTCGTCGGTATACACACATCCTATTTTCTTCATTTTTAATTCTATAATTTTGGAAGGCCCATCTGAATTTGCATCATTGATTTTAGTTAGCATATGTTTTTAAAATATCGTAGGATTGATTACTAAGCTAATAGACTGTGTATTTTGAATTGATGCATTTTGTTTGGGGTGTTGTGAATTAAAAAAAGAGGAATCAACATGTTTGCCTTTTGGTGCTTCTACTGGTTCTCAGTTTATAACAATAAGTAGATGTCCATAAAAAACCAAACATCTCTTCTCTTGTATTAACTTTATTTTGATGCATTTTATTCATTTTTTTTCTTTTATCTACAATTGATCTCTTTTTTTTGAAGTATCATTATTAATATTTGGTTTTTGAATTACTGTTGGTGTTTGTTTCTCTTTTACTAATCATAGATTTAGTTCTATGATAGGGAATAGGGTTATATAATTATAGATGATTAAAACATGAATTAGAATTTGGAATAATGTATGGAAAGTGATTTCTTTATAATCTTATTCGCTACCATTAGGTTTGTGATTTTGCATTTGTATTTGATTATAATCATTTTCATCTGAGTATTAATTTGTTGTTTTTTTGGCTTATTCACTATGTAACAGTAAGAACGAAGTGCAAATGAACGTGATGAATTTTCATGTGTTAGATGGGAACTTGGGATCTCTATTTTTATATTTCTTGTTGCGATTTTTTTTTTTTTCTGGAGTGTGTTTATCATTTGTGAAGATAACTGTTTTAATATATATATATATATATATATATATATATATATATATATATATATATATATATAATCATTTATTAAGTGTTTCATCATTTATGAATATAGCATTAGTACTTTATTCACCACATTGTTTGTTGTTTTCCGAATATAATTGAAGTGTTTTAATCTTTTATAGTTACAATTGTATTTGATTTTTGATTTTCATATTTTGTTTTATTAATTTATGATTATAATTGTATTCATAAACAGCAATATATATATTTATTCATGCTTAAATATAACTTTAAAAAATATGATTAAAGAAAACTAATTCAATAAAATGGTAAATTTATATTGTTTACTGTTCACTTCTAAATGAGATTTTGTATAAATCAAATGAAAAAAATATTGTTTTTTTTAAATAGTTAGTTAAAAAAAGAATGAATATTCAAATGTCTCATTTTAAAAAAAGAAATATGATAAAAAATATTTTTATTAACTAAAAAAGAAAAAAAATGATTAATTCACTTTTTAGGTAGTTACTTTAATTATCGCTAGATTTAAGGAAATCATAATTTAATATTAATATGTTAAAATTTAATTTAAAAAAAAATCTAATTTACCCTTATAAAATGATTGATACACAAATGTTTTCACATTCTCAATTTTTTAAGTGTTCTTATTTGATCATATATATATATATATATATATATATATATATATATATATATATATATATATATATATATATATATATATATATATTGTGATTTCATTAAAACATGTGATAATTATTGAATATTTGTTTTTTTAGTGGAAAAACCATCACCGGGCTAGTGGCCATTAGTATAGCGTTAAGAGTAAAACAGTACCACACGTCCACACCTAATTTTACGTAATGCCATCGAATCGAAGCATGTGAACAAGTTATAGCTAGTGCCTAGTGAATACATCCTTTTAGTAAACGGGGAACTTTCGGTTTAGTTTATACTCCACCATATAGAATTCTTAATTATTCAAATGACATACATACAATATATTAAGGAAAATGTAGAAAAATAAAGAAGAAAAAATATTTACATGGTTCACAGACTTGGTATCATATATTGTGCTACTTCGAGCGAACTAAAAAAATTTATTATTGATATTAGGCTGGAGTTTACAATTACATTGAGACTCTATACAAGGACGGATGTATCTGGAGTTTGGTGGGGCCTGGGCCACCAATCCGATTTGGTTCATAAGTGTAAATTTTTTTATCCTAGTGCAACCCCTTTTAATACTAGTGCCACTACTATTTTACATTTATTCGAATTCTTTTAGGTGCCACCACTATCGAATCGGTATGTGTCTGTCATTGACTCTATATATAGAGCACATAAATCAGTAGGATGTTGTGTTTAGTCATCTGGATTGCATTTTAATTGTTACAACAAAATATAAAATCTTCATGTTTCAATTTCACCTATGATAACCTACTTCTCAAATTTTGCAATGGCTATGTATGCTTATTTCTTGGTTACAGGAGCAAACATTCTTGTGAAGTGTGGGCATCCAACTAGTTATATAACCTAATAGTGAACACATAACCTGTAGCGCCACTAAAATAAAATTTATGGATAGCTACATAAAGTTTCTACAAAAACAAAATCTATAGCTATTTTGCTATAGGTACCGGTAGGGATGTGCTTCGGGTTGGAACCGACCCGAACCCGAACAACTCGAAACCCGAATTGGATGAAAAATGGGAACAAAAACCGGGACCGATTATACTAATACGGGACCGGTCTCGATCGGGTAATACGGGTTTCAGTTCGGTTATTAACCCCAAAGGACCGAAATAACCCAAATAAATATGTACACTATATTTTTGACCCGAATAACTCAAATTAACCGGAATAAACCAAATAACCCGAATAACCCAAATAAAAAAAAATCTATTTCTAGTTCAAGAAAATAAATATTAAACATTGATAATCATATTCCAAAAATTCATGATTTATAGTCCAAAAATCCATAATTCATAGTCCAAAAATCCATAATTCATGATTAAACATTAAACACCCAAATTAAAATATGAATATTAAGTTTTTCTCAAAATAACAATAACCAAATACAAATTAATTATTCAGGAATATTGATTGGTTGTTTTCCCTTTCCACCTCCATTGTTTATCGCGTTTTCCAACTCTTTCGTGATGTCATCATCTTTCAAAACTTCATCAATGTTGTCCACAATTGGCTTCCCTGATTTCCTTACCCAATCTTGGGTGCAAACCAAGGCCTCTAATATATTAGCGGGCATATTTGTTCGATATGGATCTAATATCCGCCCACTTTTACTAAAAGCCGTCTCGAACGCCATAGTAGAAATTTGTAGTCCCAAAATATCTATCAACATAAACAAAGAAAGTGTTAAAATATAATTATAAAAAAAGTATACAAATACATAAAGCTATACCTTTCGCCATACGAGCTAGAATAGGGTAAAGAGATGCATTTTGTTTCTACCAAAGTAGAATGTCAAAATCTTTATTGTATTTAAGTGACCGCTCGTTTAGGTATCGTGTCAGCTCTGTTTCTATAGATGCCGATGGGTAATCCGCTTGTACTATTAAATCACCCATGAAGTCATTCTCGTCATCAAGCATAACTACATCTTCATGAGCACGTGTTTGACTTTGAGAAGACTCGGTATTGTCGAACTTTGCTTTGTAGAAATTAAAAAATTTCTCAAATTTTTGTTTTCAATTTCCCGTATTAAGGCCTTAGCCTTCAAAGTGACTCCCGCGTTGAATATGGGAGGTTCTTCGGTATTCTTCAACTTAATCAACTTCTCAAAGGCTTGTTGAAGAAACTCAAACTTCAACCGTGGATCTAATACGATCGCAAAGTACAAAAAGTTATTTAATTTTTCAAGGTCGCCCCAATACTTTTCATATTTCTCAATCATATCCTTCCTGTTCAAGCAAAATTGGGGAGTTGACACCCAATCTCTCATGTGCTTGTACACAACACATATTTCTGCAAAAAAAAAAAAAGATGTGTCATAGGTTTTGCTGACGTCGATATTATGTCGGTTTTTACCTTGAGTTTCTCGAGAAATCCAACCATAGCTCTACAAATTTTGAAATCTTCTTCTACGGGGGACACAACATCTCAAACATATGTAGGATCTATTAAAATAAAATAAGTGTTAGTTAAAAAAACATAGCTTCAATACCCCAAGTTTAAGGGCCTATATCTCATTGAATATACAACCAAAAATAGCATAAAAATAGTGTAAACTCAATGTTAAATAGTGATCTACATGCTGAAAAAAATCAAGCAAATTGGACAGATAATGAAGAAGATATAGCAGTTCAAAGTGGACATAAAAATCTGCGAACATGCTGAATCACAAAAAACAGCTTCGATACACCATGTTTAAGAGCCTATATCTCATTGAATATACAACCAAAAGTAGCATAAAAATAGTGTATACTCAATGTTAAATTGTGATCTACAGGCTGGAAAAAAAATCAAGCAAATTAGACAGATAATGAAGAAGATATGGCAGTTCAAAGTGGACATCAAAATCTGCATACATGCTGAATCACAAAAAACAGCTTCGATACCCCATGTTTAAGAGCCTATATCTCATTGAATATTCAACCAAAAATAGCATAAAAATAGTGTAAACTCAATGTTAAATTGTGATCTACATGCTGGAAAAAAATCAAACAAATTGGACAGAGAATGAAGAAGATATGGTAGTTTAAAGTGGACATAAAAATCTGCATACATGCTGAATCACAAAAAACAGCTTCAATACCCCATGTTTAAGTGCCTATATCTCATTGAATATTCAACCAAAAATAGCATAAAAATAATGTAAACTGAATGTTGAATTGTGATCTACATGCTGGAAAAAAAATCAAGCAAATTGGACAGATAATGAAGAAGATATGATAGTTCAAAGTGGACATAAAAATCTACAAACATGATGATCTTTAAAAAAAACAAAAAACAATGAAATGAAATATGGAATTACCTTTAACTTCAAACTTTCCAAAAACCTTATCCAACTACACCGCAATCTTCAATAACTCGTATGTGGAGTTCCATCGGGTTGGGGAATCATTGCACAAAAACTTCTTGGATTCCACATTTAACTCTTTCATGAATTCTTTGAACCTTTGAATCCGTTGAGTGGAATTCCTAATATATCTAAAGGCCTTTTGCATGCACTTAATACTAGATTGGTGTTCATCAAACCCATCCTTAACAATAAGGTTTAGGATGTGGGCCATACACCTTACGTGTAATTGTTTCCCCCCCATCGTATAAGTTTGGTAGTTTTTTCATTAGAAATTCAATTGCTTTGTCATTGGAAGTAGCATTGTCTACAATTATGGTCATTACATTATTGATACCCCACTCTTCTAGACAAGTCAACAACGTGTGCCCAATGTCTTCTCCCCTATGACTATCTAAAGATTTAAAGTTGATAACTCTTTTATGCATGATCCAATCTTTATCAATAAAGTGGGCCGTGACCACCATAAAGCTCGATCGTTGACATGAACTTGTCCAACAATCGGTGGTCAAATGCACATTCATTAGGGGATTACTAAAGAACTTATTCAACTTTTCCTTTTCTTCAACATAGTAATTGGCAACTCTTTTTGAAACTGTGGTTCTAGAAGGCAAAACCACTTTCCCGTTCAATGCATTAGTATACTCAATAAATGCTTCATTCTCTACAAACTTGAAGAGTAATTATCCAACTACAAATAAGTTTAACAAAGCTTTTTTTATTCTTTTCTCTTCATGCTTCCAAGTGCCAATACCATTCTCCCCATTTTCATTTTTTTTTGAAATTTAAAGTGCTTTGCTTTTTTAAATTTGCTTCTAAATTTTTTGGGTTTTGTGTACATCTTTTTGTATGTCTAATCATACTAGATGTACCGTTTTCGCCGGACTCGGTTTTGAGCAACGTGTCACACCATTTGCATTTGCTATGTTGAACGTTGTTAACCTCAAGTTCATCATAATCGGCCCAACAAGCCGCTCTTTTGGCATATTTCTTCTTCTTATTTGTTGTTTGACCTTTTCCATCTTTGTTGTCAATTTGAGTGTTATCAACCAAAACATTTTCATCATCAATCTAAAACACAATAACAAAATGATTCTAATATCATAACATAGGAAAATATGTTCTTTAGTATTGAAATACATTCATTAATCTAAATTACAATAACACAACGATTTACAATCACATAATACATTGAATTGAAATAGATTAACAGTTTTAACATAGCAGATTTTATTTAATATGATATAATAGCAATGATAACACTTTGAAAGAATAACATCATAACAGTTAAAAGAATAACAATAGATTAAGATACTGATGCTTACTTGAGTTTGTTGACTTGGAAACCAATTGTCCATGATTTAGAATGATTCCTTGGAGATGAAGATTGAAATTCGATTTCTTGATAGTAGAGTGTAGGTCGATTTCTTGATTGCTTGACTTGCTTTTTTTTTTTGGTGATCGATCATAGTAAACGATCGTGGGTGTGGATGATTTTTTTTGCGTGTGTTGCAAAGCTGCTTGATGAGTCGATGGAACTCAATTGCTTAATCGACAAAGTGGAAACTTGGAATGATGATCGATTGATCGACTAGGGCAAACTGGAGTTTTTTTTTTTTTGAAACTTCGATGATAGTGGGATACGGCATATGGTATCCTATTTTGCACGACTGTGACAACCCGAAATTTCCATTTGTACGAACACTATCTATTCAATAGGAGCTAGTCCAAATTCTATAAATTTCAGACTTGTCCGAACAAGTTTGTGTACATTAGGGTTTACGTTTCTGGACGTATCCGGAGAATGGATGCTCCTGTAATCGTGAAACTTGAACATTGTAAGTTTCACAATGTGATAGTCCGACTTCCGGAATAAAAATATTTTCTGTCAAAATATTCCAGGACTATAAATAGTTTTCTGAACTAAATTAATTCATTATTTACAATTCCAACTAGAGAAAAGCCAATTCTCTCTGACGGATCTTCGGGTTTTCACCCCGGATTGTGAGTCTACTTTCCTAAACATGTTTTAATACTTGCTATATGCTTTATAACATCATTTATATGTCCAAAATCAACAAGTTAGAGGAGTTTACGGCCAAAGAACTCTTAGGCCGTAAACCCCTTTCAAATGGGCAAACATGCCCTAACTTGCCTCCTTGAGCCTAAGACTTTAACCACTAGTACTTGTTCTTGTTTTGGACTTGAAAACACTTCAAAATGATAGAGTTTTAGGAGTTTACGGCCAAGGAAAGGATCTTGGGCCGTAAACCCCTCTTTCTTAAGTAAAAATCATTCCAAGCACACCTAAGGCCTTAAGACAATTTACCTTGCATACTTGGGACTAGAATGGAGAGTAGAACACATCAAAACCACTCCTTGAAAGGAGTTTACGGCCAATGAACATATCTTGGGCCGTAAACTCCAAGTGATGCCCCAAAAGTGTGCCTCTTGTCCCCATTAGCCTTAGATAAATTCATGGAAGCCATCCTTGATGTTTAAGAGCCTCAAAACAATTAAAAGCCATCACCCCATAGGAGTTTACGGCCGTAAACTCTAGGGTGAGAGGACTTTGGGCCGAAAACTCCACCATGGAGTATTCTAGAGCCTTAAACTACTTCATATGTTATTCCAACAAAGCTAGGAGTGTTCTAGGACCAAGATAGAACCACAAAACACCCAAAACCAACCTTTGAGGAGTTCACGGCCATAAACCCATGAGTTTATGGCCGTAAACTCCAAGGTGTGGGGTTTGTTGGGTGGTGAACTCCTATGCAAGGCCATTTGATGTTTCAAACCCTTTTGCCTTGTCCCGTAGCAACTTAGATGCAACTATTTGAACCTTAAACACTCATAAGAGTGTTTACATGTTCCTAATTGTATTAACTTACTTTCTTAAGTTATTATGTGGCTAATTAGTTATATATATGCTTATTATATGATAACTAGGCTCGAACGTGTGAACAAGTCTCCGTTTGACACTTAGCACGGTACCCGATACCTCAATTCAAACGACTCACCACAAGTGAGTTCATACCCCTTGAATCAACCTTTGAAATGATTTTAAATGTTTTAAATACTTTATGGGGGGGGGGGGGGGGGGAATACAAGTCAAATACTTATAGTTATTGCTTCAATCACATGTGATTGCATTTAATCACATGTGATTAATAACTAGGAAAACAACGATTTTTACTACTGTTCAAACTGTTTTATCAAACTGTTTCACTTCAAATGTTTTACAAACTCTTTCTACTTATCAAATACTTTTATTAAACTTTGTTTTACTTCTTATAAATTGCATGCCCATATATGTATATATATATATATATATATATATATATATATATATATATATATATATATATATATATATAAGTAATGCTTAAAAGGCTTAGGAAGGCCATCCGCCCTATTTCCTTTTCGCGCACTGAGATGTGGTCTGGTGGGACTTCAGGTGACCATCCGAAGGTCGTTTCAACATTAGTTATATATCATATATACATGTATAGACATAAAAGTACTTCCATATTCATATTTATCAGTACATCAATAGTTAGTTACCATCGGGGTAACACAATACATATACAATGATGCTAGAAACAATACATATACAATGATGCTAGAAACAATACATATACATATACATATACTAGAAACAATACATATACAATGATGCTAGAAACAATACATATACATATACATATACTAGAAACAATACATATACAATGATGCTAGAAACAATACATATACATATGCTAGAAACAATACATATACAATGATGTTAGAAACAATACATATACAATGATGCTAGAAACAATACATATACAATGATGCTAGAAACAATACATATACATCTACTAGAACAAGAAACAGTACGTATACATGAATACTTTATTATTGTGATTTAAATTGGAGCATGACTTAACTGTCATGGCTCGAGTTGTAGCCAGAATTCTCTTGAAGGGAGAGCGTGAGTTTGCGTATAGATCTATACTGGATTGACAATCCTACACCTTGCTGCTAGCTACAGCCGGACCTGCAGGTCTGCGGGTGCCAAACGTCATTCCGTTATTACGACCATTCATTTGTCGTGTTACTAGTCGATAGTATGGTGCAATTTATCACGTAATGCCTTAATATAAATCCGGTTTAAGGTAGTTAGTACCGCAGTAGTTCTTATAATACAAGGCTACAGTACTACATTAATTTACCCATTACATATTTTTAGTGATAACCTCACTTAAACGTTTATGTACAAACTATATTTTGTTAAATGATAGTTACATTTGGGAAATTACACACTTTTACATCAAACGAACATACCAAAACAGTTAAGCCTTGGTAGAAGGCTTCTTTAATAGAAAATATAGGTTTTTCGGAGAGATTCAAACTTTTACAAACAATTGCAAACTTTTACATACATTTTACAAACTTATACTTGATACATGTTCAAACATTTTTGAATGACAAATACAGACACTAAAATACTTATGAACTCACCAGCTTAATGCTGATAAACTCTTTCAAAATAACTTGTATTCTCAGGTCGTCAGTAGACAGGTACCGAGGCCAACTTTTGAGAAGATGGAGCGCATTCAAGACTCATCTTATTATTTTGATATACGTTATTTTTGGTGTCTACAATGTACAGAACACACTTGTATTAAAATTATATATTTAATGCAATGGATGATGTTGTTTGCTTATTTACATTTACTGTGTTGTGATACTTACATGACGTCCTCCGCCCCAGAACGTTTCCGCCGTTCTTGGTTTTGGGGTGTGACAACGACCGACATGAGTTGATACGCAATACGCACGACCAAATTGATTAGGTGACCATTCATTTTCAAGGTCGGTCTTTTTGGACCGATTAAATCTTTATTTGGGTAACTCGGACCGAATAACCCGAAACCCGAATTGGGCAAAAAAAAAAACCGAGAACTGACCCAAATAAATAATTCGGGTCGGTCCGGTCCGGGTTTCGGTTTCGGTCCGGGTATTCGGTCCAAACGCACATCCCTAGGTACTGGTATGGATGTTTTGGAGATGAAGAAGTTGTGTATGTAAGCTTTCCATGCATATTTTGGTTGTAGCGTGGTCTTACAATAACACCAATGTAATTATCCAATGACATATTACAAGGGCATAATGCAAAATACATATTTACGATGAATATATACAATAGATGATATTATCTTTCCGAGGGTTTATATCCTGAATGCTATGATAGTTAAACGTTTTCCACATCTAATTGACCCAAAGAGGACTAAGTTCAAAAAAATTCAAGGGGATGAAAGAAAGGATGTTAAGAGAACCGTTGGTGTCCTTCAATCTCGTTGGACAATTGTATGAGGTCAATAAGTTGTCATCAACTCAAGAACATAAAGGCAGTGGCGAATCTAGAATAGAATAACATGTTGTTCCTAATTAAGTGAAGATGGAAAAACCAAAGTGTCAATGCTATATGTGACAGATCGGATCGGATCGAAACAATAAAAAAACGACAAACTGGAGTTCAACCGGACCAATAGAACAACTAAAAACTAGTAAAATTGGTCTATTTGACAATAAAACCTGACTTTTGCAAAAAAAAAAAACGTTGCATGATCGAGTCCCCCCCCCCCCCCTCTCCCTCTCTCCTTCTTCTTCTTCTTCTTCTTCTTATTTATTTATTTATTTATTTAAAGAGTTTATCTGCAACAACCATTTTGTACAACCAACAATATGAAAGAAGTCGAGTTGTTTTTTAAATTTCCTAATAACCATTCATAATTTTTATAACATAAAATAACTTTAACTCTCTCTTTATCTCCGATGTGTGATAGTTTTTTTTGAAAGTATTAACCATTTGCTTTGAAATTTAAGTACAAGTCCTCCATTATTTTTTATTTATTTATTTGCTTTCTTATATTGTCAAATAGTATTATGTAGGTCCTAATTTTTTTTTCAAGGTAGTTCCTAATTTTTTTCTATACAAATACTACTAGTATATAAAATAAAATATTTAGGTGGGTTATAAGACCCACCTTGCTTGTACTGCTACGCCCGTGCATAAAGGATGCAATGTATTCATGCATTGTATCTACCCTAATAAATGAAGATTTTTTTTTCGCCACATGTCACATTATAATTCAATTTGCTAAATGTCATTTTATGGTTAAGTATTTTGAATTAATTTATTTTCCACATGTTATTTTATGGTTTTTTCTATTTTAAAAAATTTCTACATAATACTTTAATATAATTGTCACACCCCCGAACTAGACGGCGGAAATGTCTGGGGGCTTATGCGTGACTTCATCTTGTAATATCATCACAATGTATATAACTGAAATAAGACAACACCATCATCATACATATCAAAATACAACAAACATTGTTTACATTAAGTATAGTATCATAAGTTACATGCTAGAATATTCAATGTATGATAATAACAAAATTCAACAAATTTCAAATGTTCTTGTAGACCCTTCCGCTTAACGATTCCTTGAGAATACAAGGTATTTTAAAAACATCAGGATATATAATGTTGGCGAGTTCATAAGCATGTTCGAATGAAAAGTTTTGTATTGTTAGTAAAACACGAGAAAATCCAATATTTTCTGAAAAATAGTTTGAATGTGATGTGTCAAAATCAAGTATTAATGCATGTGTATTTTTTGTTTTTGGAAGGCATATAAAGATGTAATCCGGTTAAAAATCATGTATTTTCTGTTGTAAGTAAAATGTATTGTTTAACTGTGTATTCCCCCCCAGAAAATCCTATATTTTATGTTTATTTGTTGTGGTCTCAACCTTAAGACCGAATACTAGTGTAGGTATATTTTCGTATCAACAAGATTTTATAGGTGTTCCATAAAATTATGTTGGAGAGGATCTCTAGGTGAGTAACCATACTTGATTATGACGAATTCGCCTATCGTAGCATTTATAGGCGCCGACTTGATTAAGGTAAGGGTTGTCACCCTATACCGGCCTAGTCTAATTGTAGCGAACAACTCAGGTGTGGGGTGTCACCCCGTATAGATCTATACACAAACTCTCGCTCTCCCTCCAGGAGACTCTGGTTATAACTACAGGCTACGATTGTACACTCGAAAGGTGTCAACCGACATGTGACTCTAGTTATAACTACAGGCTACGATTGTACACTCGAGAGGTGTCAACCGACATGTATCACTAGCATCCTTCACTGAGTTTACGTGAATATTGTATTATAATATATTATGTTTCTGTGTGCGTTTTATGTTTGAAAAGCCCAATGAGTATGTATATGAATGTACGAGTCCCAATATACATGTAGAAGGGCCACTAAGGCCCAATAAACATGTAATGTATAGTTTAGGTCTAATAAGCATGTAAATGGACCACTAAGGCCCAATACACATGTAATGTATAATCCAGGCCCAATAAGCGTATGAATGAACCACTAAGGCCCAATAAACATGTAATGTATAATCCAAACCCAATAAGCATGTAAATGGACCAGTAAGGCCCAAGAAAGATGTAATGTAAAATTCAAGCCCAATAAGCATGTAAATGGACCATTAAGGCCCAATAAACATATAAACTATAATCCAAACCCAATAAGCATGTAAATGGACCACTAAGGCCCAATAAACATGTAATGTATGTATTTGGCGCAATAAACATGTAACTGATGTATTTAGTTCGTTTGTTATTACATTGTTTACTTTAGCTCGATTGATTTCCAAAATTTATTAAAAGCCCATTTTTTGTAATGATGACATTTGTGACCCATTAGGCTGAAAATATACAATTTAGGCCCATTTTTGGTAAAATTGACACTTTAGGTCCCTTAAGACAAAAAGTTTTCATTTATGGGCTCATTCCAAATAAAACGACATTTTAGCCCACTTTTTTTCAAAATAACATTTTCAGCCCCATATCTTGAAAATTAACATTTTCGGCCCAATTTGATAAAAATTTACATTTTTGGCTCAATTTAATAAAATTGGCATTTTCAACCCTTTTTAACTGAAAAACAACATCTTTGGCTCAAATTTTTTAAGAATGATATTTTAATCCACAAAAGTCAAAATTTTACAAATTTAGCCCATGAAACCCTGAAGGCCAAATTTGAGGCCCATTTTGTGAAAATTCACACTTTTGGCCCTTTTTAAAACCACAATTATTGTAAGATCGATTTTTATTAAAAAATGACTATTTTGAACCTCTTAAAACCGTGAGTTAACATAAGAATCTCACCTTTTGTTTATTTGGTTGAAAATGGCCCTTATCATGATTTTGTTTAGTTTTCTAGTGTTCTTCCACATGTTTTCACCTTCCACCTCATAGTATGTTACATGTAATGATTTTAGTTTGTAAATTTCACCATGATTCGTGATATTTCGAGTTTTGTGATGTTTCAACAAGGTTTCATAGTATAAATCACATAAAACACACGTATATTGTAGCACCTGACTCCCGGTACGCATTTAAATTAAACATTTCTGTATTTTCTCTGGGACTCGACGAGTTGGTGGCCAACTCATTGAGTAGGGTCGTGATCTGCGGGCATTTTAACTGACCTCCTCAATGAGTCGAGAGACTGACTCGGCGAGTAGGTACTGTATGAGGGAAACCCTAAATCCGAGGGATTGCACCCTATTTAAACGTCTTAATGCAGCCTCCATCGTCCCTTATGCTCCTATAACACTTTATAGTGAAACCCTAATCGTTTTGTGTGATCTAAGTCTCTTTTTGGTGATTTTGATAGTTTGTGATCACAAGAAAGAAGGAGAAAGCTTGGGAATTCGAGTTGGGGCTTGTAGATCCAGAGATCTTATTCCACCTTCAGCTTTTAATCAAGGTCAATGCCCCTTGTTTTGGTCTTCCATTTGGTTGTTCATTTGTAGGGCTTAGATTCTGGGTGCATTTTAGGCTTCCTAAACCATTTTCAGATTTGTGAATTGATTCATGGGGTTCTACTTTCAGATTTGAGTCATTGGAGGGGTCTCATGACATAAATGTGCCAACTTTATGGCCATGAGATCCCCATGCACATTGTAGAGCACCTTTTATGGGTTTTGAGCCAAAAACCCCATGCATGTGCACCAAGTTTGGAACTTTACGTATAAAATGGACATTAGGAGCCAAATCTATGGTTTTGATGTGTTAAGAGCCATTGAAACCGGCTGTATAGTAATGGTCAAGGAAGGACTCGCCGAGTTGTTCTTGGGACTCGACAAGTCGAAGTGTAATGACCACCAAATCCATTCTGCGAATGGACCAGTTGTTACGTAGGGAAGTCCCATGGATGTTTAGACGAGAAAAAGGACCTGAGAATCATGGGACTCGACGAGTGTATGGACAAATTCGGCGAGTCTAAGGCAATATCCCACCCTTTGAAGATTGACTTGACGAGTTGTTTATACAACTCGACGAGTCGTAGACTGGACATGTTCTTGTGATGGAGATGAACTCGCCGAGTTCAAGGAAGAACTCGGTAAGTCGGATAAAGATGATGCCAATAGTTTGAAGGGAGAAGAAACCATCAAGTTCTTGCTAGACTCGACGGACTGAGTCGAGGTTAATCGGATTAGCAGACTATGGACTCAGTGAGTTGGTGGGCCAACTCGACGAGTCAGGTCAATTGGATGTTGATTTTGACCAAGGTTGACTTTGTATGGTTATGGTATTGACCCTGTTTAGGGTCATATGTTCTGTTTGATGAGTTGAGGGTTGTCGGGTAGGGATTGAGGAGTTGAGGGGAGCCGACCTTCACACCAAGGATAGTTCAGACGCTACACGACATCAAGGTGAGTTACCTTCCAGTAGGGGTGGGTCTAAGGCCACAATGCCGACCCACCAACAGGGATTATTTACTAGATGATTGTCTTTGTGATAATTATCTTGGTTTGGTTATGCGACTTGGTCATGAGATATGCTTGCATCATATGAAATATGTGTTAGTGGTAGTGACAGGGGATAGTGTCTCCCTGGTATAGGTCGTTAGGACTGATGGGTAGATCAGTACCCCGATATGCCCGACTGTATGTTTATATCTTGCTATTGTGTGCTAGTGATAGGGGGTGAAATAGTCTCCAGTTACCGGTTGAAAGATACCGATGATAGTTGCCGTTTGAAAGATACCGATAGTAGTTACCGGTTGAAAGATACCGATGATAGTTGCCGTTTGAAAGATACCGATAGTAGTTACCGGTTGAAAGATACCGATGATTGTTACCGGTTGAAAGATACCAATGGCGGTTACCAGTTGAAAGATACCGATGATAGTTACCGTTGAAAGATACCGATGGTAGTTACCAGTTGCAAGATACCGACGATATTATATGGTATACGGTATGATGGGGAAACTCACTAAGCTTTGTGCTTACAGTTTTGTTGTGGTTTCAGGTACCTCTTCGTCGAAGGGGAAGGAGCCGACGGTGTAGCAACGCATCACACACATGATTTCCGCTTGGAGTTTTCTAGGATTGTACTCTGATTTTTATTATTTTCGATGATATGGTTTTCAGACCCGTTGTTATGGTTTTATATTGATATGACATTGACAATGTTTGGTAAACCATGCTACAAATTACTTAATTAAAAATGAAATTTTTGGCCTCGAATTTTGAAATGTTACAAGTTGGTATCAGAGCCCTGGTTTGAGGGATTCGGATACACCCTCGGGGGTGTCTGGACTCAAACCGAGGGACTAAAAGATTTTTAAGGAAAAAAGTTTCTAAAATTTTAAGTTAGGAAAATTTGAGAACAGACAAAGTGGGTGATGCGTGCGACCGGCCGAGCTCAAGTAAGTTTTTCCCAAGATACCCGTACTTGTTATTGTATGTGTATGATTCTTGATTCTAAGAACTGCATGCTAGATTAGGGCTAGGGATCTAGAAGTTTGCCTTGTATGCCTGATAGATGATTCTGAGAACTACATGCTAGAGTAGGGCTAAGGAGCTACATGATACCTTGAATGCCTGTTGTATGAGCTGTATGCTAGGACTGTTTAGTCTGTAGTAGGATAGCCTGATTAGGTTATGCCTGATGTGGTTACTCGATGTACGAATGATGCTTGTTTTGTGCTTAAGGGGTCCTGGCTAACTTTAACTAACTAGTGAGCGGATATGTAGCAGTATTCGCAAGTTAGTTAGTGAAGGGAAGTAGGGACTCCTAGTGCAGCTGATGGCGGAGAGTAGGACGGAGAGTGCCCTAGGAAAGCCTAGGACGAGATTAGTAGGAAAGGGTATCGGTAAAGGGACTTGGTGAAGTTAAAGCAATCTTGTAGGAAAGTACGGACATATGTGGAAGGTAGTATGGGCCCGTACTACTGGAAGTAAAGGATCTGTACTCGAGGCAAGGATGGCCGAGATGGAACCAGGAAACTTGGAGAGTGCATGAGACCTCTCGGGGGTATGTATGATCCTGACGTTTATATGGTTATTTTCAGTATGGAGATCACACGACATATATCAGGAGGATCTGGTTTCGAATCAGGATCAGGATCATTGGTGGTTGTCGAGGCCAACACAAATAATAACCCTAAATGTTACACACTAAAATAGTGTATAGTGGTAAAGGGATCGAATCCACGGAGATTGGTTCAATTTCTAACTCTATGAAAAATCTCTTTGTAAAAATACTTGTAAAATAACAATAAAAATAAAATGGGGGGTTTTGGTGTTTTGAATACTTGATGCTAACTAGAATTAACTATGATTTAAATAGACAATTGCAACAAAAATAAGAATTTGATGTAAAATCAATAAGGGAAAGATGGTTGACTTAAAGTTTTCTCACTTTGACTTTTGATGAACATATCATTAGAATTCAATGGTGCAATACTTGTTTTAAATCCTCAATTTGGCTATAGTAATCCAAGGAGCTTGAGATTACCTAGACTTTTCTTAATTGTTGAAATGGCTAGAGAAGCTCATAACAATTTCCTTAGTCAAAGTCACTAATTCCAAATAGCATGTAATTAGTGAAAGTCAACTAGCATTAAGAACCAAAAAGTCACCAAATCCAAGAGGGGTCAAATGCTTTCACCACCATGTTGGAGGAAATGTTTTTATGATTGTGTGAAGTAAAAACAACACAAAAATCATTTGTTGCTTGCTAATTTGAGGATCCTTTACTTAATCAAGAAATTAGCCAACTAATCACCACAAACACATTTAAACTCATGAACTAAAACATACAAGTAATGATAAGATGTTAAAACACAAAACATTTCCATAAAGATTCAAGAACATGTTCATGGATTCTTCAACATTCAACAAAAGTTCAAAGGATTAAACAAAAGTCAACCAAGATTAGTTTAGCCAAGCATGGCTAAACACAAAGAAACAAGGTTAGAGAAATTTGTACCAAACATTAAGCAAGAATCAAGAGGTAAAAATATGATGTTCTTCAAGGGTTCTTGGCCTTCAAAAGTCTCCAAAACTCCAGAGAGAATCTTCAAAAATCGGGGGTTCAAGAGTATGCAAAAGATGGGCACCAACCTTCCTCAAATAGCTCAAAAGAAGGATTTCCGAAATTGCCCATGCAGGGCCTTGCGCGACCCGCGTGCTGCTGCGCGGGTGGGTTGCGCGGGTGGTACCTGACATGGGCTCCTTTGAGATTTTGGGCCTCTAAAGCATATCCCACTAGCCCAGATCGAATCCAATCACCTCCTAGCCCATTTTCTTCAAGTTTTTCTTCATTTAAAGCCCAATTTGACCTCTCTAAATCCTCCAAAGCTCGTGAACTCGCCCGATTAATAATTTTCATACGCTTGAATGTTCCCCCGCATCTTTCAAATTTAAAGCTCAATTCTTCCAAGCCTTCAAGCAATTGACAAGTCCACCCCATGAATCACCTTCATAGCCATCAAGCATGAAATCTCCAATTCCCTTCAAGCAATCGCCTCGCAAGAGTGCCGCCCCGCTAGTTTCCAAGAAAATCTGCAATAATGCTCAAGAAACTAGAAAGTACCCCGAAATGGTCATAAAAATAACAAAAGGGAAAATATGCATGAAAGTTAACTAAAATGCGAATGAAATGTACTAAAATAAACTATAAAAATAAGTAAATAAAATGAAGCTATCAATCATGCTTGGGTGCAGGATCGGGGTAGGTTGATGACAAGCTACGCGAGTTCATCTTGTCTGAGATCACGAGAGGTAACCTTGATGCGACCCCGATAATTTTCGGGTCGATCAAGGAGGGGATTATTGAGTTGATGGAGGATCGCCTTCGGGCATTCAAGAGTGATTTGGCGTCTATCCAGATGGGTACACGTACACTGTCCTTCAGGGACTTCCGAGGGAGTGGTGCGTCGGATTTTCACGGGGTGAAGGACCCCATTGCTGCAAGGAGATGGATCGCAGACATTGAGTCTACGCAGTTGATGAGCTTTTGCCCGGAAGGGTCGAAGGTTCTCTTTGTTGCGGGATGTCTGAGGGATAGAGCCAAAGATTAGTGGGAGTTAGTTGGTGATTTGCTGGGAGCCCCAACCGTTGAGGATATGACTTGGTCAGATTTCATGACTAGATTCAGGGCTAAGTTTGCACCAGCTGTGGAGCTTCAACAGCTAGCCAGAGAGTTTTTGGATATGAGACATACTACAGAGACTGTGGCGGAGATCACCACCAAGTTCCAAGAGAGAGCATTTTTGGTACCCCAGTATGCAGGGGATGAGGAGATGCGGAAGACCCACTATCATGATATGTTGAGAGCCGACATTCGGGAGCATGTCAGCTATTCGGCCTGCCCGACCCTGGAGTCCATGATTTCCAGGGCGCGGGAGAGGGAGATTGAATTAGAGCACCTCAGGAAGAGGAAGTCAGATACTACGCAGGTTGCAGGGGTTTTGGCGAAGAAACCCAAGGGATTCAACGCGAGGTCGAAGGGCCAACAGGGTCGGGACCGCTGTGGAAAGTGCGGTTAGTCACAAAAGGGAGTTTGCCGCACTAGGCCGGGTTCCTGCTACTATAAGTGCAACCATATTAGACACTTTGGTAGGGATTGTACTGCCCCTACTCCCACGACTCAGACATTAGACCTGATTTGCTTTCATTGCAATCATAGGGGCCATAAAAAGGCCAACTGCCCAGATTGACAGTAGTAGCGACAGCGGTGGCGCTGACCCCAGCGTCCACACAGGTGGCGGATGGCCGAAAGGCCAAGGTAGAGGCTCCAGTGGTGCAGAGCCGATCATTTCAATTAAAAGCCGAGGAGGCACGCGCTGCACCTAATGTGGTGACGGGTACGATTTCTTTCATATACCTTTATGTTATGTCGCTGTGATTTTGATATGTTATGTATTTGCTTTGTTTAGGGTCGTTCCATATGAACGGTATCCCATTTCAGGTATTGTTTGATTCGGGTGCTAGCCGATCGTTTGTCTCTCTTGTGCTTAGCAAGAAGTTTATTGAGTCTTCGGGCATGCTGGATTGCCCTTTGGAGGTCGAGATTGCAGACGACCGGTCAGTGTGAGCATCAGAGGTCTACCGAGATTGTGTTTTGAGGCTGTTCGAGGAGCATTACCAGGTAGATCTGGTTCCTATACCGTTGCAGGGGAACAAGGTTATTATTGGTATTGATTGGCTAAGCCCGAACGGGGAAGTGATCGACTGTGCGCAACAGTTGGTGCAGATCAGTACCCTAAGTGGGGGAGAGTTGGTGGTTCAAGGCGAGAGGCCCCAACGAGGACCAACTCTATGTTTAGCAGCAATAGCTAGGTGCTACCTTCAGCCGGGTTGCACATGAATTGTCGCCTATGTTTTGGATACCCGGGAAGCAGGTAAGGCGACGGTGGGTGATGTGCCCGTGGTACATGAGTTTGCGGATGTATTCCCTGAGCCGAGGATACCTCCGGAGAGGCAGGTAGAGTTCAGGATCGACCTAGTCACTGGTGCGGATTCGATAGCCAAGGAACCGTATTGGTTGGCTCCTCCTAAGATTCAAGAGTTGTTTACGCAGCTGCAAGAGCTATTAGACAAGGGATTCATCAGACCAAGCAGTTCACCATGGGGAGCCCCGATTCTGTTTGTGAAGAAGAAGGATGGGTCGCATTGGATGTGTATAGACTATCGGGAGTTGAATAAGGTAACAAAGAAGAACCGTTACCCATGTTGGGTTATGAGCATTCTAACACTCCTAAGTGTACATGCAACCCTAAATACCTTGGATCTATGTTTTCTCTATTATACATGCAAATAAGATCTTTCCAAGGCTTTAATCCTAACTAGCATATTATGAAGTTCTTATACTACAAAGTACTAGTTAGATAACATACCTTTTGATGTAGCTTGATGCCTTCCAGCTTTAAGAGCTTAGCCCCAATAGTGTGGAAGCCTCAAGTGGAATCACAAATCACCAAACCACCTTGGAAGACTTTAGAGAATATAAATACTTGGTTCTCTTTAGTGAAATCGGCTAGCCCTTCTTAGTGTACCCACACTAGTGCCAATTTCACCAACCAAGGACATCTTTATATAGTATGGAGACTAGGGTTAAACCCATGACCTTTCATTTCATATGATCCATGGGTTAAAGACTCCATGGACTATCCACGAAAGTTTAGCCCAACCTAAATGAACTTGGCCCATTCCATATATATAAGAGTCTATATTTAATTAGTTCATTTTGATCACTTAATTAATTCTAAATTAAGTCTTGATCAATACTAATTAAATAATATGATTCCTTATTAATATATTAGAACTTATAATATACTAATATAAATCATAAATATACTATTCTCAAAAGACTATCCATATAATTTGTGTCGGTGAAGTGCAACCCAAATGGACCATGCCGAGTCGGGTCAAGTACATACCAAATATAGTTATGGACTTAGACATTAATCCAACAGTCTCCCACTTGGATAAGTCTAAAACTATTATTGAGTATGACTTCAAAACCAAACTGGCAATCTTAGCTCTTAAAGCTGCTGTCGAACTCTGATCTTGTCAACGAACTTGTCCATTAGATAAGGGATAATATATTCCTCCATTCTAGATACCATATGGACTGAGACATGGATTATAATCATTCTCTCTGTCCATTTGTTGTTTCCCGATTTCCAATTTATGATGACTGACTAATTCAACAAATCAAATCAGTCCTGGCCCGGCCGAGCACTTCCATTTGTCATCATCAAATCATCAAGGGGCCCACAGATATCGCTTTTATCTCGAAGGTAAAAGGAATGGATAAACTTCCACTCATATGACTTGTTCTACTACTTGTTGAATCATACACAAAGGCACGTTTTATAACACCGATTTACCGAATGCGTTTTCGTGCAATCAATGTACAACCAACTCATAGTAACAACTTATATCTCTAGGTTTGAAGAATATAAGATATTATCATCTCATGATCACTTGTGATAAAATCCATGAAGTGATTCCAATGAGCGTGGGTTGAATCCAATACTTAGAACTTATGAGCACTCATGAGTGTTGTAGCCCTTTGTCCAACACCTTAGACCCTTACAAGCTAACCCATGACAGTCTTAATTCATATCTACTTCCAACATATGACCGACTGTGGATGGTTTGAATAACTTAGTCATTCCGAAAGAATAACCTAGCTTATTCTGGAAGTCAAAACATGCAAAATGAAACACAATAATAATCGAATCCAATATGGTCTCAGAACTTATGAATATAAACAAAACACCTTTTATTTATCACCATATGATTACACATTATTCATTGTATACTGTTTTAGCTATCAACTTTATTCTTGAATTTAAAACAATAGTTGTCCCATGCTCCAAGCATGTACACTATGTTTTCTAAACACTAGTCATGCCATACACCAAGTATGCATACTATGTTTGTCTATGATCTTTACTTTGTGAAATAGATTAACTGAACATAACTCCAATGATCCTTTTTCACAATCCCAAATCCTTACTGCAAATGCAAGAATTCCAAACTCATGCCATTCACTGAAATCTGTTAGATTCTAAACTTATATGCATTGATCTTCTTGTAATGATTATGCACAAATTCACAAAGAATTGGCACCAATCATTACAGAGTATTCCAAAGGAGATCAGCTCCTTGGAAACATCCTTCTTGCATTAAGTTTCCTAATCTCACACAGATTGAATAATTTCTAACTTTGAAACATTTCCAGATTCATTTTGACTATCACTTCTGAACAAGGGTTGCCTCCTTACAGATTATGTCAACATGGTCCTTCCAGAATTAATACTATACTTCCAACTGTCCTTGAGCACCCAATCTTTGGTAAAACTTAGATCGTCCTCAACAATTGTTTAATCCTTTTAGTCATATCCAATTCTAGACCTTTTCCCTTCTTAATGCCCCAGGCATTTGGAAAATTTTAGAACGGATGAATATAGCACATGTAATCGATCCTATATTCGAAGCATATGGGACACGATTCATGATGTCTCACATAAAGACTACACCAGTCTTTTGCTATACTATTTCCATTTCAATTTGCCAAGTTCTCATAATTCAGATTATGAAAAGGGATGTCGTAATCATAATCAAATCTTAGAACGCAAATAATGGACCCATATACAGAATTTCCTTATGTTGAGCCATTCCAACATGAAATTCATATATATATATATATATATATATATATATATATATATATATATATATATATATATATCCTTGACTAAATACGATTAAAACCTCAATCTAAGCTTTTAGATTTGAGATGAAGTATAATTTCCTCTCCCTTAATTATAGCAAAACAACTCTTTCCCAATTGAAACTTTGTTTTCTATAATTAACATTTCTAACTTGCAATCTTTATCATAATTATCATGCTCCCACTAACATGATGATTATGAGCATAACACTTATGCTCCCACTAGCTTTGACATGTACTCAGAAATTAGCTGACTTTCTTACCAAAGATCAAATTTCTGATACTAGATTGTTTTGATAAAACTTTATCAAAATCATACACCTTGCCTTAGATAGCACACTTGTGTGTCTGAAAAATTTTAAGAACTATGAAAAGGGATGCCGTAATCATAGTCTCGATTGTTAAGACCTTTGCCACTTCTCACAAGTCCAGGTTAGTGTGCCGGTAAACCACACACGCTCCACTAACGACTTTGAGAATGCAAATATTACAATTGCTATCTAGCTAAAATTTACTTAGTGAAAGAGTTTCCTCACCATCATTTTCATGAATCAGAGAGAAACCTTATGACACTTAGATTTATTGGTGTATGTGTTCTTATCCATGTGAATTGTCAAAACCATAGTCACAAGAAAAGGATAATGACAAATCCAAACTCATATGGACTGAACTCAATCTTGATTTCTTGCCACCTGGCAGCTCAAGGACCTGCCATTGCTTCCAAGTTGTTGCACAACCAATTGAGAACTCTAAGAACTCATATACAAAGCCAACTTTAACTGGAATGGGCACAGAATATGTCAACATGATAGGTTATAAACCTCAAGTTGTGTGCTAGTGAAGAACTTCAAGTTTTATTCTTGATTAGTTCTTGAGACTTTCAAGACCTTTAAGACTCTCACTGCCCTCTTGACCTATAAGACTCCTTTGTCAAACATCCAATAGATAGTGCGGAATCTAATCAAGACAAACACTTCACACAATTGGCCTTAGTTGGTCTTTGTTTTATCCAAAACATCACAACTTACCAATTTCAAATTTACAAGAGTAGGAAACTTTTACTCTTACATTTGACAAGTGTTTTAAACCATATTTAAGACATATCACTCAAATTACAATCTTGGAGTATGACTCTAAGACTTATATTGGAACGAAGTATGACTCATCTTCTTGACTTAACCATTTCAACAATTCAAGATTCCTCTTCTTAGTCATAAGAATGCACTAAGATTCCCTTAGAGAAATAATTGTTGTATGGTTTCTTAATCATTAAGATGATCACAAAACTGATACTAAAGTACT
The DNA here is from genome assembly GCF_052625555.1 of Lactuca saligna. Taxonomy (NCBI): domain Eukaryota; kingdom Viridiplantae; phylum Streptophyta; class Magnoliopsida; order Asterales; family Asteraceae; genus Lactuca; species Lactuca saligna. The sequence continues at coordinate 31,786,437 of NC_136419.1, read as the reverse complement.
CTCCCATCTTTTCAGATTTGAGAAACTTTTATCTTTCTGCCTAAGTTGATTCTTCTTATTCGCTTTGCGTTACATTGGAACCTTTTCCAATGTCTCAGAGTTACATTTAAGCTTGTAAGTATAACCATATTTACTGAGCTTTAGTAAACTATGACGAATAATCTTATCAATCTTTTGTGGTGGACTTAATCAGTGCACAAGAATGTGTACTCGATCCCTTAGTCCATTACTTGACTCACACATCCATGTGAACAAGTAGTTAGTCTTAATTTTCCAATACTTGAAAGTTCTCATTCATCATGCTATACAACTTGCATGATTCCAAGTTCCGGTCCAATTGAAACTTGGGTGATGAGAATCTTTCCTTATTTGGTAAAGTTAGACATTACCACAAATGAAAGAATCAATTTCATATTTCCATTCTTGCTCTTAATTGGAACGAAGAATCAACAATTCAAGATTCCTCTTCTTAGTCATAAGAATGCACTAAGATTCCCTTAGAGAAATAATTGTTGTATGGTTTCTTAATCATTAAGATGATCACAAAACTGATACTAAAGTACTCTCCCATCTTTTCAGATTTGAGAAACTTTTATCTTTCTGCCTAAGTTGATTCTTCTTATTCGCTCTGCGTTACATTGGAACCTTTTCCAATGTCTCAGAGTTACATTTAAGCTTGTAAGTATAACCATATTTACTGAGCTTTAGTAAACTATGACGAATAATCTTATCAATCTTTTGTGGTGGACTTAATCAGTGCACAAGAATGTGTACTCGATCTCTTAGTCCATTACTTGACTCACACATCCATGTGAACAAGTAGTTAGTCTTAATTTTCCAATACTTGAAAGTTCTCATTCATCATGCTATACAACTTGCATGATTCCAAGTTCCGGTCCAATTGAAACTTGGGTGATGAGAATCTTTCCTTATTTGGTAAAGTTAGACATTACCACAAATGAAAGAATCAATTTCATATTTCCATTCTTGCTCTTAATGGAATCTTTATAAGCAACAATTTTTTCCTCAAATGCCATTGTAAGGATATTTTAAAATAAATAAAATCAAAATTTTGCTTTTATTTTTAAAAACCTTTGCGGAAGAACTTGTCCTTACAATCCATATGAAAACTTGTTGTTATCTATTCCTAAGCAATATCTCATAACTCCTAAGAAGTAGCTCAAGAATCCGACCTTCAAACTATGCGGTAGAAATCCATCTACGCGATCAGATTCAACATATTCTTTCATTAAGTTTCTTCACTTTTCTTTGATTCTTAAAACATGACCATGTGACCCAGTCACATCATATATTAAGAATCTCAGAATAGAAACTTAGCAAAGTTAGATAGTGGACTTTACCTGAAGTAGAGTCAAACTAATTGACTTTAACACCCTTAGGTAAATTGGCAGCTTCACAACCAATGCCCCTTCCTTTGGCAATATAAACATATGGACCCTTTGGTAATGGTACACGAGACTATCACAGGCTTAGTTTTTCTCTTTACCATTTGGTCAACTGAGTTAACTATGGCCGATCCCTTTCCATTGGGTAGAGAGAGCTTTACTGGATATCCAATGTCATCATTGTTAATGTCCATAAAGTTTTAGGAAGTTGATCTTAGCAAATGGATAAGATCATTAAGGGTCTTGTCTTAGTCTGTTTCATAGGAGTCCCAAAGGAACTCACTATGAGACTTAGAAAATAGTTGAGCCACCAACTTTCTCAAGACTTTGACACCCAACTCTCTCGGCTTGTCACTATGTGACTACATCTCCAAGATGTGACCACACCTAGACCTTGCCTTTCCAATAGGGCTTGAGTGACCTTGAACTTGTGGGTTAGGGAGAATAATTGGAGGAGGTGAAAGAAGTATGATTTCCAAAGGACATCATCTTCATTTAAGAAAGCTTGTTTCAAGAGATTTGGGAAGACCATAAATGTCTAAACCAGACATCTTTTGGGAGATATTCAAGATAGTTGATCTTAAGTCCTTAATATGACACCCAATATGAAATATTAAGGCTAGGACCCAACAAACTATTTTATAACTTAGAAGAGGGATGCCGTAATCCAAGCTATAAAATATTTGAAGGTAGGTGAATGACGATTCACCAATTTCCACCAAGATAAAAGAAACGAATCATTAGGTTTTAATTGGATTTGAAACTCCTAGATCTTTGAGATTCATTGAACTATTCAATGGCATGTTTCAATCTCGAGTGTGCCCTTCAGGTTTTGTGACTGGGATGCCGAGGATCACAAAACAAGGTGTGAAGTAACCATGCAAATTACTTGGTACCCTTAAGTGTTTACCCCTCAATCAATGTGCCGGTTAACCATACACGCTCCATCGATACTATGATAAACATTAAGTTAACCTTTGCCTACCTTTAGAAATATGAGTTAGTGTGCCGGTTAACCACACACGCTCCACTAACCGACTTAAACAAAGTGCAAAGTGTAATTTCATGGATTAGCACCTTATTCACATTTTCCTAAGTAACTAAGATTGGGTATTATTAAGAGTTTAGTTACTTAGTATTTATCATTAATACTTTCAATGAAGGGAGAATTATAGTCCTGTCAAACCCGTTCGGCTAACGACCCTCCACCGGTCAAGGAAGCGGTGGGTGAGAGTGGACACCAATTAAACTGCCAATTTATAGGGTCCGAGAGTTTCTTCAAAGCAGTAGTGTGTCCATCTGCTAAATTTACAACATGGATGTAATCATGTACCTGAAATTTGAGGGTAGAAAAGGTAAATATCAACATCATAATTCCCAACAAACAGCAACAGGAGGAAAACTCAGTAGAACCTCAAATAAGGTAATTTCAAATTCCAACATTTCCCAATCATTGCATAGTAGACACAATGTTTCAAGTTTTATGAAGCAGAGCACATAACACAAAAAAGAAACCAACCCAAAGTATAGATAGATGCAGAAAGCATAAATATTCACTAAAATAGAAATTAAAGATTGAGTTAAGTAAAAGAAAAGATGTCATACCATCTTGCATTACAGTTTCCTCATGTTGTCTAAGACGCATCACAAGGGCTAAGTAAAAGAAAAGATGTCATACCATCTTGCATAACTATTGAAATTAACATGAACATTAGTTGCACAAAAAATGTATATGATGATTATGGTACACTATGTATAATATAAGGGCATACTTTGAACTCATAGTTATGTGTTTCTACGAATATTGTAGTAAACGCAAGAGAAAGCAGAAGGCTCAGAAGCAGGCTGGATCGAGATATGGACATCATGGGGATCTTGTGTTGAGGCTTTGAGCTTATTTCTAAACACTTCTGAGTGAAGAAGTATGAAGGTTAATTTGTGTTTAGATGACAATGAAGGGTGGATTTATATGCAGAGGAAGATGATAGAGAGGAAGAAGACTATCCAATCCCATCTTCTCCCCAAATCACTCCAAACCCTAACCCAAAATTCACTAATTCAACAGTGGGATTAATTTTGTATTTACAGGAAGATAGAGAGGAAGAAGATGAATACGAAAGTAAATACGTACCGTTGAATCTTTTTCTCCTTCTTCAGCCTTGACTTTTGAAAATCTTCCACCTCTTCATCCTCTTACCCTCTTCCCAAACAGAACTAGTGAGGACGCCAGAGCAGTCAACAATGTTATGTAATTGCTTCACCGTTGGGCCCCACCGTAAGTTGCAGTAGGGCATTGTCAATGTGAAGAGTCGCAGACCCCCAATCGCCGGTTCTATGAAGGATTTTGTGAGGTCTGCATCCCTAGTTCTTTGAAGCGGGGTTTAAGAATTATAAGAAGAGAACGTAAGAATGAGGTTTAGATGAGATCGTCGGTGAGGAAAAAGAAGTGGTGATAGAAACTAGGGTTTTTGTGGGAGATGGAGAAGCAAAATAAGAAGTGAGCCTGATTGTTTGGTCACCGATTTTATTATATGGAGCAAGAATAATATAGCGGCGGGGAAGAAGGAACGTGAATGGCCAGTGGTTGTGTCTAGGGTTAGAGAGAGAGAGAGAGAGAGAGCGGAGGAGGAGGAGGAGGAGGAGGGAGAGAATGGCTCTGTACGAGAGATAAGGTGACCCATAGGATTAGAGTGAGAAGCGGGGTATTCAAAAATTTAGAATTTTAGATCCCTCTTTAAAAACGTGCGTTTAGTTAAAAAAATATAAAGCGACATTTGTAGACGACACACACTTAAAATAAGCGCCATCCGTGTTTTTTTTGTTTGACACTAACTGTAGGGCACGTACAAATGCGTGTCCTCTATCCTTCAAATTTTGGAAAACTGACATCGATTTTTAGGGCACACACAAATGCGTATCCTTTATTAGCGCGTGTCATTGTGCGTCGTAAAAGGTTGTTTTTCTAGTCGTGTCGTAAAGTCATGTCTCAAAAATACATATCATCAGTACAATAAAAATCTAAGTACAATCCCAGAAAGTCCGATGCGGAATCATGTGTGTGTGTGATGCGATGCTACGCCACCGGCTCCTTCCCCTTAGATGAAGAGGTATGTGAAACCAAAACAGAAACCTTAAGCACAAAGCTTAGTGAGTTCCCCCATCATACCACATACCATACAATATCATCGGTATCTTTCAACTGGTAATAATCGTCGGTATCTTTAACCCGGTAACTTCCATCAGTATCTTTCAACCGGTAATCATCATTGGTATCTTTCAACCGGTAATCATCATCGATATCTTTCAACCAGTAACCATAATCGGTATCTTTCAACCGGTAATCATCATCGGTATCTTTCAACCGGTACCTAGGGACTATTCCACCCCTTACCACTAGCATACAACAATGAGATATAAACATATAGTCAGGCATATCCGGGTACTGACTTACCCTTCGGTCCTAAGGACCGCTATCAGGGAAACTGATCCTTACTATACACATAACATATCATATAGATAAATCTCATGACCAAAGCACATAACCAGACCATGATAATTATCACAATGACAATCATCTTCTAAATACACCTCTTTGGTGGGCCGGCATTATGGCCTTAGACCCACCCCTACTGGAAGGCAACTCACCTTAATGTCGTGCAGTGTTTAAATTATCCTCGGTGTACAAGTCATCTCCCTTCGACTCCTCGATCCCTACAAGACAACCTTCAAGTCAGCATATAGAACGTGTAACCCTAAACAAGGTTAGTTCAAGTCCAGACAAAGTAAACTTCAAGTTGACCCGACTCACCAAGTTGAGCCGTTAACTCGTCGAGTCCCCAACCTTTTACTCATCCTTATGCATGACTCGACTCATCGAGTTTGGCAACGACTCGACGAGTTCCCCTTCTTTACGAACATCAATGAACCTTCATCCGACTCACCGAGTTGTATGAGCAACTCGTCGAGTTCACCTTCATCTGATGAACAAGTCCTGACCTTGACTCGCCGAGTTGATGAACAAGTCCTGACCTTGGCAGCACTGCAAGGGATCGGAATGGACCTCGGAGCCGGAGGATGAGATGAGGGAGCATTACCCCGAGCTTTTTCAGGATCAAGCAGTAGACTTTGAGGACGAAGTCTAGAATAAGTGGGTGAGAATTGTAGCACCTGACTCCCGGTACGCAATTGAATTAAACATTTCTGTATTTTCTCCGGGACGTGACGAGTTGGTGGTCAACTCGTCGAGTAGGGTCGTGATCTGCGGGCATTTTAAGTGACCTACTCGATGAGTCGGGAGACTGACTCGACAAGTAGGTACTGGATGAGGGAAACCCTAAATCCGAGGGATTACACCCTATTTAAATGTCTTAATGCAACCTCCATCATCCCTTATGCTCCCAGAACACCTTATACTGAAACCCTAATCGTTTTGTGTGATATAAGTCTCTTTTTGGTGATTTTGATAGTTTGTGATCACAAGAAAGAAAGAGGAAGCTTGGGAATTCGAGTTGGGCTTGTCGATCCAGAGATCTTATTCCACCTTCAGCTTAAGCAAGGTAAATGCCCCCTGTTTTGGTCTTCCATTTGGTTGTTCATCTTTAGGGCTTAAATTTTGGGTGCATTTAGGGCTTCCTAAGCCATTTCCGGATTTGTGAAGTGATTCATGGGGTTCTACTTTCAGATCTGAGTCATTAGAGGGGTCTCATGGCATAAATGTGCCAACTTTATGGCCATGAGAGCCCTATGCACATTGTAGAGCACCTTTTATGTATTTTGAGCCAAAAACCCCATGCATGTGTACCAAGTTTGGAACTTTACGTATAAAATGGACATTAGGAGGCCAAATCTATGGTTTTGATGTGTTAAGACCCATTGAAATCGGCTGTATAGTAATGGTCAAGGATGGACTCGCCGAGTTGAAGTGTAATGACCACCAAATCGATTCTGTGAATGGACCAGTTGTTAGGGAGGGAAGTCTCGTAGATGTTTAGACGTGAAAAAGGACCAGAGAATCATGGGACTCGACGAGTGTATGAAGAGACTTGGCGAGTCCAAGGCAATCTCCCAACCTTTGAAGATTGACTCGACGAGTTGTTCATACAACTCGGCGAGTCGTAGACTGGACATGTTTTTATGAGGGAGATGAACTTGCCGAGTTCAAGGAAGAACTCGGCGTGTCAGATAAAGATGGTCCCGATAGTTTGAAAGGAGAAGAATTCGTCGAGTTCTTGCTAGACTCGACGAGCGGAGTCGAGGTTGTATCGGATTAGTAGAGTATGGACTCGTCGAGTTGGTGGGCCAACTCGGCGAGTCACGCCAATTGGATGTTGATTTTGACCAAGGTTGACTTTCTATGGTTATGGTATTGACCCTGGTTAGGGTCATATGTTATGTTTGATGAGTTGAGGGTTGTCGTGTAGGGATTGAGGAGTCGAGGGGAGCCGACCTTCACGCCGAGGATAGTTCAGATGCTACACGACATCGAGGTGAGTTACCTTCCAATAAGGGTGGGTCTAGGGCCATAATGCTGACCCACCAAAAGGGAGTATTTAGTAGATAATTGTCTTTGTGGTAATTATCTTGGTTTGGTTATGCGACTTGTTCATGAGATATGCTTACGTCATATGAAATCTGTGTTAGTGGTAGTGATAGGGGATAGTCTCTCCCTGGCATAGGTCGTTAGGACCGATGGGTAGGTCAGTACCCCGATATGCGTGACTATATGTTTATATCCTTCTATTGTATGCTAGTGATACGGGTGAAATAGTCCCCAATTACCAGTTGAAAGATACCGATGATAGTTACCGGTTTAAAGATACCAATAGCAGTTACCGGTTGGAAGATACTGATGACAGTTACCGGTTGAAAGATACCGATGGCGATTACCGGTTGAAAGATACCGATGATTGTTACCGGTTGAAAGATACCGATTGTAGTTATCGGTTGAAAGATACCAACGATATTATATGGTATGCGGTATGATGGGGGAACTCACTAAGCTTTGTGCTTACAGTTTTGGTTGTGGTTTCAGGTACCTCTTCGTCGAAGGGGAAGGAGCCGACGGTGTAGCAGTGCATCACACACATGATTTCCGCTTGGAGTTTTCTAGGATTGTACTCTGATTTTTATTATTTTTGATGATATGGTTTTCAGACCAGTTGTTATGGTTTTATATTTAATATGACATTGACAATGTTTGGTAAACTATGTTACGAATTGCTTAATTAAAAATTAAATTTTTGGCCTCGAATTTTGGGGTGTTACATATACATGCATAAACACATAGATCTAACACAAAGAAACTTATATTCTCTCCCAAAACAATATAAAACTGAAATCAAGGGGGTATGAACTCACTTTGGGTTGTTGTTCTCGGTTTGATGAAGAGATGGGAGGAGATGATGTGGTTTTCGGCCTTAAGTGCTTCTTTAGAAGGAGTTTCGAAACTTTGATGGTCCTAGGAACCTAGAACACGAAATGAAGCCATGTAAGGGAGTATTCTTAGCTTAAAAATGGAAATCAATGACTTATGTATGATAACAACTTACCAAGTAGATGATACTTGTTGAAAAACTCTTGGAATCACACCCAAGATCACAAAAATTGCAAAGGAAATGAGGTAGTTTCTCCTTGAGCTTAAGAGGATTTTGTGAGAGAGTTTGAATAATTTTGAAGTGAGATGTGGAGAGAGGGGAGGTCTCAGCCGATAATAAGAGAAGAGAGAGAGAGAGAGAGAGAGAGAGAGAGAGAGAGAGAGAGAGAAAGAGAGAGATGTTGAGGTGATGTTGCATGGAAGTCCACACCATGCAAAGATTATGTGTCGTTTGCTAGATTAATCTCCTTTTTTTGTTAATTGGGTCGAGAATAGGCTAAAGAAAAATAGAGATGAAATGGTTTGGGCCCTTCCTTGGCTTAGTTCGAATTTATGGAACCAAATAATATTTTTTGGCCCATTGGGCCCTTATGAGGGTTCATGGCCCAATGAAACCCATTTGTGCAAATGAAATCATTTATAGCCCAACATGGCTCCTTTAGAGATAAAATGAATTATTCTACGCCCACTTGGCCCAAAATACCTTAGTTTTATGAATGTGGGTCTAATTTGGGCCTAAATAGGTTTCCTTGGCCAAAAAATGACCAAATTGAAAGTTTATTGGTCCATTAGGCCCAATAAAAGGGTCCTAGTTCATCATAATCTTGAACTTGGATTTTTTTGGTTTTTTGGTTTTTTTTTTTTTGTTTTTTTTTTTTTGGTTTTTTTTGTGTTTTTTTTTTTGGTTTTTTTTGGTTTTTTTTTGGTTTTTTTTTTTTTTTTTTTTTTTTTTAATCCGTAGTTGAACATATGAGATGTTTTGTATTAGGTTTTGAACTTCAATCAAGAGTTTGGATTCAATTGGATGATTTTGATTAAGCATAAGGTATAATATTCACTTAGAGTACCTCTCTTACAATAGATGATGTTTGCATAAGAATATAATTTCCTAGCTTAAATGCTAGTTGTGACAGTAATAACACAACAAAAAATGTCATTTAGTGGCACATAAATAGTGTCACTAAAAACCCAAAAAATGGCACTAAAGGCCACTTGGAGAATCCGCGACACAAATAAGAAGTGCCACTAGAAATACTCCCACTAAAACCTTTTAGTGACACTTTTCGGTTTTGATACTGCAACGTTTTGGGACTTTAGTGGCACTTTGTTGTTTGTCACTATAGAAAATAAGTTTTTTGTGACATATATTATGTGCCCGTAAATACTAACTCATTTCTAAAATTTATGTTTTTTTAGAGGCACTTTTTTAGCCACCACAGTATAATAAAAAAATTTATTACATGTACATATTTTGTGCCCTTAATACCAATGTGATTTTAGAATTATACTACTAGTATCAACAAATCTTTTGGTTATAATATAATAAAAAAAAGCTAATTCGAATTATAATTCATGAAAAATAATAAAAATTTCATTGTTAAACATCAATGGCAAATTAATTTAAATATATAACTACATAGACACTAAATATAAAAAGTAACTAAACAAACAACTTTTTTTTTATTTTTTTTTTATTTTTTAAACTTCATTGCAGTTGAATTTATTCCCAAACTTCATGTTATCTTCAATAAGCTCATATAAAACCAACACTAGCAATTCTTTGTCAAATACAAAAATGAAAATGTCAAAAGTTTTTCGTAATTTCACTACCATATTATTTACCTCCTTAAACACAAGACATGAGATATTATGGTAATTTTGATAATCTCCAGGCTACAAGATATATATGGATATTTTAGTACATACCTGACATATAGCTGTTTTACAATTTAATCAATAGTGTGAAAAGAGCCACGTTCAAAAACTTCTCCATGCTTAGCAACATCTATATGGAGCAAGTTTAGTAAATTTTTATAAAGTTACACATTTGACTCTTAAATATCAAATACCGACTCTTTTAGTACTAAAAATTGATAATATTACCTTTCAAAAATCCACCCTAAATAAACTTAAATCATAAAATTTATTAAAATTTTAGTATCTTTAATGAAAACTATATATTTATAAAAAAAAAACTTACATCATGACGATCAACTAAGTCAGATAGACTCCTCCACTAGCCCAAATTCTGTTTATAACACCTAAAACTACCCTCCATTTTTTGGCATCAACTGTATTAAGTACCTGAAATGTATATAAAAATGAAAATCATAAAATGAATTTAGAAAAGAAAATGGAATCTTATAAATTTATTACAAACCCCAAAAGACAAGTTACAATTGCTTCTTTGGTGTTCTTTTAACTACATCACATTGTTGTTAAGTGATATCCATGTACATTATATAGGATGGTAGAAACAAGTAGGCTCCTCTGTTGTAACTTTCTATGAAAAGGAAAAAATGGAGAAACTTTCAAGCTAAAATGATGTTTATATTGGTAAAATGACAATTATACCCTCTGATTAAATCTTTCATTTAAAAATATTAAATAAGCCCAATCTTTTTCCAGCAGACGTTTAAATCTCTCACGATTTCAAGAACCCGTGTCATTATCTTTCGTGGATTTACTGGAATCCTCAAAAATCAACAAAAAAAAACTTGTGGATCACATTATATATATATATATATATATATATATATATATATATATATATATATATATATATATATATATATATATATATATATATATATAATGTAAAAGACATAGTTTCATTATGCACACCTGCATTCCAACTTGCCATTTTCTTTCACCAGGTAAGGTAGGCCTGACAAAGTTATTTCTAGTAAACCTGTTCATTGTAGCTCTGTCTGGTATGTTGTCTAGATGCATGGTAGCAAGATCACCCTCCTGCACCAGATTATAGTATTATACTTTAACTTTCTTTCTTAATAGAACATTACACTTTCAAGACTCTTGCTAGGGTCTATTTCTTTTTTACTTAATCTGAACATAATGAGTTAAGGGGTTAAGTAAATGAAAATCTAGCTTAGAGAATTATGACACTAACCATCTACTTTTTTGCCCCTTTTTTATTTATTGCATTTAATCTTTAAATTACCCTTTTGTCATTGTCATCAATGCAGACACAAAGCTTCTTTATTTTTTTATAAACATAAAATATATTACAAATTTGTAAGCAAAAAAATGAAAATGACGCACCAGATTCTCTGCAAGTTCAGCTCCAAGATACCCACCAGCAACACGATACAGTTATCAAAGAGCAGATAATACGCAACTGTTGCCTGAATGATACAAATAGTTTTCAGTTATAAAAACAACCAACGATATAAAAGGACTTTATGCAAAATATAAAAAGGAAAATAAAAACAGACCCATCACCTTGTATTCTGGTTTGAACCACCCTATGCAGATCTGCCTGAACCACCCTGACCTCCGCCAGTCATCAATAGACCCATTACCTTGTGTATTATAGTTATCGTCATCATATCATCGTGTAATTGGTCAAATTGTGAAGCATAATCCCCTCGATTAATTCTTACCTCTCCTGCATAAATCCTACTTTGAAGCAATGACGTTCTTCAATGACTCAAATAACTAAAAAGAAACAATGATTTCACATAATATAGATTGGGAGCGAGTTTATGTTCACACATGTTGACTAAAATTTCCTAGTAAATGTCAATTTCCAATACATTGTAAGGTCCTGAGAATGGATCTTACCAGTGATCAACAACAAATACAATTGCAGAAAAGAGAATAGGAGTAGAAAAGAAATCAAGCTTGCACACGTTCTATTACTGAAAATGTTTGATACAACTCGATATATATGACCGTGAACTACTGGGCATCAACAACTAAAATACAACTGACTAACCCTCTATATATATAGGGAACCACGACCGGAAACAGAGCTTACGACCGTAAACTCATTACAGACCTGTACACATCCAATAAACCTACCAAAATACTCTATCAATACAAAACCACTATTACAATGCAAAGCCTAGACCAAACTACTAATTGGGCCCTTCAATCTCCCCCTTGGTTTGGTGCTAGCTTGAAGTTAACCTTTGTTGACTACCATCACATCTGCTTTCCCCATCGCCCCATTCCACATGTGGTTATTGAGAATCTCAGCAACCATGGTCGTATACACTTTCGCAGCATCCTCAAAAATGTCATCTGCAACTAATATCTGAAAATTGCTCAGGTGATGAATGTCCTATTTTCGGAATTGCAACAAGTCTCTTCGATCATAGAGACGGATGCATCCATTCTTAAGCTTGATTACTGCAGATGATGTAATCTCATCGAAAACCCAACACTCCATTGAGCCTAGAGATCCATCTTGATAGTTTTGAAGCACAAGGAATTGTTTAACCTGTTTAGTTGCAGGCCACATCAGTACTTGAAGAGGTTTGTCAGTCTTAGGATCAAGAATATCAGGATGCTCCAACATAATAGATTTAATGGCAGTAAATCCCCTTTTTACCTGATCCTCAAGAAAGTGTGTGAACTGGGTCGCCTGTGGATTATCTGTGAGATTCAAAAAAGGAGGTCGTGATAATTCTTTTAAATCCACCCTAGTCCATGAGTTGAAATCATGACTATCTTTGTAAAACTCAGAGTTTCCAATCTTTTTTAGCACAATCCACATATTAAGAGGATCATGATATCCCCAGGAAACAATCCCAGATCTATCACCAAATGTACCTCTAATCCTAACAACCTCAAGATCAGTAACAGTAATTGTTGGTTCATCCCAAGAAGCATTCTGGTTAAGGTTTCTTTTAAATAAGAGTTGTCCCATATTAGCAGCTTCTTTCTACGCATCACGTATTCTTGCTGAAATATGAGGAGCTTGGGAAGGCTCCTCTTCAAAGCGATTAACAACCCTTGATGTCTGAGCAGTTATCATGGTAACCGGAAAGGCTTGAGTATGTAGATTAATTCTATATTCATAAGTAGACGTTTGATATTTTTCACCAAGATGTTCTTCAAGCTTCTTCTTTAGTTCAAAATAACTTGAAGTCAAAAGATTGAAATGGTCTTGAAGATCAGAAATCTGCTTTGACTTTAAAGCTTTGTCTTCAAGAAGATCAGCTACTTGAACACCGAGCTTTGATTGTCTACTTGAAGTTCAGAGACTTGAACATTGAGCTTTGCATTTTCCACTTGAAGATCTGAAACATGAATATCAATTAAGCTCAATATTCTTTTGACTGAGTACTGAGATTTCCTTCTGCAACCCAGGGATAGTGAAATTTTCTTCTCCAGAACTATCGTCCCCGATAGAAATACGTTTACCACGAGAGGGAGGCGTTAATAATTGCTCTTCAGCCAAATGCATGGCTAACCTTGCGGAAGCAGCATCGTGATCAGGCTTAGGAGGAGAAAACCCTGGTGGAAAAGAAGATCCACCAACTTCAAAAGTGGTGTCTTGTCCTTCATTAAAGAGCTTTGTTGTAATAAGATGAGGAGTAGTGGTAGGTGGTACTAGAAGGCCACTAACAAGATTTGAAATTAAAACACTCTGTCTTTGGATCCCTTTTTCTTCTTTTCAATGGGGGTTGAACAATCTACATTGTTGTAAGATCACTCACAAATGGCTTTATAGTAGGAGGAACATAAATAGGAGGAGGAAATCCAATAACCGTCTCCACTGGAGTGGAAGCAGTCGCCATTTGGTTTGAGGTAGGAGGTGTAGTTTCAAGAACTTCATCAGGCTTCCTTGTCTCTGTCGTTGGAGGCACAACTTCATCGACGTTGTTGAAAATTGAGTCAAGGTTCTCATTTGTCACAAGATTAGAACTACTTGTAAGAGACGCAACAATATCATCATTGTCAAATCCGATAAGAATAAGATCATCAAAAGAATAATTTTTATCTCCTTCAGCTTCTGTCTCAGTTTCCACAGTCCTTTCTTCATAATCACTTTGAACATGAGTAGACATTAAACCATGTTCTTCCGCCACATTAGCTTTAGGAGTCAGAGTCTTTTCTTCTTCGTTATTCTCATCATCAGATACTGTAATAACATCGTCATTTGGAGATGATTTCTCTAAAGATGCAGGCTCAGAAGACGCCTTATCAGAGGATCCATATGATTCCGAGGAATCATTTAGTTCAACAAACTTTCCAAACTTCTCCAGAGGATACTTTCCTTGAAAGATAATTTTTCCTTTACGGTTCTACTTGATGAGCCCTACAGTGTGAGGACCCAGAGATTTCATATCAAGAGTATCGCCTTCCTTCACCATATCTGGAAACTGATTATTGATAAACAATTGAATGAACCTGGGATACAATAAGAAAGTATCCCGGGTTGAGGCTCTGATGTTTACCACAAACTCATCCAAGATAAATCTTGAAAAGTTGAACTTTACTCCAGCAGCATGAGAAACGATCGCTCCAGTATTCCTCAGAGAAATTTCATCAGCTCCTGATCTTCTTCCAGAAATGTAGCTAACGAACACATGGGCCAAAAATCTCCAGTATGGAGGTAAGAGCTTCTTCAAAGTTGGAGGAGAAGTGCCTTCATATCCTATCCTCTTTAGAATTTTCTAAACATCCTTAATCCCAATCTCCGTGGGAAAACTTGGTTGATCGTCAATCAACAAAGTTTCTCTAACAAAGTTCTTAGTGGTCACAATCTCGCGTCCTTTTATGACAGCTTTAATAGCAACAATACCAGCATCATCCATTTCCATCTTAGCAGTCGTCCAGAACTCTCTGATCAAATTCTGGTAGATAACCGGATTCACAGAGATGGCTGATGCCAGACAACATTCCCTGAGTCTGTGGATCATCGACTTGAAGTCAGAGTGAGCAACTGGAGGATCCGCCAAAATAATAGCCAGATTATGCATGTTTGCAAATTTGAGGTTTGCCATTGATCTGCACTAAACATGCCAAGTAAGACAAGAGAGCCGAACGAGCAATAAAAATTTTAAATGATTTAATTTTGACCCCAAAATGAAACAACAATTTTAAAATTAGGTCAAAGTTAGAATTTGCAGTCAACATCAGAGTTTGCGGTCAACGAGGGTTTATGGCCGTAAACCCTTGACCGTGTACTAATGACCATTTGGGGAGTTTACTGCCGCAAACACCTTACGACCGTAAGCTTCGACCGTAAACTCCGAAACCCTTTTTGTCGATTTCAGCCTTAAAAACACGATGAATCACGCAACAAGATACATATTACTGGTCGAAAATGCATTACCTTCAAGATTATCGGATTAATTTCGCAGGATTTGATAAAAAAAAATTCGAAGAGAGAGAGTATGAGAGAGTGTTTGCGGCCAGAATAAAGAAAATGATGAAGATTCCGGCAGTAAACCCCCTTTTATACCCACTTTTCATTTACCTGATAACCACACAGTATAAGACAGTCTCCAACACAGTCCAATATTTTTCAAAAATTATAAAAAACAAATCTTTTGAGGAGTAATATTAAAACTAAAATTAAAAATAAAAGAAAATAAAAGAAAATAAAAGAAAATAAAAGAAAGTAAAATTAACTTTGCAAAATTTAAAAATTAAAAAACAAATTTTATTTTAGCAGTCAACAAAAATAAAAATAAAAATAAAAACAAAAACAAAAATAAAAATAAAAATAAAATTAAATTAAAAATTAAAATTAAAATTAAAAGTAAATTGACTCCAATTAAAATATACAACTTAAAAGTTTAATTATTGAGAATGAATTTGTGATGTTGGGATCAAAGTTGTTGGACAACCTTATTCCACTTGTCGGTACCCTTATTTTCACGTCTTCGTCTGATCGATCGCCAGTATTGTGGTCCACTTAAACACGAAACATTTGTGACATAATTTTGGACAATTTCCAATAACATGACATTTTTAGCCCTTATTCTTAAGAAAATTTCTTATGGACCGTTTATCTGACGACAACCAGGGATATTGTTGTCCACCTAAATTGAGCAGCGAGATCTACAAATAATCTGCATGTGTTCAATTTTAATTGTACTAGAATGTGTTTCCCGCATCCTGATATGTCCCAACCATCAATGAGTTCCAAAATACCCCTTACACCGGGTGAGCAGACAATTATTAAGAGAGAAAATAGATTTAGAATGCATAACCATGTTCGAGCAAATGCTTTGTTAGAGTCGTATACCATGCTCGAGGAGCTTGATGTAACCCATACAATGCATTGTCCAACTTGTAGTCATGATTAGGAAACTTTGAGTCAACAAACCTAGGGGGTTGATCAACATAGATTTCTTCCTTCACCTTGCCATACAAGAAGGCAGTCTTGACGTCCATTTGGTAAACGGTAAAGCTCATGTAAGAGGCATATGCAATGAAGATACGAATAGCCTCCAAGCGAGCTAGTGGAGTATAAACTTTAGTGTAATCAAGACCATCGACCTGTCGAAACCCGCGAACCACCAATCTAGCTTTGTTCCGCACTATAACCCCTTAATCATCCTGCTTGTTTCGATAGACCCATCGTGTGTCAAGAGACTTTTACCCCTTTGGTAACTCAACTAACTTCCAAACCCCAAGTTTTTCAAATTGATGTAACTCTTCATGCATTGCATGTACCTAGCTGGGCTCATTCAGAGCCATTTCCACATTCTTGGGATCTATTTGAGAGATAAAGCAAGAGTAAAGACATGTATTGACATCTCCACTCTGACTTTTGTTTTAACGTCGTCGCCCAACAGACCAATGATGTTGTCGATCGGATGATCATGTTGAATCCTTGAGGGTATTTCCCGGCTGATGTCATTTAGAGAGACAGGAAGATTGTGAATGTTTACACTGATGGGTTTTGAGCATTCTAACACTTCCTAAGTGTACATGCAACCATAATAAACCTTGGATCCATGTTTGTCTAAGATACATGCATATAATTAATTTTTCCAAGGTTTATATCCTAGCTAGCATGGCATGGGGAACATGAATCAAATAAAGTTAGGAGAAATACTTACCTTGAAGTTGTAGTTGATTGCTTAGAGTTTTTGAGCCTAGCACCAATAGTGTGGATGCCTCAAGTGGAAATCACAAATCACCACAAACTTGGAACTTTGAGAGAATAGTCACTACTATCTTGAAATTTGCCCTCACCTCAACAAGTGTCAACTAGTGTCATTTCAAGAACCAAATCCTCCTTTATATAGTGTGGAGGATTAGGGTTACATCCCTAAAACCCATGTCTCTTCATTTCCATGAGATCCATGGGTTAAAGCTCCATGGAGTATCCATGGACTTTTTCCATGCAAGCCTAGCCCATTCCAAATAAGCTTTAGCCCACACTATATAAATATAGAAGCCCATATTTAATAAGTAATATCTTTGATCTCTAAATTAATCCTAGATTAATTATAGATCACTACTAATTAAATAATATGATCTTATATTAATATATTAGAACTTATAATATATTAATAAATCATAACTTGTACTATTCTCAAATATTATCCATAAATTGTTCGGGTGAAGTGCAACCCAAATGGACCATGCCGGGTCGGGTCAAGTACATACCAAATATAGTTATGAACTTAGACACTATATCCAACATACACCTCCCTCATTTGTTGATTGAGCCACGCCAGACGACTCTGCCACAAACTCATTTGAAAAATCTTCAGGAAAAAGTAGCTCCGTAAATGTTGAAGTAGCAGCGAAAGAGTCTGTGGACATGAACTCTCTTTCTATGGGAGTGAGTGGTGTCGTTTCAGCATTAGGAGTAGTATTCTGAATTGGAGACTTAGGATTATCAGGATGTACAGATGACTCCCCCTCAGGTGAAGCGAAGGACTCCCCCTCAGGCGAGGCAGGAGTCTCCACCTGTGGTTGTGAAGAGGATACCGTTGGAGGTCTGTACACAACTTTTTCGTCTTTGTCTTCAGAAGCATTCTTCGAACCAGAGATAGATCCAGATGAGCTACCTGAAGATACATTTATAGATTTAAACAGAGATGTGTAATCAAACAACCAATCCGGGCTTACTCGAGTATCCGTCTCATTTTCTTCCAACCAGAACATGTCATAAGTTTTATAACTTGTTTTTTCTTCTTATTGTAAACCCTACATGTGGTGCGAGCAGCATACCCTATGAAGTAACAGTCATCGGCTTTAGCGTTGAACTTTGGGTTGGACTCTAAGTGAAGAAGGTTGCAAGGGCAGCCAAATACATGACAATGGCTGACTGAAGGCTTGTGACCATATAAAATATCGTACGGAGTCTTCATTTGAGCTTTGTTGATCAACACTCGATTCTGAACATAGCAAGCAGTGTTTATCGCCTCAGCCCAAAAGAAGATTGGCAGTTTGGAGTCACACAACATTGTCCTTGCGGCGTCTTTTAAGGTTCTGTTTCTCCGTTCAGCAACACCATTTTGTTGAGGTGTGTGAGCGGAACTGTATTGATGCATAATATCCTTTTCTGCGCAAAAATGATCGAGTACAGAGTTCTTGAATTCTGTTCCGTTATCGGTACGAAGCGCCTTCACCCTGTTGTTAGTCTGGTTTTCAATTAATACAATAAATTCTTAATTAGATCAGCAACTACAACTTTGTTGGATAGAAACAAAACCCACATGAAGCGAGAGAAATCATCAATAACAACCAAACAACAGGAATTTATGTTAATGTTGAGGACGTTTACCGGTCCAAACAGATCCATATGTAGCAATTGATGAACCTGACTAATCGAGTTAACCTGTTTTGGCTAGTGTAGTTTTCTATGATGCTTGCCTTGTGCACATGACACACACTTCTCGAACTTGATAAAGTCCTTGACAGGCAAACCATGAACCATCTCATTCTTTGCAAGATAATTCAAGTTCTTGGTGATGGCATGGCCGAGTCTTCGGTGCCATAACATTGCAGTTTGTTCGAAATTTTTTGAAAAGAGACACGTTACTTGTTTTGGAAGATTTCTATTCATATATCTATAATGTAAGCATTCCCATACCATTTAGATTTCACAAGAATCCACTCTTTTGGGATGACAAAGCCTAGCTTGAGAATCATACATTCCTTTTCGGTGAAATGTGTAGAATAGCCCTTGTCACAAATCTGAGATACACTCAACAAACTATGCTTCAGTTTGGGAGCAAAAGTAACATTCTCGAAGCTTAACACCCCATTTGTGACTGTTCCTCTTTGAGTGATCTTGCCACCTTCTCCAACCGCAAAGGAGATGTATCCCCCATTAAAGGATTGAATGTTGAGTAGTTGGGTGACATCTCCTGTCATATGCCGGGAGCAACCGCTGTCGATGAACCAGGGTCTGAGGACATTCCCCTGCAACTGTCCCTGCCAGATGTGCGGGTTTAATTAGATTTGGGAACCCAAGTCATTATTTTCCTGGGTGGTCCCAATGCCTTCTCAGATTTATTATTTTCGGATTTTTCAGAGGACACATATGATGAATTGAAAGCTAATTTGGGTAACCATTGATAATTAGGTTTTATAACAGTATCGTGTGGTTTAGAAATCAAATGTTTACCAGTTTGCTTGAAGCATTTGGGTTTTGTACTAAGAATTAGTTGAAGACCCATTGCTGCTTCTTGATGAAACCGACCTTAGCTTGGCCGTGCTCGGTTTTGGAAAACTGTTTGGGACTTTGTTATAGAAGACCCTTTTATGTTTTTGAAAAACAACCCTTTTTCTATGCGATCATTTATCCAATCATCATACCGATAGCGATTTCTAGAGGCCTTTCTAGTTAAAGACCTTCCTCTGAATTCGTTCTCTCCTCTTGGAAATTCGAAATGTACAAACAGACGATTTTGACAATTTCTAGCTATATGACCACCAACACCACAATTGAAACAAATCTGTTTGTTATTGTTATAACTTGTGCTACATTGATCAGATTTGTTTTCCATACTAACACCCTTGCTTCTCTCACAAGAACATGAACAAGAATTAGGTTATGAGGCAAGTGAGGGTACATTAGATGGAGAAGTTTGTGAAAGTGGTAGTTCTTCAAAATTATTATCACAAACATTAGAAATGTCAACCAAATTGTTCAAACTATTCAAAACAGTATCAGAAGTAATAGAAACACCACCACAAAAAACATTGTCATTTGAAACATCAGAAAAAATATTGTCTTTATTTAAAACTAAAACTTCAGGTTCAGACTCGATTTATTTTCAGAAACAGATCCTTCAACTTCGTGCTTTGACTGATTCAAGGATTGATCTGTAGGAGAAGTAGAAATATTAGTACTTTCAACATTAATAAATCCTCCCGAAACAAAACCAGATGGCTTGCCATAAACCATGAATGGTTCATTGGCAATCTCTTCTTTGGATAGGGGTTGAAGCTGATATGAATGATTGAAAGGAGGAGGCATGTGATTATAGCTTAGACCCTTTGATTGATTTTGTTTAAATTGCATGCAGTGGTCTATCATATTGACAACTACCTCACTCGATGCATCATATTTTCTAAAGTCAAAATCAGCAGTTTCAAATTTACCCTTTAATAATTCAATTTCAGCCACTAGTTCAGTATTCTGTTTTATTATATAGTCATAATTTTCACATTTATTAATGTAGTCTTCCTAAAGTATCCTAAAGTCCTTTATTTTAGATTCTAATTGGGCTTTAAGTGGTTTTTGACATTTTCTGAGTTAGTAACCTTCATATCTAAGGTCTTCTACTTCCCTTTTTAGTGAGTCGTTAAGTTCACAGAGAATTTTAAGGTATTCTACTTCACTACAGAATGTGTCAATTTTCTCATTCAAAATTTTAACATAATCAATACAGGCTTGAGAACATGAGGGTAGACTTACCTCGGTTGTATTAGGTTCATGAGAGGAAGATACCATCAACGCAAACTGCAGCTCCATCATTTTATCTTCAGCTGCAATAATCTCTACTGACCTGTTCCAGGTGGGCATTTTCAAGTCCAGATAAGTTTAGGGCCTGCATCTGATCCTCCCAGTCGAACGATTGTGCAACCATAGCCTTCTCGCTGTTTACTTGAGCACCGCTTCGATTTTTCCTAACTACCACTATTGTCCTATCATTATTTAATCTTCTATCTGGTTATGGACAATCGCGAGCAAAATGCCCTGGCTCGTGGCAGTTGAAACACCACAACTTTCCCTTGTTGAACCCAACTTTCTTATCATCACTCACCCCCCGGTTGTTCTTTCCAGTCTTTTTGGAAAACTGTTTCGCCCTAAAAACTGCCATGGGAATTTTCCATGTAATATCCATCTCTTCAACATCTTCAGGGTGAATCTGATCAAGATCAGTAAATGATAGTTGGGGTGGAAGATCCCCGGCTACGAGTGCATTGTAGCAATTGACAAGCCCTGTAGCAAGCGCAAGATTTTCATCACCCTCCTTTCCACTTGAAGAAGAAGTCACATTGGAGGATGAAGCAGCTTGAGTACCTACAAACGATTGGTTGTATGAGAAAGGTATGGTTGATGCAGAGGAAGCTGATGGAGTGGGGAAGATCTGAACCTGAGCTTGCTGAGTAGCAAATGATTGACCTACAGAAGGAAAGGAGAAAGATGAAAGAGCATTGTTAGTAGAGATTCCAAGGTTCGCAGCTGAGTATGAGTTCACATGGTTGATCTCTCACTGCTTGTCATCAATATCACAGGCCTTGATGACAGCCATCACTTCAGCAAGAGAGAGACGGATAAGATCCTTAGTATTCTTGATGACAGCTACATTCATGTCCCAAGACTTTGGGAGAGTATTCAGTAGCTTCTTGTTTATCTCAGACTTTGTGTAGAAAATCCCGGCTACAGTCATTTCAGTGTTAAGAGATGTGAACCGCTGCAGCTGTGCCTCAAGAGTCTCTCCAGGAACATAGTTGAACATATTGAAACGTTGTCGCAACATATCTTGGCAACTCTCCCTCATATCTTTGTTCCCTTCATAGACCTCAATTAGGGCTTCCCACAAGGTCTTAGCAGAAGTATACTCCCTGAAACCTTGAGCAATGTTTGGAGATAGTGCTATGGTCAAGGTGGCCAAAGCCTTCTCTTGCTCTTCAACCTTCACGAAGTCTTCATCAGTGTAGTTTTCCATCTTCTTGTCAACCACTTGCCCTGCAACTGTAGTGGTTATTCTGACTGAATCTTTTATTATGCTTCTCTAGATTTTGAAGTCCTTCATCTTTATGTACTGCTCAATTCTGTACTTCCATTCTGGGAAGCCTTCAGCGGATAAAAGTCTAGGAATTCGGGTGGTTGTGCCCATAACTGAATCTAGCTCGTGATGGTTTGTTTGACCTTGAGAATCCATTATTTTTATTTAATTAATATGAGACATAAATTAAATTATTTATGATTAAATTAAGCTTCTGGTCAAACACAGTCAAAATACTATTTACTACTGTAAACAGAGTTCACGGTCAGATGAGGGTTTATGGCCGTAAACTCCGAGTTTACGGTCGAAAAGAGTGCACGGTCTAAAGTTCACGTTCCAAGAACACTCAGTTTCCGGTTTATGAATAATCCTTATTCACGGCTCAAGAACAAAATTTATGGTGCAAGAACTTTGAAGAGTTTGTGGCCGTAAACTAAGATTACGGCCGTAAGCTTTTAAACTTGCAGTTTTTCGACGAAACTGAAAACCCTTTTGCAGAAATCACCAACTTTAGTCGCAAACAGATGAAAACTCGCTCCAAGATCGATTGTAGAGTGCCTTTGACACTGGTTCTGCTCTGATACCATTTGTAAGGTCCTGAGAATGGATCTTACCAGCGATCAAGAACAAATACAATTGCAGAAAAGAGAACAGGAGTAGAAAAGAAATCAAGCTTGCACACGTTCTATTACTGAAAACGTCTGATACAACTCGATATATATGACCGTGAACTGCTAGGCGTCAACAACTAAAATACGACTGACTAACCCTCTATATATATAGGGAACCACGACCAGAAACAGAAACAGAGCTTACGGCCGTAAGGTGTTTACGACCGTAAACTCATTATAGACCCATAAGCATCCAATAAACCTACCAAAATACTTTATCAATACAGAACCACTATTACAATGCAAAGCCTAGACCAAACCACTAATTGAGCCCTTCATACATATATCAACTATTTAAAATAATAAATCCACATCAAGTTGAAAAAAACGAATGAAATTAACAAGGAGGTTGAAGTGCTTACCAGTTTCAAAAATTAAAGAGGACAAATATCTAGCTTGTGTGCTAGTCTGCCTGATGAGATTTGAACTAATTGAATCTGAAACTTTGAAAGACGACGCACAAAAAAAATACCTTTGATTTGGATAATCATAACTATCGGAGTTCGACAGTCTTGGTGAATTGCAACTGTGCATCACAGTCGTTGATGGATGTGAAAGATCCTGGTTATAAATCAGTGTTTCTCTCGCTTCGTGCTTTACAGGCATTAACGATGGCGACGTATAGTCTAGAAAGTCAAGGAACTCATGTTAATAATATTCATATTTCTTTTGTTGCTTGAAGAGCCTTTACTTCGGCTCCTGATTCGAGGCGACAATTACATGATCCAGAAAATCTTCATCTCCGTTCTCATTGAGAAGATTCGAACAAAAGAAGCTCATAGAAAAGAGATAACACAATAAGGAGCTCTAATTCTCATCATGTTGATTTTGATTTCGAGTTTTTTCATCATAATTCGGATAAGGATCCAATGAAAAACTGTCTGATCTTGGCAAACTCGCTGTCGGCCTGGATGTATGAGATGAGCTGTTAAATGCGATCAATTACAGTACAAGAATTGGGGAAACGCCATATTTTATATATAAACTATATGCAATAAACGACGATTCCTATCGCAGAGGGCAATAAGGGGGAATTCAACTTTTTATTGGCTCAAAACCAAATTGGTAAAACACATAATAAAACTTCAGTGGGCATATAAAAAAATATATGTTGTAAAATATAGAGTTTTTAGTGGCATTTTAATATATTTATGCCATTAATGAATATTAATCTTAGTGACATGTATTATTAAATGTCATTAAATCTATTAATTTTATAATGGCATATAAAATATGTCATTAAAAACATGTTACAGTGGCATAAAAAAGATTTGTTATTAAAAGTGTATGCTATTAAATGTCATTTTATTTGTAGTGTAATAACAATAAATATAGTAACATATGAATATTAATTTTCATTAATCGTCTTATATTCTTATTTCAAAATTCTTAAATTAAAGCTCATTAATTTATTTTGTTTATTTATTTAAATTATTTGTTTAAATTTAAAAGAGAAAAAGCACTTTAATTTTAATAATTCAATATTTTTTTAATTTTTCTTATAAATTTAAACTTTTTCAAATGTTCAGAATTTTCATATTTATTTTTCTTTTAAATGAACACATGTAATGCATATGTATTACACCTAGTTGTATTATATAATATAATTGTAGAAGATAAAACGATTTGTAAGTGGTCGGATGATGTTCATCCTCCAATTCATATGTTTTTCGTAGGCGCTGCATACAAAATTCAATACCAAGTTTTAAGAAACTCTGAATTGTATGATACTGAAGTGTATTTGGTAGTTCAATTTGATTTAATTGGGCTTATTTAGGAATGCATTTTTTTTTTACAAAATAACCATCAAAATTAATAAATAATTTCGTCAAGAGTCATGTAATAAAAATAGTATTATAGTTCGTGAGTGATATAAATTGGAATCCAACGAGTAGTTTTTTTAAATTAAAAACTGCAATTTTTTTTGTCTTTATAATTTCTTAATTCTTATGATTGATTTTTTTATTATATATACTTAATTCATATATGTTTTGATAAAAGATTATGTATGTATGTATGTATCAATCAAGGGATACAAAATGATATTAAGGCATTTATGCAAAATAATAAGAGATATTTTATTGTCTTTATAATTTCATTATCATCGAAAATTAACAAAAAAATCATGATAAAAAGGTGATATATACAAAATATCAAGACATCCAAAATTAAAAAGCTTGAAATCTAAAAAGGACAAAATAGTTAAAAATATATTATAAATCGTTCTAAATACTGTAAGGCGTGGCTTGACGACAATGTCAAGCTTCAAGCTTTTTTGAGTGTTGGTGAGCCACATCATTTGTAAGATGTGACTTAAGACGTCAATTTTGTATATAATTAATAATTTCATATGTATTTTCAACTATTATTCTATTTTATACACATATATGAGTTAAAATGACGTTTTGGTAAAGCTTGACAGCAAATACAAACCTTGGAGTCATGATGTGTCATAGCGGCTATGACGAGCTTTTTAGAACCTTATAAGACATTTATTTGGGTAATAAAAACTTTATTTTCTCACTGAATAGTTCAATAAAGTTGTCTTTGGTATTTTTGATCTTTCTGCAACCAAAGAGCTTCACATGTCGGAGAGTGATGTTGAGAAAACCGGGATACTTTGTGGATGCCTAAAGAAATTCTCCGGATCAATTTTTGCCTTGATTCCAATCAACTTCTTGAAATTGTCCCTCTTCCAGTACCTCTCCCCCCAAACACTTGCTTCTTCATAATTAGAGTTTCCAACACCAAAATCCAGATCCACGTAGTTGGCATAAGCTTCCCTGGGGTTCTTTGATACATAAGGTGTCAATAATTTTTCCAAGCTTCGCAACCAAGCTATCCTCTGAAGCGATGTAGGGGTCATGTCTGATGTTTGACCGAAAAAGTTGACAGTCTCTAGCACCTGGTACAACACCCCAGCTCTATGAGGATACGGAGTTTCAGTCTCTACGAAATCAGCCATCTTTCCACCAAAAGGATTGATCATCAGAAGCGCTGATTCATCATTTTCGAAAAACTTTCTCCAAATCTTTCTGAGCCCGCTTATGGGGATCGGTGTCCGGACATAGTCAGATTTAACTTTGTTGTTCAGCTTGTCTATGGCAGATCGGTTAGTGAGAATCTCAATCGGGGTGGAGCTTGGCAAGCCCCAAAACACAAGGGTTGACTGGATGCTTTTGATTTCTTCACAAATCTCTCGTGTAACACCAAGCTCCGGAAAATTTTCATCCAACAATGGAAGCAATGTATCTTTTGTACCCTGATAAATTCCTTCGAACATAATTCGTATGGTTTTCTTTGTGGTATTTCTGATATATTCTCCAAACACCTGAGTTCTTATGTGCAGATTTCTATCAATAGTTGGTGCAACGTATTGATATTTATGGAAAATTTCAGTTGCCCTTTGTTCCAACGTTTTATTTAGTATAAAAACGGTTACTATTTCTGGAACGGGAACCAATCTCAGCTTCCATGCAAGAACGATTCCAAAACTAGAAGCACCACCTCCTCGGATCGCCCAAAACAAATCTTCTCCCATTGACTTCCTGTCGAGAATATTTCCATTGACATCAATGACGCGAAAATCCAAAATATTATCAGCAGCAGTTCCGTATTTCCTTATTAGGTTTCCATAGCCACCACCGCTTAAGTACCCACCAAGACCCACGGTAGGGCAAACACCACCAGGGAAATACAAGGTATCTGTCTTCTGAGAGATACTGTAATAGAGGTCACCAAGCACAGCGCCTGTTTGGGCCCAAGCGCTCCTGTTTATTACGTCCACATCTACAGACCTCATCTTGGTGAAATCAATCATAACAAAAGGAACATCAGCAGAGTAGGAAAGGGCCTCGAAGTCATGTCCCCCGCTCCTGATCCTGATTTCATAGCCATGTTTCTTGGCGCAGTATAGAGTCGTTTGGATTAGGGTTTCTTCCACAGGTGTCACAATGACTGATGGTTTACGAGTGGAGGGTTTAAGGAACTTAATGTTTTGGACATGCGCTTGCCAAATAGGAAGGAAAGAAGCGTTGACAGGGGTAAAAATGAGTTGAGAGATGGTAGTGACATTGTTGGAGTTGGAATGTACGCAGCTTATGAGTTTTCCAGAATCTGGCCATGGTGTACCATCAACAAGGGAAGAAAAGGTTGCCCATGAAACAGAAAACGAAAGAATTAGAACGAAGAGGAAGACAGAAGCGCTAAGCTGAGATTTCTTCATGTTTAATTTGGTGAGCTTGATCCATGGCAGTAGCGTATTTATATAGAGAGAACGTAGAGAGCATTGAGCTAAGTGCAAGTGGGATTATAAAATTGGTGAATTCATTTTTCTAGGAACACTAATTACAAAATAATACAAGAATTATCTCATATACAAATAACTTATATTGCTATAAGCCTATAAGTAATTTGTATAGGAACACTATTTATAAGCGAGATTAATTCTGCTATATTCTTGTAATTTATGTTTTCAACATTGCGTTCCATTATTTAAAAGCATTACTAGGAAATGGATTAAATTAAAAAATCTCACTAGGAAATGAAGAGGTAACGAAGTCGTTTGTTAATAACAATAAACTAACTAAAAAGTTAAGTTAGCCCATTAACTTTTGATTCAATTGGTAAATGTCACATTTTTACGCTAGTAATTGTAAATGTAATGCTCGTTGATAACAAGAAGCATATGTATATTTTATAAGTTTAATTAGAAAAAGTCAACAACACAAAATTACCTAAAAGTATCCGTCATCGCATGCCATCAAAACCTCAAATTTCTTGTGGAAAAGAAAATTAGTAAAACGAAGCCGAGTGCATCGTAGAGAGAGCCCACTTGGATACTTCATGCGAGTTAGAATGTCACGTCTCATTTTATTCAATAACTTAAAACAAAGATATTAACCAATTAAGCGAAAGATCTTACCAATGATTTTTTTTTTTTTTTTTTTTTTTAAATTTTAAAATTTTTTTAAAATTCTTTTTATAAAGGATTATATAAAAATATAAATTGTGAACTAGGTTCACTACTAGAAAACGTGGGGTTCCTACGGAAAATTTCCGTAGCTAATTAGCTACGGAATTGTTACGGATCAACTATAGAATGAGATGCTCTAATTTAGTAATGGAATAGCTACGGAATAACTACGTAATAGCTACAGATGCTAGTCCGTAGCCTTTCCGTAGCTAATTAGCTACATAATAGGTTACAAAATAGCTATCGATGCTAATTCGTAGCTATTCCGTAGCTAATTAGCTACGAAATGGCTACGCAATATCTACGGATACTAATTACCTACGGATTAGCTACAGAGTATGCTTTCCGTTAGAATTCTGTAGCTAATCCGTAGCTAAGGTACCTACGGATTAGCTACATATTTTTCTTATTTTCGATTCTTCGGGTACCAAATATCGTTTTTTTTGCTTCGTTTTTTTCACACCTCTATTTTACAAGATTATGTATATTTTCACCAACTTCTAGCTATTAATATCATTCATAAAATCATGTGCCCATTCGGGATCAAATACTCGTTTCACAGTTTAACATTGTAATGCCTATACTTTTCACCAACTTTTGATGGATTATGTTTGTATATGTATATTTATATTCATGAATGAGTTGTAGTATATGTGTACGTGTATATGTGTATGTATACGTGTTTCTGAGATGTATACGAACGTATTCATAAGCATTATAGTGTTAAACCACTAAATGAGTAATGGATCCCGTATGTGCACACAACTTTATGAATGATATTAATAGTTATAAGTTGGTGAAAATATAGATAATCATGTATAATAGAAGTGTGAAAAAAACGAAATTTGGTACCCGAAAAATAAAAAATAAGAAAAATCCATAGCTAATCCGTAACTACGGATTAGCTACGTATTTTTCTTATTTTCGATTTTTCGGACACCAAACGTCGTTTTTTCTGCTTCCTTTCTTCCACACTTCTACTATAAATGATTATCTATATTTTCACCATATTATAGATATAAGTATCGTTCATAAAGTTGTGTGCCCCTCTGGGATCAAATACTAGTTTTACAGTTTAACATTGTAATGCCTATACTTTTCACAAATTTGTGATGGATTATGTTTGTAGATATATGTGTATGTATACGTGTTTGTGAGATGTATGTATACGTGTTTGTGAGATGTATCTCACGTATTTATAAGCATTATAGTGTTAAACCGCTAAACGATCAATGGATCTCGTATATGCACACGACATTATAAATGATATTAATAGTTATAAATTGGTGAAAATATAGATAATTATATATAGTAAAGGTGTGAAAG